>NC_132848.1:70930263-71247630 GCF_048164855.1 Canis lupus baileyi | reverse complement strand
ACGTACAACATTCACAATATATGTTAATGGACTATTTATGTTACCGGCGAGGTTTCCAGTGAACAGTAAGCTAGGTTAGTAATTAGCTAAGGTCTTGGGGGGCCAAAAATTATACGCAGATTTTCAACTGCACAGAGGTTGGCAACCCTGTTTCCCTGTTGTTCAAGGGTCAACTCTACTAGTAAGTCAGATCACGCAATTCATCAACAGAATAATAATTATGCCCAAGCAAGATTTATCCCAGGAATGAAAAGATGTTTCAACATCAAAATATCTAGAATGCAATTCATTGGAAAAGCAAAATAAAAGAGGAAGATGATATGATCACTCACTCAGTAGGTGACACAGAAGTAAACATCCACACCACACATAAATGGGGTATTATTCCCGTTTATGAGATATTATTCAGCCATGAAAAAGAATGATGTACTGATACATGGAACCTTGAAAACGTTATGCTAAGTGAAAGAAGCCATACACAGAAGGCCACAAATTGTATGGTTTTATTTATGTGAAATTTCCACAGTAGGCAGATCCATTGAAACATAACCTTCCTTTACCTGTAAAAACAAACAGACAAAAAACAAAAAACAAAAAAACCCCACACACCTCAAGCAGGTGTCATGCCAGAAATGCAAGTATGGACCATTATAGGGGTTGGTTTTAACATGCCATGATATCAACAGAGCAGAGGAGAAAAACAGCACAATCATCTCAGGATGAAATGTCACTTAGCCAGACAGAACATCCACTCCTGCTTAAACAAACAAACCGAAATCAAAACAAAACCCAGGGGATCCCCGGGTGGCTCAGCGGTTTGGCGCCTGCCTTCGGCCCAGGGTGTGATCCTGGAGTCCTGGGATCAAGTCCTGCAGCAGGCTCCCTGCATGGAGCCTGCTTCTCCCTCTGCCTGTGTCTCTGCCTCTGTCTCTCTCTCTCTCAGTCTGTGTCTCTCATGAATAAATAAATAAAATATTAAAAACAAAACAAAACAAAACCCAGAACATCTTAGTATCTTAGGAATAGCTAGATTTTTTTTCTGCCATCATAAAAATCTGGCATCATACTTTAATTTCCATTAAAATAAGGAAGAAGACATCATCATGCCTTAATAATGTTCCAAAAATCTTAACCAGCAGAATTAAGGAACAATTTTAAGAGGTAAAGTGCTTCTTGGGTTGTTCTTCTTTTTGTTAATGGAGGGGAGGGGGACCAAGTGGGAGGGAGAGAGAGCATCTTAAGCAGACTCCAGCTTGGCATGGAGCCGGATGTGTGGCTCCATCTCATGAGCCTGAGATCTATTATTTGAAATGATATTAAAGAATAACTGGAGAGGTACCTGGCTGGCTTGTCAGTGCACCGTGTGAACTCAGGGTTGTGAGTTCAAGCCCCATGTTGGGCATGGAGCCTAGCTAAAAAACAAACAAACAAAAAAGAATAGCTAGAAACCTGAAGACAATAGGTCAAGGAAATACTAGAAAGCTGTGGGAAGTTGCAAGAATGGTTATGCTATTTTGCAGCTCTTCTCAGAAGTGGAGTTTATTTCTCCACATTTTGAATCTGAGTTGGACCATCATCGACTTCCTTAGATTAGTAAACGTGATGCAAGCAGGAACTTGCAGAGTGCTTATGTAATGGAACTCGCCCTCTTTTATAACCGTTTCAAGGAACTTCGATGCCACTACTCTTTTAAAAAAAATTTAAATTCAATTAGCTAACATATAAACCCAGTGCTCATCACATCATATGCCCTCCTTAATGCCCATCACCCAATTACCCCATCCTCCCCGCTGCCTCCCCTTCAGCGACCCTCAGCTTGTTTTCTAGAGTTAAGAGTCTCTCATGGTTTGTTTCCCTCTCTGATTTTTTTCCATTCCATTTTCCCTTCCTTCCCCTTATGATCCTCAGTGCTGTTTCTTACATTCCACATGTGAGTGAAACCATATGATAATTGTCTTTCTCTGATTGACTTATTTTGCTCAGCATAATACCCTCTAGTTCCAACCACATTGATGTACATGGTAAGTATTCATCCTTTCTGATGGCTGAGGAATATTCCATTGTGTGTGTGTGTTTGTGTGTGTGTGTGTATACACACATATATCTCACGTCTTCTTTATTCATTAATCTGTCCATGGACATCTCAGCTCTTTCCATAGTTTGACTATTGTGGACATTGCTGCTATGAGCATTGGGTTGCAGGTGCCTCTTGGGATCATCACATTTGCATCTTTGGGGAAACCACTACTTTTGAATTGAGCCCATGTCAGCCTGCTGGATGGTAAGAGACATGTGGCTAAGTCACCCCACAGCCCTACTGACATGGAACCAGCTACCAAATATATATACGTGTGAGGCCATCCCAGACTAGCTATATTAGCCAAGGTGTTAATTGACTGAAGAGATAAACCCAATTGGCCTAGACCAGAAGAACAACCTGTTGACCCACAGAGATACAAGAAATAACACATGCAAGTTATTTCAAGCTACTAAATTTTGGGGTGGTTATGCAGCAAAAGCTAAGTGGAACAGAAATTATACAAGGATTTATTAAGACGGTTAGCTGCTTTTTGTACATTTACTGTGCAAAATTGATACATTGCTAGAAAATACAGTGGGAGAAAAGATCTCATGTACAATAGCAATACTACCATCAATTTACCTGAAAATAAACTTAACAAGAAATAGGAAGGACCTCAGTAAAGAAAATGTAATATCTCTCTTAAGGGGTATTAGTTCTTGCTAAATTAATCTATAAACATGATCTCAATCAAAATATCAAGAAAATGTTAAACATTAAAAAAAACAATTTTGGGTTTCTGTAGAAATAAACTAGAATCTGAACAGAAAGATATTGAGAAGAGGGTGGTCCAATTAGACATTTAAATACATTTTAAAGTTACAAGAATTAAAAAGTTTGATGCTAGAAAAAATTCAAACAGATCAATGGAATAAAATAGAAAATCCAGAAATAGACTGCAATACACGTGAGATTTTAGTAGATGATAATGGTGACATTTCCACTCCATGAGAGGAAAGATGGATTATTATTAAAAAACAGTGTTGGGACTATTTGGGGGAAAAATTAAGCTGTATAACCCCACTCCTTTCATCAAAATAAATTCCCAAGGGAAAATAATAAAATGTTAAAATGAAACTACAAAAGTAATAGCAATAAAGAAGCCAGATACAAAAGGCCACATATTGTATGATTCCTTTTATAGGAAATGTCCTGGGAACCCATAGAGACAGAAAGTAGATTGCTGACTTGCCAGGGGGTTGGGGAGACACAGAAATGGAGAAGGACAGCTTCATGTATATGAGGTTCCTTTGGGGGTAAAGAAAAAAACTCTAAAATTAGTGGCAATGGTTGCATGACTTTGGAAACATTAAAAAACCACTGCATTGCACACTTTTAAACTGTGAACTTGAAGCATATCAATTATACTGCAGAAAAACTCCTATTTGGAAAACAAGGAAAAGAAGAAGAAAGAACCCAGAATTTGGCGAGTCCAGAGGGGACTCTGACCCCAGGAGTTAAGTCAGGGCACAGGGGCTGGGTGTGGAAGGGCGTTTTTGAGAAACAGATGTTATGATTTGTAGGTGAGAAAGGTAGAAAAGGGATTAATGTCTCCTGCCTCTGACTGTTCCATTACTCTGCCTTTTCCCAAGACCTTAGGACTCTGCATGCCCTGGGTAATCATTATGGTTTTGGGTTTTTAAAAAAATGTTAGGGACGCCTGGGTGGCTCAGCGGTTGAGCACCTGCCCCTGGCTCAGGGCGTGATCCGCGGTCTCAGGATCGAGTCCCGCATCGGGCTCCCTGCATGGAGCCTGCTTCTCCCTCTGCCCGTGTCTCTGCCTTTCTCTCTGGGCCTCTCATGAATAAATAAATAAAATCTTAAAAAAAAAAAAGTTAGAAGAAAACATGACTGAATGCATTTATAATCTTGTCAGAGAGACATTTCTAAGCATGGCACAAAACCTGGAAGTTAAATGAAAAATGATTGGTGCATTTGCACATAAATTAGTTTTTCTACTTAAAAGCCATATATATATATATATATATATATATATATATATATATATATATATATATAAACAGTATTATGGTTGCTGTTTAAAAGTTTTTAATCTTTATTTTTTTATTTTTTTTTTTTAAGTTTTTAATCTTTAAAGATACATACTGAAATACTTGTGGATGAAGTGAGATGATGTCTGAAATCAACTTCAAAATAATTTTGGGGGGCAGCCCGGGTGGCTCAGTGGTTTAGCGCCGCCTGCAGCCCAGGGCATGATTCTGGAGACCCGGGATCGAGTCCCACGTCAGGCTCCCTGCATGGGGCCTGCTTCTCCCTCTGCCTGTGTCTCTGCCTCTCTCTCTCTCTCTCTCTGTGTGTCTTTCATGAATAAATAAATAAAGTCTTTTTTAAAAAATGAGTACGCGGGATACTCTTTTCTCTGCTTTTTGAATGTTTGATTTTTCCATAATAACAAGTGAAAAATAAATAGCGATAAAAAAAAAACCATGTACAAACTTCAAAGATGAACTGAAAACAAATATTTGCAGCATAAGATATTAAAAGGGCAAATTCTGGGATTCCCGGGTGGCTCAGCGGTTTGGAGCCTGCCTTCGACCCAGGGTGTGATCCTGGAGTCCCAGGGTAGAGTCCCACATCGGGCTCCCTGCATGGAGCCTGCTCCTCCCTCTGCCTGGGTCTCTGCCTCTCTCTCTCTGTGTCTCTCATGAATAAATAAATAAAATCTTAAAAAAATAATAAAAGGGCTAATTCCTTAATTTATAAAGAGCTCATAAAAATCACTACGACAACCCAAATGAAAAAGTAGGTGACAGTATCAATAGACGGGACAATGCAAAGGAAACAAAATAGCCAATAAACTTGTGAAAAGACCAAATCAACCTGAGCACACAAGCAAAGGAAAGTGATACTGAGATGCCGTTTCCCATCCCGCTGACTGGCAAACTTCAGGAGTCTGCTAGAAAGCCGTGTTGGTTTGGGAGGGAGGCAGCTGGACCCACACTGTGGTGGGGGGTGCAGGTTGGCACCACCTCATAAAAAGACGACCTCACAATATATGGCAACTTGTTAAAGACCCACATGCTGTACGTGAAATGGAATATTATCCAGCCTTGGAAGCCAAGGGAAGTCTGACAGGCGAGACAACATGGACAGACCTCGAAGACATCATGCGACACAGAGGGACCATGCTGTGTGCCTGCACTTACCGGACGGCCCTCGAGCAGGCCAGGCCGCACAGGCGAGGCGACCGTGGTGGCTGCTGGGCCTGGAGGCCGGGATGCAGGCAGTGGCGGCTTTGTCGGTCGGTCGGTTTCTCGGCAGTAGAGCTGAACCACAATGTTACCTTAGTTTCGGGTGTGGGACAGAGGGGTTCCACGATTCTGTTCCCTGTGCTGTGCTCACAGGTGCAGCTGCCATGCGATGCTGTTGCAGAACCGGCACTAAATTCCCTGTGCTGCACTTTCATCCCCATGACTTACTCCTTTCATAACTGGAAGTCTGTATCTCCCACTCCCCTTCACCCGTTTTGCCCACCCTTCCATCACTCTCCCCTCTGGCGGCCGTCACTGTGATCTCTGGATTTATGGGTGAGAGTTACCTTTGGATGGGTAGGGAGCTTCAGTTTCACGAGATGGAAAGAGTTTTGGAAATAGATGACGGTGATGGTTGCAGAGCCGTGTGAACGCGCTTAACGCCACTGACCTGCACTGTGCACTCACTCATTAAGACGGTAAATTCTACATTATGTGTATTTTAGCTCAATTAAAAAAAAAAAAAAAAAAAGGAAAAAAGGGGACGCCCAGGGGGCTCAGCGGTTGAGCGTCTGCCTTTGGCTCAGGGCATGACCCCGGGGTCCCAGGATCGAGTCCCGCATTGGGAGCCTGCTTCTCCCTCTGCCTGTGTCTCTGCCTCTCTTTCTGCATCTCTCATGAATAAATAAAATCTTTAAAAAAAAATGGAAAAAAGAATACATATCCCTTGACTCAGCAATTCTACTTCCAAATGTTTATCTTATGGTAGAAAGTAAAAATATGCTGAGTATTTCATTCCCATTGTAACAGCAAAAATCTCAAACAACCTGAATGTCCAACAATAGTAAGTTGGTTAAGTAAATGATGGTGAGGTGATCCAACATCCCTGTATAGATTTCGATAAAGGTAAACTGAGTTCTGAAACATGTTACCTGTAATCAAGGCAACAGGGTTCCACGGAGTGTGTACTGTAGGGGCCATGTGGACATATTTTTTTAAAAAAATGTGTGTGCTCTGTGCTCCTGCATTTTAATGATAATTTTTAAATAACCATAAAATATTTTTCTGCAGTCACAAATAAATAATTAACATTGGGGAGAGGGGTAGTGATGGTGGCGGTGACGGTAAGACATAACAGTAAGCCTTTTCGGTAGTGTTTGGACTTTTCCTCCCATTTGAATGTATTCACTTTTAGTTCTTCCAAGCGTAAAGGAAGTGTAACATTTTGTGTTCAGATGCTGAGGCTTGGCACATGGTTCACAAGATGTACTTCCATTTGAGTGTC
This sequence comes from Canis lupus baileyi, assembly GCF_048164855.1. Lineage (NCBI taxonomy): Eukaryota > Metazoa > Chordata > Mammalia > Carnivora > Canidae > Canis > Canis lupus. The sequence continues at coordinate 71,241,053 of NC_132848.1, read as the reverse complement.
TTATCTAACCATCCTTATTAGAAAGGTCAAAATTCAAAATCATAACGTTAAACGTTATTTTGACAGTCCACGCCCTTCTCTCTTTCCATTCCTCCCAGGTGCTCACTTCCCTGCCTATATTCAATCACCACCTCAGGGCTTGGGACGTCTTTGGAGACGCTGCCTCCAACTTGCTTTGTGGCTCTCCTTGTACCTGGAACATGCACGGCATGTCCTGAGAGTTCAATTCCTATCTGAAAAATAGATTTGTCTTGATTGATGCTCCTGCTTTGAAAGCCTCCACGCTGCAGTCCTGACACTTTGTTCCCAGCACGTCCACCCTGCGCCTCTTTGCATCTCCTGGCGTGTTCAGTAGAGTCGTGTTCACCGCAACTGGTGAGCCTGTGCCCGTTTGTATGTGGGTGTCCTCGAACGTCACACGGACGGTCTTCCACATCTTTGGTCCTTAGCTCCCTTCTCAGGGTGAGCAGAGCAGAGTAAGGAGCCCTGGACCCCCGAGTCCCGGACCCAAAGTTTAGCCCCGGCTCGGTCACCAACTTACCGTGCAGCTCTGTGAAGTGAAGATGAACTCTGGCCCCTCAGACCCTCCAACCGCCCAGTTCTCATCTCAGCAAACTCCTCTCGGCTCACAGTGCGTGTCTCACAGGCATCTTGGTCTGGAGGTTCCTCCCCAGCCCCAGAGTCTTTCCTTTAATTCATTAGCTCTGCAAGATATCAGCGCAGCATATTTTCCAGACTTCATTGGTTAGCATTTCCCCTCTCATTTCTCTCCTTATCCTCTTATTTCCCTCGGAAGGATGCTGACTCCTTCAGTCAATATTTCAAGTCATAAAAACAAATCTAGTTTCTGTCTTTTCTTTCTGCTCTTAGTTGAAATTGCAGCTCAAAAACCACCTCTTGCTGAGCATTTGTAGCTTAGTGTGGAGAAGCAGAGCTAAAGCTCAACACGGTAGAAAGATCACGTCCTAGAGCAGAAAGGACTAGGGTTGACGCCAATGCCACCGCTTATTCTCTTGACTTCTTTGGGCTTTGGGTCCTTCAGTGTACAGACCTTCCTCAACTTAGGGTGGGGTGATGTCCCAATAAATCCATCATAAATGGAAAATATCCTGAGTCAAAAAATGCGTTTAATATACGCAGGCTACTCAGCATCGTAGTGCAGCCTAGCTCCAACGTGCTCAGAACACTTACATCAGCCCACAGGCAGTTGGGGAGATTCCCCAACACAAAGCCTATTTTATAATAAACTACTGAATATCTCATGTAATTTATTGAATACTGTGCTGAAAGTGAAACACAGGATGGTTGTACGGGTACAAAATGGTGGTAAGTGTGTGGGTGGTTGGCCCTTGTGATTGTGGGGCTGTTCGGGAGCTGTGTCTTGCTGCCACTGCCCAGCATCACGACCGAGGACCCTATTACGTACCCCTAGCCCAGGAAGAGATCCAAATTCGAAACTCAGTAGGGTTTCTGCTGACTGTGGACCACTTTTGCACGGTGGTAAAATTGAGAAAAAAAAAATCGTTCCTTGATGGGTGCCTGGGCGGCTCAGTGGGTTAAGCCTATGCCTTCAGCTGGGGTGGTGATCTCAAGGTGCTGGGATAGAGCCCCACCCTGCCCCCAGTGGTGATGGCAGGCTCCTTGCTCAGCGGGAAGTCTGCTTCTCCCTCTCCCTCTGCCCCTCTGCCCTGGTGCGCGCTCTCTCAAATAAATAAATAAAATCTTAAAAAAAAAAAAAGTCATTCGTGAGCCATCATAAGTCCGGGACTGTGTGTATTATGGGCAATAAATAGTATGCTTGCCCGTTGCCCAGTCGGCCCTGCCCTACCTGGTCAGAGCCTGCAACTCAGTTTGTCCCCAGGATCCCTCCTTTTTGTAGGGACACCCAGGCCCCCTGGTATTCCTTCTCTCCCACTAACTGGGCCTCAGGCTCACCCTCCTGGAGTCTGTCCTCTTAGCGAACCGAAGGGTGGGGAAACAGTGGGAAGAGGCGGGTGCTGTGAAGGAGGTGGAGGGGGAGGTGAAGGAGGCAGATCTTCAGCTCCAGAACATTCCTGGGGAGCGGCTCCCTGGGGTCTGGTCCTCAACCCCCCAGTACCCACTGTTTCCCCAGGGGATATTCTGAATGATCTCAGAGATCGGATTGCTGGTCAGTCGGAGATTAACCCTACAGGTGGAGGAGAGTCCTGCTTTCATCCCATTGTTTCCGGGCCAGGGGCCACTCAGCAGAGGACGCCAGCTCTCCCAGGACGGTTTCTCCTAAACTGTGGGGCTTCCATCCAGTCAACAAGAGCATGCAGGTGTTGTTTTATTTCACACTCATGGTGTGCTGCTCTGTGCTGTTTGTTATAACACTTTCTACAACTTTCTTTCTCTCCCCCACCTCCAAAAATAGCAAATGACATTGCTTGCCCAGATTTTCCACCTGAGTTTGTTTTTCATTTTGAGAGAACTCAGCAGGGTGCTGAGAGCTGCCTCAGCACCAACAAAATACTGGTATTTAACCCCAGGACAAAGTCAAAGGTCATACATTTCTGCTATGCAGCTGCAAGGCTGTCTTTATTCTTGGATTGAGAAAAAAGGATATTGTTCATGATTTGAGAACTATATATGGGAATATCCTGGGTGTGCATGGGTTTTTGCATTAAATACATTCCTGGAATTTATTGTGTACGTAGATTTATCTCACAGCAAAGGAAAGCTTACCCAGTATGGCTGGGAAATAGGGTTTCTATGAGAGTCAACTATTTTTTTTTTTTTAAGATTTTATTTATTTACAGAGAGAGAGGCAGAGACAGAGGCAGAGGGAGAGGCAGGCTCCCTGTGGGGAGCCCAATGCGGGATTCGATCCCGGGACCCCCAGGATCACACCCTACGCCAAAAGCAGATGCTCAACCACAGAGCCCCCCAGGTGCCCGACAGTCAAGTATCTTGAGAGAAGGAAACCGCCTTCTATAGAACATGTGTGTAACCTGGTTTCTCAAGGCTACATTAGCCAGAGGATTCATAGGATCTGTGACAACTCTCTGGCAGGGCCAGCTCTGTGGTCGGGCAACTTGTGCAGTGGCATGGGCTCCATACTCAGAGGGCCCTGTGCTTCTAACTCCCTGCTGTGGACATCATGAAATTCTTTTTTTATTTATTTTTATTTTATTACTTTCAGGGGTAGAATTTAGTGATTCACCAGTTGCATATCACACCCAGTGCTCATGCCATCACGTGCCCTCCTTAATGCCCATTACCCAGGCACCCCATCCCCTACCCACCTCCCCTCCAGCGACCCTCAGTTTGTTTCCTAGAGTTCAGTGTCTCTTCTGGTTTGCCTCCCCCTTAATGTTCATCTTATTTTATTTTTCCTTCCCTTCTTCTATGTTCATCACTTTTGTTTTTTAAATTTCACATGTGAGTGAAATCACATCTTTCCCTGACTGAGGGTGTTCGCTTGGCATAATACCCTCTGGTTCCATCTTCCTTCATGAAATTCTTAGTGCAAAAACAAGGGCCCACATTTTCATTTATCACTGGGCCTTGCAAATGACTTAGCCAATCCTGTCCCCTGGCTCTGCGTCCATCTACTCTTGCTCCCCGTCGCTACAACCCCTTGTCAAAACTAACCCAACTTCTGTCCAGTAGCTCCCTGGGTTGTGGGCTTCGCAGATTTGGTGAAATCACCTGGTCACCTACTTGGTGCCCCTGCATTTCCTCCCTCTCCTGCCCCCACAGAGAAACACTGTGGCTGGGAGGTGTGACAGCTCCCGGGGAGCCACAGGCAGGGGGCCTGTGTCCTGTGTCCTCTGGAGTCCCCATGTTCCTGCAGAAGTGCTCTCTGCTCTCTTGGTGATAACATCTTATATCTTGCCCTAGAGCCCCCAGCACTTCACAGAGCTTAGCAAGAAAACAGCTTCCCAAATGCCTGCCTGTGGCCCTTGTCCCCCCTTGCAGACCATAGATAGGACCGCTACCCTCCCAACCCTCTCCTCTAAACCTTCTCTTCTCCCCAGCTACCTTCTGCCCTCTACTCCCTAGAGCTTTACCACCAGCCCTTTGACTCTGGCTCCTATTTTCCTTTGAAGTCACCACTAAACATGGGTGAGAACTTTTCAAAGAACAGGTGCATTTACCAACTCTGTGCTTTTCAGAACACTATTTCTGGGGTATATTAATAAGCACAACAACAAAAGGGGGTGTTTCCCTAGTCAAATGGATTTGTGAAACACTACAAATTTGGCGTCGTTCTTGGAGATTTAACTAATCACTATTAAGTATGAAAGTTTAGGGAAGAAACTACTTAATTTAATCCAGTGTTTCCTAAGTTAAATTGGGTGTTCAACTTGCCCCCCCCCATCTCTCTCTCACCACTCTAACTCTCACCCACACACAATTAAGGTAGCATTCTGCAGACAGGTTCTTGGGTGATGCTCACTTAGGATATAATACATTGATGTAAACCAATTCTGAACATAATTTAATCTTTCTCTGAGGACTTAGAGGTTCTAGCATTCATCTTTTGATCTGTGGACAAACAGAAATTAAGCATACTTTGAATCACATTTAAAATACACTAAAGACATTTAGCCTCATACAGCTAGGCCCATGCCAGATACTCTGCAGACACTTACTGCATTACTGAATCTAAAGAAACACTTTGGGTCTCAGCTTCTTATACTTAGATGATTAGTTGGTCCTAGGTTGGTCTCTACACTTAATAAATATTCAATGTTTTTTTATGTCAGGCGGTTGGCCAGCCACTAAGGGGTAAAGAACAGGCTCCTCTTCCAAAATAACTCATGGTAGAAAACAAGCAATAGACAAAGGGATCGGAACACGACATGATGCTGTGATAAGAGATATATATAAGTGTTATGGAAGTAGAGAGAGGAAGGAACACTGAGTTGGGTCTTAAAGAATGAGCAGGAGTTTATTAGGATGAGAAGTTACAGGGAAAGGGAACTCCACGCTAAGTGCACAGATTGTATAAATGCTTAGAAAAAGCACTAAATTTTTCTGAGACATTGCTAGGTCTAAATTCCTTGACTTTATAAATGTTGGAGTATATTGCATAATGCAAATTATTATGACCAAATTTATACTTTTTAATTCAGAGTTCTAGATGTTAAATCTCCCTATTAAATCTCCTTATCTCCATCTGAGAAAAATTAGTTACTAGATAGTAACTAATTAGTACTAGGGAAGTACTAATCTCACTTCCCTTCAAGATCTACATATGCCAAGAAGCCCAGCCACAGTGGCCCAGTAGCTCTGGTTCACATTCTGTCAGCTTCTGACAGCTCAGGAGGGGGACTCTAGACCTTATGTCCCAGGCCTTTCCAGATTGTGCTCCATGGCTCTCTGGATTTCAGTGGCAGCTTCCAGGGGTCAGTGGCTGGTTCTGATGAAATAGCCTATAGTTGTGTGTGTGTGTGTTTGCATGTCTGTGTGTATGTGTAAAATTACTGAGGTTTTTCACTTTTTAACTTTGAGCCTATAATTTTTATTCTGGTTTCCTTTTCTCTTCTGTCTCCAGAATAAACTCTCATCTTTATCCTGTAGTGGGTCATCTGTTTTTCAGTGTAAAGACTATCCCAGGAAGTTGTGGTGCTCCATCTGGGGCAGAGTGTTTGTTAAATTTGTATTTCTGTGACCCACATAAGGCAAACAAATAAACAACAAACAACAAAAAAACTACCATACTAAATTATAAGAAAAACTGTTGCCACATCTTCCATCACCAACATTCTTATGTACATATGATTTACCATTATTGTTATTTATTGGTTACTTCATTTTTTTTTTTTTAAGATTTTATTTATTTATTCATGAGACACAGAGAGAGAGAGTGTGTCAGAGACCCAGGCAGAGGGAGAAGCAGGCTCCATGCAGGGAGTCCGATGTGGGACTCGATCCCAGGACTCCAGGATCACGCTCTGGGCTGAAGGCGGCGCTAAACCACCGAGTCACCCGGGCTGCCCTTATCAGTTACTTTGGAATGTTTGTGCCCAACAAAGTCCCAGGATAATTTTGATTGTGAGTTGCTTTGTTTATTTTATGAGTTGAACTAACCCTGAAGCACTATCAACTGAAACATGGTGCTTAATAAAGCAACCAGTGATGCCCTGATATATGTGCATCGGAAGTCAAGGCCTCCTGTTACCCAGGAGAGGTGACTCATTGGGTGGGTAAAACTTTTGCAGGAGTTATTTTTAAATGAACTCCTCAGCATGCGTTGCCACCTCAAAAAGAGCAAGGTTTTAAGGGGATGGACCAAAAAAAAAAAAAAAGGCTTAATTTAGATGACTGAGAGAATTGTTTGAAAAATATAGGACATTTGCTCAGGCTAGAGAGTGTTCCAGTGATAAGGGTTTAGGAATTGGACAAATGGCGCAGGGCTTCTAAACAGGTGGGAGACAGAAACTGAGGGCAAATTTCCAGGGGTGCCTAAATTTTATCTTGGCGGACCATGTTGTGTGTTACAATGCTTTAAATTTTTATTTTGATTAAATGTGCCTAATGTTCAAGTAAACAGTATGTTCATCCACACAATGGAGTACGACACAGCTGTAACAACAAATGAGGACAACAGGCAGCAATTCTGAGAATATACAGTTAGTGAAAACAAAGCAAGCAGGAAAAACTATTGAGTACTCTTGTTTTATCTAAGGAGAGAGTACTCAATATATGAGAGTATTTGCTTATTTTTTAAATGAAAGAATAAACCATAAAACTTGGTTTTTTAAAAAAGATGATCTATGTGGAAGAGGAGGAACAAGGGAGAGAAGGACACTCCTCTGAATGCACCTGGGATTATAGATTTTACTTTAGAAACTTATAAACATTTTACATAATTTTCTAATTTTTTAAAAAAAATTAAAAAGTAATTCCTAAAAACCAAAATCAAAATGAAACAAATGAACTAAAATGTGTACTCTGAGTCTGTGGAATGACCATGCAGAAAGACACTACTTTGGGGGCTTTATTTTGATTTTCATTGTTATGTTAAGCACTACAAATAAAAATAACCACATAACAATATTAAATGGATTTCAGTAATCCTATTAGTGGTAGTAGTATTGGAACAGTTGTTCTAAGACAGTTGCATGCTTCCTGTGAAATAAAGCAAATAAGTAACTGTACTGCTATCTTTGAGAATTGGGATTTCTGATGAGAGAAAGAAAATATAAGTTTAACACTGATGAAGTTTTTCTTTTTTTTTTTTAAAGATTTATTTATTCATTCATTCAGAGAGAGCGAAGAGAGAAGCAGAGACACAGGCGGAGAGAGAAGCAGGCTCCATGCAGGGAGCCTGACGCAGGACTCGATCCCGGGTCTCCAGGATCACACCCCAGGCTGCAGGTGGCGCTAAACTGCTGTGCCACCGGGGCTGCCCTGATGAAGTTTTTCTCTTGAAAAAGAAGGAGGAGGAGAGGAAAGGGGGAAGAAAAAATGTATTTCCTAACTCTTTCTACAGAAATGTCCTAGAAAGTATGATCAACTCTGTGGCCTGACAACCCTAGAGCCCAGAATATTGTCTCTAAATCTCATTTCCCATTAAAAAGAATTGGAGTCCTTGGAGAAATGGTTGATTTCAGATCTGAGGCAGAAAATATATGAACCTAGTCTAGCCTAGAACCTAGCCCCACCGGGGCTGCCCCTTACCTATAATTTAGGAACCTACCAAGAATATAAGGAATCTTGTCATACTACAAATCAAGAAAATTACTAGGATCATGTTAAAAAGGCTTGGGAGCCAACACGAATAAACCTCCAGTATCCAAAGATGGCACAAGTTGAATATTAATAAGAATAGGAATAGCAATGGATTGAAATACATTTTTAAAGATCCATGCATTCCCGACGCCTGGGTGGCTCAGTGGTTGAGTTCTGCCTTCAGCTCAGGTCATGGTCCCAGGGTCCTGGGATCGAGTCCTATATCAGATTCCCTGCATGGAGTCTTGCTTCTCCCTCTGCCTGTATTTCTGCTCTCTCTCTCTCTCTCTCTCTGTGTCTCTCATGAATAAATAAATAATATCTTTAAAAATAAATAAATAAAAATCCATGCGTAATGATACTTAAAATCAAATACTGACTTCTGGGGAAGATGGTGGAGTAGGAGGATCCTAAAGAAGGGAGGTGGGCGGGGGGTGGGAGGTGGGTGATATAGGTACAGGGGATTAAGAGTACACTTACCATAATGGGTTGAGAAATGTATGGAATTGTTGAATCGGTATACTATACACCTGAGACAGATGCAACACTGTTTGTTAACTATACCGGAATTAAAACTTAAAATAAAGCAAGTCAGGAAATAACTACACCAGGGACATGCGAAAAAAAAAAAATCAAATACCTCAGTGGTCAACTTTGGCAGATGCCAGGAAACAAATTCATCATTCTGAAAATTAGTAAATACACATTCATCTTACATTTTCTGTATAATCTGTATTTCAGGGTACCGACAGTTGAGGAAATTAGATTTCTCTTTATAGAAGCTTCCAACTAACAAATGAAGGAATGATAGAATTGGAATATTACCATTTGCAACTTCTAATGGATTAATGGACCTAGACACACACCAGTGGCTGCTGACATAGCAAAAAGAGAGCCAGACATTGTTTGTTCCCTAATGAGAAATACACAGTACCATCCAGCAAGTGTTCCTGCCCACCCCCGAATCAAACATGGATCTAATCACAGGGAATACAGGAGACAGAGGAACATGTTAAACACATCATGATAATGTGGTCAGAAAAATCCACATTGGAAAATTCTCAAGAACAGATGGACTCAGCACTTTCAATAAATGAATTGAAAGGGGAAAAAATAATGAGAGGAAAATCTGTGGATTAAAGGAAACTTAAGAAACACATCAACCAATTGCAAGGTGTTGACCTGAGTTAGACCCCCATTTGAGCAAGTTCAAATAAAAAAATTCATGAGAGAATTGGAAAATTTAAGCACTGACGTGATTTTAGATGTTACTAGGGAGTCAGTAATAGCTTCGTAAGTGTGATAAAGGCATCGTTGCGTATATTTCCAAGAAGTCCTTACCTATAATTTATTTATTTTTTATTTTTTAAAAAGATTTTATTTATTTATTCATAGAGACGCAGAGAGAGAGAGAGGCAGAGACAGAAGCAGGCACCATGCAGAGAGACTGATGTGGGGCTCGATCCAGGGTCTCTAGGATCATGCCCTGGGCTGCAGGCGGCACTAAACCACTGCGCCACCAGGGCTGCCCCTTACCTATAATTTAGAGAACCTACCAAGGTATTCATGGTAGTGGTGAGGTGTTGTCAGGGGTGTGCTTCTCCACAGTCCAGGGCAGGAGGTGAGTGTGTGTATGTGGGTATAGATGATAGGGATCGGGCATAAATTGATTAACTGTAGAAACATAGTCATGTACTCATGATATTCTACTTTTTAATATTTTATTTTCTTTTTTTAAAATATTTTATTTATTCATGAGAGACCCAGAGAGAGAGGCAGAGACCCAGGCAGAGGGAGAAGCAGGCTCCCTGCAGGGAGCCCGATGCGGGACTTGATCCCAGGACCCCGGGGTCACAGCCTGAGCCAAAGGCAGACGCTCAACCGCTGAGCCACCCGGGGATTTGATTTTCCTTAATAAAAAGTCATTTTAAAGTACACTCTACCATCCTTCTTTTATAGTTAAATAAACATACAGATATGTATTTATTTGGTTGGAGAGGGAGGGAGAATCTCTAGCAGACTCTGTGCTAAGTGCAGAGCCCCACGACCTTGACCTTGAGGTCACGACCTGAGCCGAAATCAAGACTACCCAGGCACCCCGTACCACCCTTCTAATACGAGCCAAGTAAAGCCAGGAGTGGGACATGCCTCTTTGCGTGGACCTGGAAAGAGCAGTAGATCAAAAATCAGGAAATCATAGACTCCAGGGAGACTCTATTCCTTCTTCTGAGACTGGAACCACCTCTACGTTGCCCCTAAAGGTTGCTGCCCACTTTCTGCAGGGTAGCCCTGTGACAGCTTTGAAAGTTCTTTCCTATATATTTCATTCATTCACTCATTCATTTGTTCTTTCTTATATTGAGCAGAAATCTGTCTCCCTGTACCTTTTTTCTACCCATAAATTCTAGGCCTACCCCTTCTTTACACAACAGTCCCTCAAATATTTGAAAACAGGCCTTCACCTGTTCCTCTCACCCTAACCCCATTTGCAGGGCTTCTGAGCTCCAGCCCTAATTCTGTCCACTGCTCCACAAACCCATGACTTTGGTCCCCTGCCATCCTGGCTGCTCTGCTCTGATCTCAGAACAGTCTGACTTGAAAGTTATGTGTCCTGGAATGAAGTGATCTGGGTGTGGCCTGACAATTGCAGAGAACAACAGGGCTATCGCCTCCCTTGTTCCAGTTACTATGGGCTGGAGCCTGGGTACACAAAGTTCCAAGGGCTGAGTGTTAAATTTTCAAGAGTTCTTTGAGCCAACTGTTAAACTCAGTTATAATTAAAAGTTAAATTACATAAACTTACAATTACCTATAGTTTATTAAAAACAAAGGAAATACAGTAAAGAAACAAAACAGATGAACACAGAGAAAGGGAAGGAAAAATACAATAAGATAAGAATAGAGGGAGTCGCAAACCATAAGAGACTCTTAACTACAGAGAACAAACTGAGGGTCATAGTTGGGGAGGTGGGGGAGGGATGAGGTCACTGGGTGATGGGCAGCTGAGGAGGGCATGTGATGTGATGAGCACTGGGTGTTATATGTAAATGATGAATCACTAAATTCTATTCCTGAAACCAATATAGTTAACACTGTATGTTGACTGACCTGAATTTAAAGAAAAACTTGGAGGAAAAAAAAAGGAAAAAAATCAACAAAGGTAATAAATACTTAACACTTATCATTTTCTAATTATTATACTACTTATTACTATTATTTCTTCTCTTGAGCTTATTTATACTTATTGTATTTGTGTGATGTGCCACTGTGAGTCCCTTCCAAACGGTGCTCAGTGACATCATGTTGGTAGCTTGAAGTTGGCCATGATGAAAGTAATTACGTGACAGAAATTGGCAAGTGCTATAAATCAAGGTGCTTTTTCCTCCAGAGAGCCAGTTGTTTAACATTTACCACCACCCCTGGATGCAGCTTAAAATCTTAGGGTTTTTTTGGCAACCACATTACATTTCTGACTCAAATTGGGCTAAGGCTGTCGGCTACTGCTAAAGCAAGCATAAGCCATTCTTACTGATACAATTATTAGTTCCTTAAGACCTTGTACTGATTGATTTTAAATGCATCCTTGTAGGGACGCCTGGGTGGCTCAGCGGTTGGGAGCCTGTCTTCAGTTCAGGTCGTGATCCGGGATCCGGGATCGAGTCCCACATCGGGCTCCTTGCGAGGAGCCTACTTCTCCCTCTGCCTGTGTCTCTGCCTCTCTCTCTCACTCTGTGTCTTTCATGAGTAAATAAATAAATCTTAAAAAAAAAATGCATCCTTGTAGATTCAAGTCACTGATTCTCATTTTGTCATCCAAGTATTCATCACACCTCTAGCTTCAGGTTGTCTATAAAGGGTTGACGAGCACACCCTGTGTATATTTATTGAGAGCCTTTATGAGGGGCAGATGAAGGACACAGCCCCGGGACTCACCATTACATACTTCCTTGTAGTCTGGTATCAATTCGCCAGTTGGCACCTTGTGTATATGATCAACTGGTTACTAATTCATTCACTATGCTAGAGTCCAACAATTCGTATTTCTTCCTCTTTTCCAAAAGAATATCATGAAAAAGCTCATTAAATGTCTAACCAATGACAAAATACTCTCTATGTATGGGCCTCCCCAGAGCTACAGGGCTCATAAGCTTGTCAAAGAAGGAAGTTGATAAGCGAATAAAGTGAATTCATTTGGGATCTTAATTCCTTCTTCACTTAGTGCCTGAAACTCTTCCTCTACTAACTCCTTCTAGAGTCTTGCATGAGATTGAAGTTGTAGACAATTGTCTATAATTTTTCTGGCTCTGGCTTCGCTTTCTGAAAATTAGGCTATTCCACGGTCTCTAGTCCTCTGATACTTCTCATATTCTCCACAATGCCCAAAAGATCACTGACAATTATTTGGTGGTTCCCATAATAACTTTTTCTCGGGGCCCTAAGATGTTATTCCTCAAAGCTGGGGGCTGAAACTCACCGGCAGCCGCTCTGGGCTTTTCCACATTCTATTATTCCATCTTGGGCTTCCAACTCTGGTTACGAAGGTTCATTTCCTTTTTCTGTTCCTCTTCACCTTATTCATGTGGAGAAGAAATGTCCTCACCCTGAAAGTCGGAAACAAAGAAAATGGAACAGCTCTGTTTTCTCCATATCCCCTATTGACACTGGGCCCCACGTGGCAGGTTCCACCCCTTATTTGAAGTTATTCCTCAAACTGTCCTAAATGGAAGGACACTCAAACAACAGCCAGAACATAAAATTGTAGTTTTGGAATGACTTGAGCTTATTTGCAGCTATAGACCCTCTGATACTTACAAACACAGGTAATGGCAATTTCACAGTGGGATATTTGATAAGAGATTCATGACGTCTCAGAGGTTGTGAAATCACATCCTTGTTTGAATTTGCAACAAGCTCCCCATCCCCTAAAGTGCAGCACCAAATACTATTATTCTTTAAATTTTTAATTAATTTGGTCTGGAGAATTATTCATCTTGGAAGTTTTTTGACAAACAAACCCTGTAAATAGCTCTGATGCTACAAAAGTCACAATCAAGAGGACCTGCAAACTAGGGAAGAACTCAGTATATTTAGGTGTTTCTTTAATATTACTTAGCTGACCTTTGACATAAAATAACTGCAATATAATCAACTCTTGTTATACTGCATTCTTTTACATGGAACTCTGTAAGTTGCCCTTATGCACAGTTCCGAAAAATGTTTATGGGTTTTAACCCAGAGGCCCTGAAACGTAGGTTTTCCACTTTGTTCTGACACTCACCGACTGTGCAATCCTGGACAAACCCCTTGGCCTTTTTGTTCACATGTAATTATTGGTGTAAGTCCCTTTCAGATCTAAGAGAAACATCCAGCTATCTTATCTGTAGGTTCTTGGCCACCACCATCTACTCTCTATACTTGACATGAATGTACAGGTTTTGTATGGAGGGATGGGGAAGAAAGATTGGAGTTGAGTCTTGGTAGGGAGGGAATGAGAAGGAGGGGGAGGGGGAAGACAGCCCATGTCATTTTCCTTCTAGGGTTTTCACAAGAGGTAATTTCAAAACAAAACTAAGTCAACCTATCAAAACAAGATAATGACAAGGGAGAAAGTAAAAGTTTTTGGCCAAATTCATCTCACAATCCTTCTTTCCTGCCCCCACAAAGCTATCTGAACTGAGATCTTGCTAGGGCACCTTCATTTCCAGTAAACATCACTCACTTAGAACAAAAACGGGAAGCTCCCACGTGTAGCCACTGGAAACATTCCCAGATGCAGGAAGAGGTCTGTATGACATCATCCAGAGAGTTATGCAGTAGGAAGGTCTCAGATTAGAACAGCTCACCGGAGAGTTCTTTTCACTCAGAACTCTTACCCGGTATTTAGGAGTCCCAAGTTTCTTGGAAGATGTATTTATTGACATGTGTGTATATTTGACCCATGGGTAGAAATGTACATACCTTTCTGGAAAGTGCTCAAAATGCTAAGGAAAATGTTATTTGCGCACGTAAATACTCAGTTAAAGACCAGGAGAAAAATAGGCAAATATTATTGTCCCTCTGTATGTGAAAAAAGTTTTGTTCGTGCTTTTTAAAATAACTTGGTTGAAAAATAAATAAATAAAATAACTTGGTTGTTTTAGTAAGATTGATTTGTGTTCGTTGTAAAATATGGGGACAAATCAGAAAAACCACAAAGAAGGTACTAAATAAAAATCACCCGATGACTAATGATCTAGAAATAAACACTTGCAGATTTTTGGTAAAGTCTCTCCAGATGTTTTCCTGTGTACATATATGTTTAATTTGACATGAATGGCGTGCTCTTTATTTCCTGCGTTAGATTCTTCCTTCCTCTTCAATAATGTCATTAACATCTTTCTGTGTCACCAGATAGAGCTATATTTCATGACTTTAAAGGACTCCGTAGATTTCCACTTTATTTTGTTTGTTCCATATACTTAGTCAATTCCATATGGATGAAAATATAGGTTGTTGAGAAGGAACTTTTTTAAGCTTCAAAAGAACTGTTATGTAAAAAATATAAAGTTATGTAAAGTAACACATTTGCACAAGAATCTGGTTTGGTTGTTTCTACTGCAAAAGCTTGAAATAGCGCATGGAAACTGAGTGTCAGACCTCTAAGATGTATTTTTATTATTACTGAGCCATCAATAAAATCAAACATTTTAAAAAGCAAAGATGAATTACTAAGTAAAACTCAATAATTCTGACACTATAGATATGTAAAATATCTTAAAGTCAAAAAATAAGAAACAAGTTGCAAAGTAGCTAGAGCAAATATGACAAAGGGTTAACAAGCTAACACATAAAGAGTTCATATAAACCAATAAGGACGGTAACTCCCAATAGAAAAATAGGCAACTAATGATTTACAAATAACACTTAAAATAATGGCTTAAAAGTAAATTATAGCTCAACATAAACCAAGTATCTTAAAAATAATTTATAATCTTTACTTAGTAATTCTAATTCTAGAACTCTCTCCTAAATAATAATGTGAAATGCAGATAAAACCTTATACCTAAAGAAGCAGATCACATGATTTATAACAAAAATTGTAAGTGGTCTTAAATGTCCAACAATAAAAGAATGATTAAGCAAAGTATGATGCAGCCATAAGTTAGAATACTCTGAAGACATTTCAAAGTATATTTATAGATAAACTTTAATAACTAAAGTCATATAATATTGAGTGAAAAAAAGAGGGCACAAAATTTTATGCATAGTCATTTCAGTTACATATACAAAATAGCCTGAAAAAAAAAATACACTAAAATATTAACAAGTACCTATTAGAGTTGGGAATATGGGTGATTTAAAATTTGTATATACTTTCTTATTGTCTAAATTTTCTACAAGGATCATATATTCTTATAGCTAGAAAAAAATTTTTTTTAAAGATTTTAAAATTTATTTATTCATAAGAGACACAGAGAGAGAGAGAGGCAGAGACACAGGCAGAGAAGCAGGCTCCCTGCGGGGAACCCAATGTGGGACTCAATCCCAGGACCCAGGGGTCACAACCTGAGTCAAAGGCAGACTCTCAACCCCTGAGACACCCAGGTGCCCAACTTTGTATAGTCTTTTTTTAAAAAATTCTTTACTGCAGTAAAATGTGCAAAGATAAAATTTACCATTTTAACCATTTTAACAGTTCACTGGTGTTGAGTGTATTCACATGGTCCTACAATCATCACACACCATTAACCTCCAGAACTTTTCCATCTTCCCAAATGGAAACTCCCATTAAACAATGGCTCCCCCTTCCCCTTCTACCCCCTGCTCCGGGTAACCACCCCTCTACTTTCTATCTCTATGGCTGACTATTCTAAGGACCTCAACTTTATTCAGCTTTAAGTCCTAAATAATTCTTTTCTCTTATCTTGAGAACACTGCTAGTTTGAAAGAGTCAACTTCACAAAAAACCCCAATTAAAAAATTTATTTATTTATTTATTCATGAGAGACACTGAGAGAGGCAGAGACACAGGCAGAGGAAGAAGCAGGCTCCTTGCAGGGAGCCTGATGTGGGACTCGATCCCCGGACCTTGGGGTCATGCCCTGAGCCCAAGGCAGAAGCTCAACCACTGAGCCACCCAGGCGTCCCGACCCCAGTGTTTTTTAAGTGGAGGTAATATTTACATACAATAAAACGCATCCGGATACTTAAAAATACACAATTTTTTATCTATCTCGTGTGCATGTGTATGTGACAGTGTATTGTCAGTACAACTACAAAGCCATAAGACTCGTGTGCCATTTTATTTTGAAGTCGCATTATACACCTAAACGGAACAGGAGACAAATCTGCATGTTGTGATTCCACCAGGTAAGAGGAGTTCCTTTGTACGGAGAAAGACTGGAAAGGAAGACCATGGGAAATAAAAATGGCTTATTTTTAGAGTGGCATAATTTTTGAAATGAGATTTAAAAAAATAATTAATAGTGTTATCAAACTGGAGACGAAATAGTTTTGATTATAAGAGGATGGCAGGAAACAGATAATGAATTCACAGATTAATAACTCCGTGGAGAAAGGGCTGATAGTATCTTATATCTTGATGTTTCTAAAAAATTAGCTCTTGCGAAAACTTTTTCCAAGCCTAACCAATTTGAATGTTGAAAGCATATGTATTTTTTTTCCTTCCTGAAAATAGACACAGAAATCGCTGGGTGTATTTGTAGAAAGGCTGACCCACAAAACGTCCGTTATACTTCTGCACATTAGGTACATTTTCTTTTGTTAGCTTGCCCAGGAACAAAAACGAGTGTCAATAGTTTGTTCTTATCAATTCCTAGTTCTCCATTTCTGTCACTCTATGTTCCCATTGATTACACACCGGGATAAAAATAGAAAACTCTGAGATGGTGCTTTGCCAGTTGCTCAGATGACTTTCTGAACAAGAAAGTTCTATATGGATGGATGGGTGTAAGGACTCGGCTTGACATATTAAAAAGGCAGGAAAAGACAGCAGAGTCTGCTTCTCTTTGGCGTCCAGCCCAGATTGTCCTGCTTAACCGAAATTCAGCCCAAATCCTAAAGAGTCTGAGTACCTGCTGTCAGCCCTCTGCAGATGGGCCAGGCTTCCCGGAGAATGCCCGCTGGAGCGCTGGCAGAGGTGGGCAACTGACCGCGTCCCTCATGTCCCCAGCGGCTCACCGAAGTGCCGACTCGGGCTGGCGTCGGCTCAACAAACACATGTCGGGCACGTCCTTTGTGCCAGGCGCGTGTAAGGAGCGTGGTGGAAAACCAGTTTCCCTCAGGCTCCCTCAGGCTCCCTCAGGCCACTGGCTCCCTGGGGAACAACCCGGAGCAAGGAGCAGGGAGCAGCCCGCCCTGGGCCTTCGTGGGCGGGGAGCAGACCGCAGCAGGGCCCTCCCGGCCCAGTCATGTTTGGGGCTACGCCGAGCAAGGAGAGGGGTGCAGAAGTCGGCTTCCACTCAGGACTCAGGGAAGCAGCAGGGGCGGTTTCTCCCTTTGCGTTTTTGTCTTTGGAAAACATTTTTACTATGTTTACCAACTGATTGCATAGAAACAAAAAAATAAGAGACTAATGTATATCCAACCACCAGCTTCATCAAGTCTTCACATGTTCCCATAATTGTTTTAGATTTTTTCTAAAAAGAAATAAAGTAATAACACAGTTTGAAACAGTTTATTAATTTCTTCCTGAATCTATTTCCTTCCTCCTATCCCCACGGGCGACTATTATTCTGAAACTGCTGTTATCCACTCACAAGTACGCTTTTAAACTATTTCTATACATGCAGGCATTCACAAAAACATTTCTTGATTTTGCTGTTTTTGAAATGCATCTTTATAAAAATGAAATTAAACTTATTTCAGGAAGATGTGTGTGTGTGGGTTTTGTTTTTTGGATTTTTTTAATTGTTGTTGTTCAGTAGTACTTTATATTCAACCATGTTGATCCATGTAACTGCAGTTCATGAATATTCCACGACTTATCTCTAATCTATAAACGATAGATTGCTTCCAATTGTTTTTGTTACTATAAACAATACTTTAAGATCATTTCCACATTTTCCATTTTCTATATTTTATTTCTTATACTTATGTGCAAAGTTTCTCTAGGATGTATAAGAGCTGAGTCACTGAGTTGTAATGTCTGTGCATCTTTAGCACAAAATATCAGACTGTTTTCCAAACGTTTACAGTCTTGACAGCACTGGATGAGCCCGTTAGCTGCTCTGCATCTTCATCAACACTTGGCGGCTCCTGACGTTCTCATTTTGTGCCAATCTGATAGCTACGATAAAATATCTTACCATGGTTTTGTGTTGTATGCCTCCGATTATGAATGGGGTCAATCATCTGTTGTGTTGACTGACAGTTTATTATTTTTAAATGTTTAGTCATGTCCTTTTGTGCATTTTTCTATTGTGTTGTCTTTTTCTTTCTTTTTTTTTTTAAAGAATAAGTCTTCTTTTTAAAAACTTTATTTATTTATTCATGAGAGACACAAAGAGAGAGAGAGGCAGAGACCCAGGCAGAGGGAGAAGCAGGCTCCATGCGGGGAGTCCAATGTGGGACTCGATCCTGGGTCTCTGAAAGTGGCGCTAAACCGCTGAGCCACCCGGGCTGCCCTGTGTTGTCTTTTTCTTATCGACTCATAAGAATTCTTTACATGTTCTGGACCCTAAACCTCTATTACAGGAGTTGCAGATTTATTTATTTATTTATTTATTTATTTATTTATTTATTTATTTATATTTATGATAGTCACAGAGAGAGAGAGAGGGGCAGAGACACAGGCAGAGGGAGAAGCAGGCTCCATGCACCGGGAGCCTGACGTGGGACTCGATCCCGGGTCTCCAGGATCGTGCCCTGGGCCAAAGGCAGGCGCCAAACCGCTGTGCCACCCAGGGATCCCAGTTGCAGATATCTTGAGTTTGTAGCTTGTCTTTTTAGTCTCTTTATGGTGTCTTTTCATGAACAGAAATTACTGACTTTAATATAGTTAAATTATCAATTTTTTTTCCTTAAAGTTTTGTTTTTTGGGTCTCATTTAAGGAATTTTTTCCCACCCCAAAGTCATAAAGCTCTTCTCATTTTTTTCCTCAATATTTTAAACATTTGCCCTTCACACTTGAGTCCATTCTGAATTTATTTTTATGATGGGTGTGAGATAAAGATCTACGTTCACTTTTCTCCATGTAGATAACTAAGATTTTCGGGACCACTGACTCTTTCCCTACAGATCTGCATATGCCAGGTGCCCATTATCTGTAGGCTGGTTTCTGGTCTCTTGATTCTGCTGATGGGTCTGCCAATGTCTGTCCCTGTGCCGACACTGCATTGTCTTAAATTCTACAGCTTTATGGTTAGAGAAACATTGCTCAGGCTGACTGTGGCCCAGCTGTCATGCATTTGGCATCTGTCTCAGATGTGTCATTTTTTAAAACCAAATACCATCATTAATAGTTGCATTACAGTACGCTGGAATGAGCTTGGTAAGCCTCCACTTTGTGTGTCAGCTTCTGTCCTCTCCGGTGTGTGACACACGTATGCAGCAAACAGATTATCACGGCGGGGACGCCTGGGTGGCTCAGCGGTTTAGCGCCGCCTGCGGCTCAGGGCGTGATCCCCGGGGTCCCAGGATCGAGTCCCACATCGAGTCCCTGCATGAAGCCTGCTTCTCCCTCTGCCTGTGTCTCTAGAGGCCTCTCTCTCTGTGTCTCTCAGGAATAAATAAAACAAAAACAAAAAACCAATTCTTTATGATGTTTGGTAACACTTTTTTGCAATAAGCCCTTTGACAAAAATGAGCTCAAGGAAAGAAAAAGATAGTGCATATTTAATAAAAAAAAATACTTAATTTTAATTTCTCAAGAAAATTTATAATTAATATGCTAACTTTTACTAGAGAAAGAGGGGGACCTTGGGGATCCCTGGGTGGTGCAGCGGTTTAGCGCCTGCCTTTGGCCCAGGGCGTGATCCTGGAGACCCGGGATCGAATCCCACGTCGGGCTCCCGGTGCATGGAGCCTGCTTCTCCCTCTGCCTATGTCTCTGCCTCTCTCTCTCTGTGTGACTATCATAAATAAATAAAAATTAAAAAAATTTAAAAGAGGGGGACCTTGAAGAATAGACATCAGGAGAGACCATCTCTATAGGTAGGGGAAATGACATTTCCTTATGCTAATTTTACCTGTTTATATTTTTTCTTTTTTTATATTTTATTTCTTATACTTCTGCAATAATATGTAACAATAGAAGAAATTTTACTTCAAGAGGTACTTCTTTACTTCAAAACTAAATTCACGATATGAAAGAAACTATATTGAATTTATTAAACGGATAAGCAAAGCTTATAAACACAGCTATGTATTATACCAGTGGCCCCAGTTGAGGGCTTCTTGTCTCCCCGTCCTCTGCTTGTGACTCTGGAGTCCCGTCCCCCTCTAAGTGTGGGTTCAGCCATGTAACTCACCCAGGCCAGCCCAATGTGATCAGACGTGAACAAGCAGGGGCTTGAAAAGCACCTGTGCATCTCCGCTCGCTCTCTTGTGCAATGAGCTTATTCACTCCTGAATCTCTGCCCCAGCGTGGCAACTTGCCCCAGCTTGTCCGTCGCAGGGATGTGAGAGACCAGTGAAGAGCAGCAGAGACCATCCTCATCCAGAAAACAGGCAGCCGACCTCCGGCCCGCGGGAGAGCTCAACCACGATGCATGCGAGCTCCGATTAAGGCTCAGCTTCCACAGACTTGTGAGCAGCAGGACTAAGTCTTCGGCGGGTTTGTCATCAGATTATGGTGTCAACGGATAACTGATACAACACAGAAAAATGAATATGCTGTGTAGAGAGGAGAAAACCCAGAGACAAAGAGGAAAGTTTGGGTAAATTTTGCCGCAGCATCTTTAGACCTCACGTCACAGAGTACCCGGTTCCCTTCACTAAGGACAGGCCGGAGTACTTCTTAAACTAGATTAAATCTTAGTCTGTAACACTTTTATGGGACTTTTTTCCAACAAGTGAATATTGAGATATTCACATAGCACACAGTGCTCCTACTTAAAATGTACAATTCAGCGGTTTTTAATATATTTGCAGAGTTGTGCAACCATTACCACAATCAGTTTTAGGTCAGTTTTAGAACATTTCATCACTTCAAAAAGAAATCCTGTATTCATTAGCAGCCATGCCCCACTTCCTTCCAACCGTCTTGTCCAGTTACTGCAGCCCTAGGAAACCACTCATCTATTTTCTGCCTCTACAGATTTGCTTATTCTGGATATTTCCTATAAATCGAACCAATTTGTGGTCCTTGACTGGCTTCTCTTAATAAGCGTAATGCTTTAAAGGTTCATCCATGTTGTAGTGTGCCAATACTTCATTCTTTTTTATGGTTGAATAATATTGCATTGTATGGATTATACTCTATTTTACTTATTTATTCATCAAGTGGTGGACATTGAGTTGTTCCTACATTTTGGCTAGTATAACATACTAATATATACTAATTTATATACGATATATTAATATACTGTATATAGTATACATTATATATTTTATGTACTATAATATATACTATGCAATATATGCTATTAGTATATATGTTACGTATAGTATAATACAGAATGATGCTTCTATGAACATTCATGCATATTTTTGTGTATAGCTGTATATATTTTGCTTTTGTTTCTCAAGTATATAACTAGGAGTGGAATTCCTGTTACATGGTTATGCTATGTTTAACCTTCTGAGTAATTGTTTTTCAGACTGTTTTTCACTGGCTGCACATTTTACATTCCAGCAGTATATGAGGGTTCTAATTCCTCCACGTCTTTGCCAAACTTGATATTGTCTCATTTATTACAGCCATTTTAATAGGTGTGAAGTGGCATCTCATTGTGGTTTTATTTGCATTTCCCTAATAACTAATGATATTAACATTTTTTTAAATGTATTTGTTAGTCACCTGTGTATCTTTTTGGAAGAAATAACAATTCAGATCAATTCAGATATTATGCACATTTTTTTTATTTTTTAAGATTTATTTATCTTAGAGAGACAAAGCAGGGGGGAGGGGCAGAGGGAGAGGGAGAGAGAGACTTTCAATAGGCTCCACTCTCAGTGCAGAGCCCGACACCAGGCTGGATTCCACGACTCCAAGATCATGACCTCAGCTGAAGTCAAGAGTTGGACGCTCAACCGACTGAGCCACCCAGGCGTCCCCTTACGCACATTTTAAAATTAGGTTGTCCTTAAAACAGAATAGAGAACTATGCTCAACTAATCTTTGACAAAGCAGGAAAGAATATCCAATGGAAATAAGACAGTCTCTTCAACAAATGGGTTTGGGAAAATTGGACAGCCACATGCAGAAGAATGGAACTGGACCATTTCCTCATACCACACACAAAGATACACTCAAACTGGATGAAAGACCTAAAGGTGAGACAGGAATCCATCAAAATCCTAGAAGACATCATGTTTTAGGAGGAATCCCACGGGGAAAGAACAAAGAAAGTGTTGGTAAAAAAATACTGAAGGCTATAAAGAACTTTTTAAATATAAGCAAATTCTTTTTTTTTAAATTTTTATTTATTTATGATAGTCACACAGAGAGAGAGAGAGAGAGAGAGAGAGAGGGGCAGAGACACAGGCAGAGGGAGAAGCGGGCTCCATGCACCGGGAGCCCGACGTGGGACTCGATCCCGGGTCTCCAGGATCGCGCCCTGGGCCAAAGGCAGGTGCCAAACCACTGAGCCACCCAGGGATCCCAATATAAGCAATTCTTTTCCGCTACTCTTCATACTCATCCTGAAGAGACATGATTAGCTGGAAAGAAAGGCATCTTCATACTGAATAAGCAGGGCAGGCTTGTGACACTGACTTTTAAATGTAAATTGAGTGTTTTCTGGGACTACTACTACTATAGGACTTTTGCCAAAAAGCTTACTTAATTTTTAAAAGAGTAGTGTGATTCCATAAATTAAACTCTGTTCTACAAATAATATAATGAAATATTTATTTCACCCAGTTAAACGCTTAATATTTTCTATTTCCTAGTAAAAACAAAAAATTAGGGACTCTGGGTGGCTCAGCGGTTTAGCACCGCCTTTGGTCCAGGGCGTGATCCTGGAGACCTGGGATCGAGTCCCACGTCGGGCTCCCTTCCTGGATCCTGCTTCTCCCTCTGCCTGTGTCTCTGCCTCTCTCTGTGTCTCTTGTGAATAAATAAATAAAATCTTTAAAAAAAATTCAAGTATATGCTAGCTGCCAGGCCAATTAATTTTTAGTTTGTACCTTTCTCTTTTATTAAATACACAAGGAAAGTTTGAGCATAATATCTAACAGCTAACAGGGCTATTTCTCATTTTTATACATGATTCTTATTCTAAAAAGCCAGCACTTGTATGTCATACATTCTACACGTTTAACAAAAAGCATGCAGTACTTTTTTTTTTTTTAAAGCTTTTATTTATTTATTCATGAGAGACAGAGAGAGAACGAGGCAGAGACACAGGCAGAGGGAGAAACAGGCTCTCCACAGGAGCCTGATGTGGGACTCAATCCTGGACCCCGGGATCATACCCTGAGTCAAAGGCAGATGCTCCACCGCTGAGCCACCCAAGCATGCAGTACTTTTTATCACACTCCTTGCTTAATAAATGACTTCCTTACAACTTTAGCTACATTTTTATTTCATTACTTCAAAATAGTAACAAAGAAATAACACATTCTTTTCATCATGTTTTATGACATAAAATGGAAAAGCCAGTTATAGTAGATCTATATTATTATTATTATTATTATTTTAATTTTTTTTATATTATTATTATTACTATTATTTTTAGACAGGGAGAGAAAGAGGTGGGGAGGGGCAGAGGGAGAGGAAAGAGAATCTCAAGCAGGTTCCACACCCAACACAGAGCCCTATGCGGGGCTCATTCTCACAACCCTGAGATCATGACCTGGGCCTAAATCAAGAGTTGGACTGAGCCACCCAGGAGCCCCAGATCTATATTATTTTAACCATGATTGCTTTTAATATTGCTGTTAGATACTATCTGTAATTCACTTCTCATTGTTTTATAATCTTTCTTGAAACATTTAAACACATATTTGCACTGAAAATAAAATTGGAGGGAAAAGGAAACTAGACTTTTCTCACAAAATAAGTTTGATTTACCTGGTGGTTTGACAAAGAGGACTGACTTTACTAATTAAATTAGATTATGTGACATTTTTATACATTAAATGAGTAAAATCTATTTCTACAGTTTTGACAAAAATATATTTAAAGCACCTTGTAGAAATA
Organism: Canis lupus baileyi; assembly: GCF_048164855.1. Classification (NCBI taxonomy): domain Eukaryota; kingdom Metazoa; phylum Chordata; class Mammalia; order Carnivora; family Canidae; genus Canis; species Canis lupus. Next base: position 71,217,042 of record NC_132848.1, on the reverse strand, counting down.
GCATTATATTAAGAAATATTATATTGGCAAGGGTGGTTTGAAATTAACATTATTAACCCTTTTTGAGAATATTGGGTTAAATGAGATACCCCTGAGGGAAAGAATAGCAGTCTTGTGCTTTATCTTGGTAAAACCTTTTTTATACATTTCCTAGAAAGAGAGGAAGAAGATGGCTCCTGTGATGGGGTAATAAATTTCTGCAAGTCGTAGTTTTCATTTTTTTGCTTTTGATTGAATTTTAAGAGGATCAATTCAGGTAAAGTTGACACGTTAAATGTAATTTTTGAGAGTATATCCCTCTGAATTTTTTGGTGTGTGTGCACATCTCAAGAGTGCAAAGAATAAGTGACAGGGCTAAAGGAAAACTCCTTCAAGTCCCATTCATTTATGTATTAAAAAAGTTTTCCCAGTGCTTGCATCTATAAAAATAAAAAACAGGCACGGAACTGATAGGATTAATGGATTAAATTTTAAATATATTGTGAATTCTCATTCACAATATATTTTTGCTTTTTATCAATTTATCAAAATTTGTATCACATTTGTTATTTCAATCAATTGTATAAAGCTAATAATTGTTATGATTAACAGAGTCAAACAGAAGAATTTTTTTTTTAATACTTAGAGACCTCTACTTACAGGAAGTTAAAAACTTAAGTTTGTTATTGAGAAATATAATGATATAATCAATGAAAAATTTTCAAGCATATAATTCTATTACTTTAGGATAAAATTCTGTGGGGGAATTAGAAACACATGTTCCAGAAGAAAAAGGAATAATGTGAAATTCCTAGTTGTAGAAGAAGAATTTGAGTATTTTTAAATGGATGCTGGTATTTATATTCCATCGAATGTGTGCTATTTAGTCTCCCTTGCATACATTGGAAAGAGTGATGCAACAGTTTTATTTTTAAATGACAGAATTTTTAAGATGCCATAAATGATATCCTTTGTAATTATTTAAACTTTTGATGAAAAAATTAAAAAAAATTTTTTTAAAGATTTTATTTATTTATTCATGAGAGACACAGAAAGAGGCAGAGACCCAGGCAGAGGGAGAAGCAGGCTCCATGCAGGGAGCCTGATGTGGGACTCGATCCTAGGTCTCCAGGATCATGCCCTGGGCTGCAGGCGGCACTAAACCGCTGTGCCACCGGGGCTGCCCTGATGAAAATTTTTATATGCCAATTTAAAAATGTATGAAGGAGGGGCACCTGGCTGGCTTAGTCTGTAGAGCATGCGGGGTGGTGAGTTCGAGACCCACGTTGTGTATAGAGATTACTTTTTTAAAACTTTAAAAAAATCAGTATAAAAATGTATGAAGAAATATAGGGCTCGGGCAGCCCGGGTGGCTCAGCGGGTTAGCACCACCTTCAGCCTAGGGTGTGATCCTGGAGGCCTGGGATCGAGTCCCACGTTGGGCTCCCTGCATGGAGCCTGCTTCTCCCTCTGCCTCTGTCTCTGCTTCTCTCTCTCTCTCTCTCTCTCTCTCTGTGTCTCTCATGAATAAATAAATAAAATCTTTAAAAAGAAAAAATACAGGGCTTAAATAAATGAACTTAGTGATTATGTCATTGAAAATATTTGAAGACCACCGTAATAATTCCCAAGTAACGTATATTTCACAGAGGCCTAGCTGAAAGACTGTAGCTTTCAATGTGCTCTAATCTCTGCCACTTGTTAAATCAAATCCACTTGCAAAAGGAACTATTTGGAACATATCTGCTGAGAGGCACTTGACTTGCGGTCAATGCAGCACTCAATAGTTTATTCAAAGGTCATGATCATGAATGATTATTTTAAACTCCTCATTGAGGTATGGTTGAGGACTGGAGCCTGGCCTTCCAAGATACCCTTGTGGGGAGATAGTCACTGGTTAAAGTCTCTGCTTGGGCCAAGTGGGCAAGACACAGTGTCTAATTATGTCAGTGTCCAGGAATGGTTTAGGAAGTGGTAGGCACAAGGGGTTCAAGTATAATTGCGGGGCTATCTTATCAGTGTGTAGGGCCTGGGATTTGGGAGTTAGGGTATATTACACTCAGGAAAAGAAAGGCTTAGGAGGTAGTTTGATAGGTGTGTTCACAGAGCTCTTCCTCTAGTAAATTCTAAGGATGAAGTAACCATGTTCCAGTTTGTCCAGAAGGTAACTGGACTCTGTTGTTGTGGTATAATTATTAGTAGTCCCCTGTGATACTGTGCTTTATAATAAGAAATACATATTTGGTCTTCCTCCCTGCTTCTGGTACAGAGCTCCTAAAACCCTTGGAATTTCCTAAGTGATAAGAGTGATAGACATGTGGGCTCAGTTACTTAAGTGTCCACTTTTGATTGCCCTCAGGACATGATCTTGACGTTCTAAGACTGAGCTCCCATGGGGCTCTGCACTGGGCATGGGACCTGCTTAAGATTCTCTCTCTCTCCCTCTACCCCTCCCTCCTCCCTGCTCTCTGTCTCAAAAAAAAAAAAAAAAAGAAAAGAAAAGAAAGAGTGATAAAGGTAGCTTTGTTCATAGCAAACCTTTTTTAACCACACCTGAGTCTAAGTCAGTAAGATGACTTTCAGAAAGTACCTAAGGATTGGGGCTGGTTGCCAGGGGAACCAATCATGTGATTGAAGGGTTGAAACTTTCAGTACTGTATTCCCCTCACCTCCTGGGATGGGTCAGGGCTAAAGGTTGAATAATTGTCAATGGTCAATGATTTAATCAACCATGACTATGTAATGATGCCTCCATAAAAACTCAAAAGGAGGGGGTTCGGAGAGCTTGTTTTGGTAAACACGTGGAGATGCCACGAGAGCAGCTACGAGAGAGCATGGATGCTCTGTGCCCCTTCCCACATACCTTGTCCTATATATCTCTTCCATCTGGCTGTTTCTCAGTTACATCCTTTGATAATAAATCAGTGATCTCTTGAGTAAAATGTTTCTAAGTTCTGTGAGCCCATCTAGCTTATTAATAGAACCGAAGGAGGGGGTCATTGTAACCTCCGATTAATTTATTTTTTTAAAGATTTTATTTATTTATTCATGAGACAAAGAGAGAGAGAGGCAGAGACATAGGCAGAGAGAGAAGCAGGCTCCATGCAGGGAGTTCAGTGTGGGACTTGATCCCGGGACTCCAGGATCATGCTCTGGGCTGAAGGCAGACACTTAACCACTGAGCCACCGGTAAACCTTTGATTTATAACAAGTCAGAAGCCCAAGGAGCAACCTGGGCTTGCTACTGGCACTGAAGGGGTGGGCAGTCTTGTAGGACTGAGCCGTTAACCTGTGGGACTTGACGCTATCTCCAGGTAGATAGTATCAGAATTGAGGAAAATTGTAGGATACCCAGCTGGTGTCAGAGAATTAGCAGTGTGGGGAAACAATAGACTACTAGAAATAGGGGTACAGAATCATATCCCCCTTTCATCTCCAAGTGTTTCAATGGTACTGTAAATTATATGGAGTTTATTATAAATGTTTATTCACAATTTATGTACTTATCTCGTTGTGGACCCATAACGAAGAGTTGGAAGGACTGGCACTAGTCCACAGACCATGCTTTGAGTATCACAATTCTAAGCAGTCAGAATAAGATTTCTAGGAGTATATCCTTATTGTGGGTATTCGATGAGTGTTTGTTCAGGCAAACAGTGCTGAAGTACTTAGACCAGAGTCCTAGGTTTAACACTCATGTGGATGAGGGGTGGCTTCCTTCTTGTTCCCTAGACATAACCATACGCCTTCAAAATCCAACTAAGAGCATATGGACTGCTGGTGAAATGATCTCAAGAATCCATGGCTCACTAAGAATGGCCCAGGGATATTCATACTGCTCTGACCATTTCAGGGACCTCAGTTTACATTTTACATCACTTATAACAAGTACATCTTAATTCAATTCTTTAATGTGCCCATTTCAGTCAATACGACAAATTTCCAAAGTGAAATTGGCTTGATTCCCAATTTAAGAAGGAACCTGGCTAGATGTCCATTAGCTTCACCCAACACTCCATTAAAATTCCTTAAGTGACTCAGAAAAATATTAAGACTCATAACAATACTGCTTATCTAGGATAAGTAAATAGGAAAAAAACCTAATAGGTTTATAAAAAGATTCCACAGCATAAAAAAGCAAAACTCAGCGCTCAAGACATCAAAGAAGGCTACCTTTTGAACAAAATTTACTAAAATCAATTTCTGAAAAAAAGCATCTACTTCATATTTGCAATAAAAATTTTAAAAAGTGGACCTACATACACACAGAAAACCTGGTAGATGAGACACAAATGAAGATGAAAAGGAGGAACCGGGAGTCATGGAAGAATCAAAGGAAGGTAGATAAGGTAAGGGGCGTATGTAAGGAAACTAAAATGCAGAATCTAATACTACACTAGATGCAGTAAAAAGCTAAATGGTATGGAGGACAAACTACAAAGCAGAGGAAATGAAAGAGGCATGACAATGATGAGAGATGACATCACGGACTCAAAGGACAGAAAATGGAGATCTGACATGTACACAGCTGTTCCAAAGAAAATATGAAATTTTAGAGGCATGAACCCACAAAGGCAAGAAGAAAAACTACAGGAGACAACAGCACTAAATTTTTGGAAGAAGGGAGCATTTAAGATTAGTAAATACTTAGCAGAGGGAAGGGTGCATCTAAGGGCAGCAGCAGAGAAAGCTGAGAATAAATGTCATATATACTACTGAGTCTCCAAAAGGCTCAGGAGTTGATTGCAAAAGGTACCTATTGAAGAACCGGTTGAAAGTTTAAGAAGCAGTCCAGATCTCCTCCCCGAGTCTGCAGGGCCAGGTGACTGCCCTCCCCAGCCCTGGCAAAAGACTAAAGGTTGTTCTCTGAAAAGAATAAAATAGAGGACCTTTCCTCTGGCAAACCAAAGTAAAGTACTGATGCTGAGAAGATTGAGGAATTGCACACTGCATGCTGGGTCCCCTTGGCCTCTCCTTTAGCCGGGTTCTCCAACACAGATGACTTGGTCTTCACCTCCTGGCAGTATATCAGACACATCTTTTCTGGGGAAATCTGACCAGCTTAGGCCAAAAGAAATGAAAATGAACTTCAGAGGTTTACCCTAGAGTGCTGCTTATAGTCAACAAATCCTATCAGAGTACTTGGTTTCTAGTCAGCTTTTCAAATCATCCCCCAGTCTCAAATCTGAACACACAGCCAAGGATTGTCACATGTTAATTAAGGAAAGTCTTGATACGACACAGACCAAGTCAGGCAAATAAGTAGGAAAAGGGCACTCAATGGAAACAGAGACCACACAAGGAAAACAAACAAACAAAAATCATTAATCCTCAAGGAGATATTATATTCATGAAGAACAGAATCATATAAAAAGAAATGATTAAAGAATGAGTTCTTGAAATTAAAAATATGATAAATATCTTAAATATTCAATGGAAGAATTAGAAGATAAAGGTGAGGAAATATTCTACTAAATAAAAGAAAGCAAATGAAAGACATTTTTTTAAACAGAGAGATGGAAAAGTGAAGGAGAAAATTCCAAAACAAAAAATAGAAGAAAACAGATGGGTAAAAAAACCATCAGTGAGATAATTTAAAATTTCCAGAACTGCAGGATATGCATTTCTAGAAAAATACTGGGAACAAACAGAATATCCTATAAGCAGTGAGAAAGGGAGAGAAAAGAGAAAGAGAGAAAGAGAGAGAGAAAGAGAGAGAGAGAGATTCACATACAAAGAGTCAGTTATTGGAATGGTTTTATACTAAGAACAATCCTGAAAGCTAGAAGATAATAGAATAATGCCTTAAAAATTCTGCAAAAAATTATCTCTATCCTAGATTTGTATACCAACAAATAATCAAGTGTTAGAGTAGAATAAAAACATGTCAGACATGGTTTTTTTTTCCAAAAATTTACCTTCTGTCCACTATTCTAGACAAGGTACTAGGCCTATATCAAAGTAAGAGGTTAAACCAGCAAGATGTGGGATACAGAGAACACAGGTTCCAACAGAGGAGGAGGGCAAAGGGAATTCCCAAGATGATGGTGAAGGAAAATCCAAGGATGTCAACTGCATATCAGGCTCAGAGGGCAAATAGGCCAAATGGAAGCAGTCAGAAGATTTATACAGGAAGATGAGATTGATACAATACCTAATGTGAATGATCATCTCGACAACTGGTAAAGAGCTTGGAGCTGAATTAGTAGAAAGTATACAGAAAACTAAGGAAATGAAAAAAGAAGATAGCTATTAACTTCAGGAAAACCAAAATGTTCCATGACAAAAGAAAAGAAATAATCATACCACGTGGCTCCAGTGTGAATAGTGTTTACTTATTAATGATAATGTAAACACTGACTACCAACCTAACCCAAATTATGATATAGTTATGTTGCAAGATGGACATGGGAAGGATAATTGAATGTGGTGGATGCTGGAGAAAAAAGGAAGCAAAGTTATTTTCTACCATAGTGGGAAATCAACAGATTATGACAAAAAGTAAAAATCTAAAAGTAGCAATAAAGGCATATTGTTTAAATACAAAGAGTTAAAGACCAAAACAATCAACCAGGAAAGGTGAAAATAATTACTTCCTGGAAGGGAGAAATAGGAAGCAAGTGGGGAGGAGACTGCTATTTTTCAAAATGAACCAGAGGGAACTCCTTTGACTGTTCAAACTGTGTCATGTGTAACTTTGATATAAATGAAAACTTAAAAAAAATTAAAGCAAATAACCAAGGATTGCATTTCAATATATAATACTGACAACTTCCCTGAGGTGAAAAAATACCGGATTTTGTAGGCACAGTTAATTAAAAGAAACTATTACCTAAACTTAACCCTTGTAAGTTTTGAACTTTAAGGATAAAGAATCCTACAGTAAAATTTACTACAAAGGAACAAAAATAGGGGAGGTTTTAGACTTTTCCTCAAAAATAAACATTAGACGACAATAGGGAAATTTCTTTCTTTTCTTTTTTTTTTTAAATGGGGAAATTTCTAAAGATTTGAAGGAAAAAAATATATCCAGGAATTCTAGAGTCAACCAATGTATCTTCTCTTTAACTTTAAGGGCAACAAAGACAAATTCACAGATATCTTTAAAAGCATATCATCCTCACATCTTTGTAGAAAAACACTGCTTGATGATATATTCCACCTGTTTGAGAGATGACTCAAAAAAACTCAACTCAAAGATCATGGTATAAAAGAACCCTCTAGAGGCATTAAAATAAGCAAAGAATCTCATCAATATATTTTTATAAGTGCAGTTTCAAAGCAATTCAAATATGAAAATTATTATTGAAAGACAAAAAATAACTTCATAATAGTAACAGCTAACATATTTATAAAGTTATAAAGATAGGCTCTAGTCTAAATGCTTTACATGAATCATCTCATTTAATCCTCAGAATACCCCCATGATGCTAAGTACCATCATTGTGCCCATAGTCATACAGCTAGTAATACTGGCTATTTAACTGTCTCTATGCTGTGATCCTGAGGTGGTAACTCATATTTCCCAAACTTCCTTGGCAGCTGGCTCCCTGTTTCTGCTAATCAGAGGCACTGGGAGACCGTGGGGAGGCAGCAGGAGAGGAGGCCAGTCCTGGCTTCCAGTACACTGTCAACAGCACACTGGCTCTAGCTCCCAGCTTCTTTGGGCCCTCCCAACATGATGGTAAAAACAAAAACAAAAACAAAAACAAAAAACCAACAAACAAACCCAACTGTATTTATATCTGGAAAAAATGCTAAAAGTAAATTGATCAAAAGGTCAATAGCAGAAATAAATGGAAAGACATTCTATGCTCATGGATTGCAGAATTAATTTTGTGAAAATGTCTATACTACTCAAAGCAATCTACAGATTTGGTGCAATCCCTACCAAAATACCAACGGCATATTTCACATAGAGTAAAAAAATCTTAAAATTTGTATGGAACCATAAAAGACCCCAAATATCCAAAGCAATCTTGAGAAAGAACAAAAGCATCATGGTCCCTAATTTCAAACTATGTTACAAAGCTATACTAACTAGGGGTGTCTGGGTGGCTCAGTCAGTTAAGTGCCTGCCTTCAGCTCAGGTCATGATCCCAAGTTCTTGGGATCAAGCCTTGCTTTGAGCTCTCTGCTCTGTGGGGAGCCTTCTTCTCCCTCTTCCCCTGCCTGCTGCTCCCCTTGCTTGTGCATGCTCTCTCTCTCTCTCTCTCTCTCTCTCTGTTAAATAAGTAAGTAAGTAAGTAAATAAATAAATAAATAAATACTTGAAAAAAACAGAGCTATACTAATTAAAACAGTATAGTACGGAGATAAAGCAAATATATCAATGGAACAGAACAGAGAGTCCAGAAATAAATCCCTGCATATATATGATCAATTAGTTTAAGGCAAAGAAGCCAAGAATATACAATAGGGAAAAAAGTCTCTTTAATAAACAGTGTTAGAAAAACTGGATAGTCACATGCATAAGAATGAAACTGGACCACTATCTTACTTGAACCTGAAACTATAAAACTAGATGGAAACATAGGTAGTGAGCTCCTTGACATAGGTCTTAGAGGTGATTTTTAAAAATCTGACACCAAAAGCAACAAGAGCAAGAATAAACATCAAACTAAAAAGCTTTTGCACAGCAGAGAAAACCATCAGCAAGGTAAAAGGCAACCTACTGAATGGGTAAAAATATTTGTAAATCATGTATCTGAAAAAAAGAACTCATAAAACCAACAGCAAAAAAAAAAACCCTCAAACAATCCAATTAAAAGATGGGCAGATGTTGGGATCCCTGGGTGGCGCAGCGGTTTGGCGCCTGCCTTTGGCCCAGGGCACGATCCTGGAGACCCGGGATCGAATCCCACGTCGGGCTCCCAGTTCATGGAGCCTGCTTCTCCCTCTGCCTGTGTCTCTGCCTCTCTCTCTCTCTCTCTCTGTGTGACTATCATAAATTAAAAAAAAAAAAAAAAGATGGGCAGATGTGAACAGAAAATTTTCCAAAACCCCCCCAAAAACAGATACCCAATAGGTACACTAAAAGATGCTCTATGTTATTAATCATTAGGGAAATGCAAATCAAAACCACAATTAGGCATCACCTCACACCTATTAGAATGACTAGTAATCAAAAAGACAAGAAATGACAAATGTTGGTGAGGGTGTGGAGAAAAGGGAATTCTTGTGCACTGTTGGTGGAAATGTAAATTGGTGTAGACATTATGGAAAACAATATGATGGTTCTTCAAAAATATTAAAAATAGAACTACCATACGATCTAGCAATTTTACCTCTGGGTATTTATGTAAAGGTAACAAAACCACTAACTCAAACAGGTATCTTCATCCCCATGTTCATTGCAGCATTATTTACAATAGCCAAGATATGGAAATAACCTAAGTGTCCATCAGTGGATGAATGGATAAAGATATTGTGGTATATATATACATGATGGACAATTACTCAGCCACAGAAAAGAACGAGATCTTGCCATTTGTAACAACATGGATGGACCCAGAAGGCATCACGCTAAGTGGAATTAAACAAAGTCAAACACTATATGATCTCTTTTACATGTGGAATCTAAAAACATATATATATTAGTCTGTACAGAGAATAGACTGATAGATGCCAGAAGCAGGGTGTGATGGGTGGGAAAAATGGGTGAACTGGGTTTTTTTTTTATTTGTTTAAATTAATTGAATTAAAAAAAAAGATGGAGAGCTGTTTATTGGACATAGTAGTATGGAGAACTGGTAGAAAAGGCAAGGATAGACAATTGCACTGACGTGCTTTGCTGGAAAGAGGTGGAAAAAATGGGGTAGTTGCTGGAAGAGAATGAAAATTCATGGTAAATTGATATTAAACGAACGACCTCAAAATAAACTGCAGGAGAAGGTGGATATGAGTGACCTACAACGTCTTAGGTGCCTTTCATATTGCTACAGAAGACTTAGTATCCTGTATATTTTCTTTATAAATCTTTTGGGATTTGCTGATCATCAAACATGGGCTTTCAGGTCTAGAAACTTTTGTTTTTGTTTTTTTGGTTTTTTAGGTCTAAAACCTTTTGTGATGAAGGAATTCTTCTAAAAGAACATTTCTGTGGTTAATTAGACTATTAGAACTCAATCTAATTAGGACCCTGATAAGCATGAAATATGTCTCAGTATTTTTTCATTAAATTGTTTTCATTAAATTACTAATTCATTTGTTTGAAATATTTCTTGAGCACTCACTATGTATGTGTGTGTGAGTTGATTGCTAAGGACAGAAGGATGGGCGTGATGTAATCCTGAAGGGATAAACAGGTAAACCAATGACGATGCTATGAATTGATTTGGGCTATGATGGAGGTACATTCAAAGTTCTGCAGTAACAGTTAAGCAGCAGAACAGAAGGAGAAGCTGAGATATATAGGGCAGCTAAAAGGAGAAAGGGAGATTTAGACCTCCAGTAGGCTGTTGGACTGGATATGCTGAGAGGTCCTTGAAATTTTGAACTTCTTGGAAAAACAAACGGTCAATGCAAAAAAACAAAAAACAAAAAACATTCAATAGCAGTTATCTCTGAGTGATTTTTATTCTGAGTTGGTTGTTACTCTTCATGCTACTTTGAATGATTATGTAATTATTTTTCTAACCAGAAAACAAAATCATTAAGTGCTCTTGTTAAAGAAGGAAAATGGTTGTTATAATTTCCCTTCTGCTAAATAGTGGTTCTCAAACATGAATATGAATCAGAATCACCTGGATGGTTGACGAAAGCAGATTGCTGCCTTCGCCCCTACCTAAATACGTTCTGGCTGTTTTTACTATGTGCCTTTCTTAACATTTTTAGTTCTCTGTCATTTAAAACAGTTAATTTTACAGGATACTTTAAATTCCTTGAAAGTGAGGATTATATTTTATTCACTTTTAACTCTCTGCTTGCTTTTTAAGCACTAAGGAGTTGCTGAAAATAAATTTCTGCAAACTATATCCCTGTGTACATTTTTAGTGTCGGAGAAAAATATAACAATGATAAATATGTCAATTATACTTCAGGAGAGCGGGCAAAAATATTTAAATTAAAAACATTTTTAAAAAATGTTAACCGAAAGTGGAGAAAAATATTATATGGTTCTTCCCCTTAAGCAATGCATTTGATTGGTTCCTTATTTGGTAATCAAAGTTAATGGTCTGAAGGGGGCCTGATAATCTGGATTTCTAATATATTCCATTGGACTAACAGCTGGCAATCTAGAATGGCTACATGGTGCAGGGGAGATGACAAGGGTTTTGATTCTGCCTCTGTCCTTTGCAGGCTCTGTGAGCAACACCTGACATATGTGAACACTTGGCCTGTTTCCGCATTGACAAAATTAAAAGTAACGCGCCCCTCGTAGGTGTATTGTGGAGGCTGAGTGATACGATTAAATATCCAACACGGTGCGGGCCTTGGTTAAGGTAGTTAAGTTTATGTTGGTCCCCTTCCTTTTCATTTCCTCTTAGGATGCACCACATCTTGCCATAACTGGGTTTACTGTGACAGGAGTTAGCCAACACCACAGAGCAAGTCATTTTCTCCTAACCTAACAAACCTTGCACATCCCTCTGCTACTGACAAACTCTTCACCGTTCATCTATAAAATTGGGGATAATAGTATAATAGTATCTACTTTAATAGATAAAAGTATCTACTTTGCAGAGATACATACCTGAGGATTAAAGATAATATGTTAAGTGCTTAATACAGGGAGCCTGGGTGGCATAGTCGGTTGGGTGGCAGCCTTCAGCGTGTGTCATGATCCCAAGGTCCTGGGATGGAGCCCCATATTGGGCTCCTTGCTCCCGCTCCCTCTCCCTGCTGCTTCTCCTCCTTGTGCTCCCTCATGCTCTGTCAAATAAATAAATGAAGTCTTTTTTTTTTTTTTAAGGTGCTTAATATAGTAACTGACATATGAAAAATACATAGTAAGTCATTTTCTTTTCCCCTTTTCTCTCCCACCCCCCGGGGAGGGGGGAAGAGAGGGAGAAGGAGAAAGAGAATCTTAAGCAAGCTCCATGCCCAGCATAGAGCCTGATCTCACAACTCTGAGGTCATGACCTGAGCCAAAATCAAGAGTCATCTGCTTAACTGATGGAGCCACCCAGGCACCCTTCTCTTTGATTAGGTATTTATCCATAGCATCTCCTAGACTAAGTTCAAAAGCTTACCTAGTCCAGAATACTTCAAATCACTTTTTCTACCTCAAATCAGATGGCTCTCTTCTATGTCACATTTAATTGGAAGTCAGTTATTCGGCTTGCTCAAGTACTGGAAAGGACACACACGACATAAACTACTGTATTGAATGCTCAAGGAGACAAGTAGAAGACTATGCCCTGACTTTGAGTACTTGAGGTGACAATATACACAAAAAGTTGAATAGGAACGCAACAAAGGGTGGGACAAATTACACAGACAGTAACTGTGGTAGGAGCTTTGGGATGCTAGTGGCTGGTCTGTGATTATTTCGCACTCAGGAACAAGAAAATTATTAAGAGTTGTAAGAGAGCACTGGTTTTATGGCTGAGAAAATAGGTCCAGAGATCTAAGTGATCTAGGGGAGAGCTATAGAGTGGCAGAGACTTCTTGTCCCCTGGTCCCTTGCTGCTTGCAGATACATTTCTAACTATTTTCAAGTATTTTAGTCAGTCTATATTTGTTTTTTCTAAGGAGGCAGTGCAGCGTAGCTAGTTAAACACTGGGCTCTAAAGCCAAAAAAAAAAAAAAATCTGTTTGAGCCCTGGCTTTGCCAGGTCACCATCCGTGTGACTTTGGGCAACTCATTTTTCTCTATGCTTCAGTTCTTCCATCTAAAAAATGAGTACAGTAATATTACCTTATTTCACAGGGTTGTTAGGAGGATCAAATAATTTATTATATGTAAATAATTAAAAACTGGAGTTTTGTCATTACAATTGTCATTTGTCTCTGACAGAGACTTTTTCACATTTTTTGTTTTTTCTTTCTTTTGCTTCTTTTTAAAAAAACCTCCTTAAAGCATGCAGGTGAATGCTCATTAGCTACCTTAATCCTATTAGATAAAAACAAGTTTTTGTTCCTCACGAAGGAGAGCTGGGATTTGCATTAAGTCTGGCCTAGTCTGGTAACAGGAATGTCTAGGACAGTAAAAACGGAGATAGCAACAGATTCTAGGACCCAATAGAACTTCTTCAAAAAAGCCAACCAAGATCAATAGACATTGAGAAAGATGGAGTCAATGAGCCTAATTCCAAATAAGCTTTCCCATCTATTTTAAGGTCTATTCCAAACTTCCTAAAGACAAAATCTAGCCTTTTAAGGAAAGCGCAGAGAACATGCCTCCGTGGGCTTCCTTTGAGGGAATGTTTTAGCAGGTGCTGCATTCTACCCTGGAGGTGGCTGCATGAATTTGTGAGCTGAGGTGACAACATTGACTCCCTCTGGAAGAAAAAAATGCTGTCTCTACACGGGAAGCTTAACTACAAAGGCACTACTTGAAAAGGAGGAGGAGGAGGAGGAGGAGGAGAAGAAAAAGAGGAAGGAGAGGCACCAGTCACGGCTCAATTCAGTATTCAGAGTCAAGAAAGCAAGAACCATTTTTTTCTTCTTCTTCCTGGAGTACTCTTTCCTCCCCTCAAATGCCTGTTGAAAAAGTTCTGGGATGAATTACAAGCCAAGAGTGCTGTCACAGAATTAGGGAGAGCAGGGTTGGGGTGAGAAATAACCTATATTCAGGTAGTCAGAAAAATCATGGATTGTTGGGGGGAGCAGGGAGCAGGGATTTGGAACTACCTTCAGGATCACCCATCCGGAAATCTAGGGATGGGGGCACCTGGGGGCTCAGGAGTTGAGCATCTGCCTTGGGCTCAGGTCCTAATCTTGGGGTCCTGGGATCCAGTCTCCACATCCTGCTCCCTGCAGGGAGCCTGCTTCTCCCTCTGCCTGGCTCTGCCTCTCTCTCTGGGTCTCTCATGAATAAAAAAAAAAAAAAAAAAAGGAAATCTAAGGATGGAGAAGGGTACTAACCGGCCTTCCAAATCTTCTGCATTTGGTAGATGAAAATCACGTTGTCCACCCAGTGGACTTTGTCACTCAGGCGGTGTCAGGGTAAAATAAGCATCAAGGAGGAGATCTTGAAGTGAAAAAGAAACAACAGGTCAGCCTCGGGCTCCTGGGTGAGGGGATTTATGAAGGTCCGGCCCAGCCAGAGCATCAGCAAAGATGGAAGAATCAAGCACCACCGGCGGCGGCCCAGCCGGGAAGTTTGGGATCAGAGCCAACGATTTGGACCTACCGGCACCCCCGGGATCTGCCGGCTCCCCAGGACCCGCCAGCCCCCCAGACCTGCACACAACCTGGACCTGCCGGTACCCCAGGACCTGCGGCTCCCCCAGACCTGCCAGCACCCCACGACCACCTGGCATCCTGGACCTACCGGTATCCTAGACCTACTGGCACCCCCGGATCTGCTGGTACCCCAGGACCTGCTGGTACCCCAGGACCTGCTGACTCCCCCAGACCTGCCGGCACCCCCAAACCTGCCGGTACCCCAGGACCTGCTGGCTCCCAGGACCTACCGGCATCACCAGATCTGCCGGCACCCCAGGACCTGCCGGCACCCCTGGACCTGCCTGTACCCCAGGACCTGCCAGCTCCTCAGGACATGTCAGTACCCCTGGACCTGCTCATTCCCCAGGACCTGACTGTACCCCAGAACCTACCCGGTACCCGGACCTGCCAGGACCCCCGTACTTGCCCTGCACCCCTGGACCTGCCGGCCCCCCAGGACCTGCCAGCACCCCCAGATCTGCCTGTACCCCCGGACCTGCCTGCTCCCCCGGACTTGCCGGCTCCTCAGGACATGCCGGTTCCCCAGGACCTGCCCTGCACCCCGGACCTGCCGGCTCCCCCCAGATCTGCCGGCTCCCTAGGACCTGCCCTGCACCTCAGGACCTGCCTGCACCCCCGGACCTCCCCTACACCCCAGGACCTCCCGGCTCCCTGAACCTGCCCTGCACCCGGGACCTGCCGGTACCGCAGGATCTGCCGGCTCCCCAGGAGCTGCCCTGCACCCAGGACCTGCCCTGCATCCCCGGACCTGCCTGCATCCCCGGACCTGCCTGCACCCCAGGGCTTGCCTCGCACCCCAGGACCTGCCTCGCACCCCAGGACCTGCCTTGCACCCCAGGACCTGCCCTGCACCCCCGTACCTGCGTGCACCCCAGGACCTGCCTGCCCTGCACACACCCCTTTAGTCGCCCGGAGTCCCGGAGCGAACACCGCCGGCTGCGCTTCTCCTCCGCGAGCGGGTCCCCGACAGCTCGGAGGCTGCGGGCCCGGGGGCTCGGCGGGTCGCGCGTGGCCTCGCCGCAGCCGCCCGCACGGCTCTCGCCCTGGCCCCCGCCGTCCACTCCGGGCCTGGCGCCGTCCGAGCCCCGCGGGGCCGCCGGGGGCTGAGCCGCCACGCCGCGTCCTCCAGGTGTCCGCCTCCATCCTCTCGGAAACAACAAGCCCCAGAATCCCTTGGGCGGGGAGGTCCCGCCGCGTAGGCGATGGCTCCCGAAGGGCGGAACACGCAGCGGCCTCCTCGGCCCCGGCAGCTCCTTGAGCGCATGTGTTTAAGCAGCCGAATCCCCGCTCGCGCAGCAGCCGCTGACACCGTCGGGCCTCGGAGGCCGCCGCGCCGCCTCGCTCGCCCCCGTCCAGGGGCATCCTGGGAGTTGTAGTCCAGCCGCGGCCTGGCGCCGAACTACGTGTCCCAGGGTGCCGCGCGGCCCGGGCCGTAAAAGTTCCCCTCCGACACGGCCCCCTCGCGGAGACGCCCCGCCGCCGCCCCCGCTGCGGGGTCTCCCTTCTCCCTCCTCGCGCGTCGCGGCAGAGCGGCGGCCGCGGGGCGGGGGGAGCGCGGGGCCGGGGCCGCGCCGCCCCGACAGGCACTTCCGGCGGCGAGTCACTTCCTGGTTGGGCGGCCGGCGGGGCGGGAGGGCGGGCGCGGGGGAGGGGCGGCGGGCCGGGCTCGGCGGGGCGCTCGGGGATCAGCTGGCGGCGACCGCGGCCCCGGCTCTCGCTGCAGCGCGCGGGCGGGCCCGGCGGCCGGGGCGATGCTGCGGGGCCGGTAGCGGGGCGCCAGCCGCCGAGCCGTCGCAGGTGGGTGCCGCGGGGATGCTGCCGCGCGGGGCGGGGGGGGCAGTGCCCCGGGGTCGGCGCTGCGGCGGGGGGGGGCGGGGGCCCGGGGCCCGGGGACGGCTCCTGCCCCGCGGGGACCCGCGGCCGGACCCGTGAGTGTGTCACCGACCCATCCGCGGTCGCCCTCTGCTTCTGTCATCACAGGCTTGAACTTACACGGATCGCTCCCCCGAGCAGGAGCAGGAGCAGGAGCAGGAGCAGCAGCAGGAGGAGGAGGAGGAGGAGGAGGAGGAGGAGGAGGGCACCGCGGCGCGATTGACACGCATATGCCTGCAGGCATCCTCCCTCGGCCCCCACCCCCACGGCCGGGTTCGGGTGGCTCCTCTCCGAGCTGAAATCCGAGAAGAAATCCTTGCATCTCGCTTGTTGGCTTTTTTTTTTTAAAAAAAAAAAAAAAAAAAAAAAAAGAAAAAGATCCAGAAACCCGTCGGTATTTTTGCTCCACTGCTTCCCATCCGCAAGATGAAGAAGTTTTTCGACTCCCGGCGAGAGCAGGGCGGCTCCGGCCTGGGCTCCGGCTCCAGCGGAGGCGGGGGCAGCACCTCGGGCCTGGGCAGCGGCTACATCGGGAGGGTCTTCGGCATCGGGCGGCAGCAGGTCACGGTGGACGAGGTGCTGGCGGAAGGTATGGCCCGACCCCTCCAGTGCGCCGGGAATCAGGATCTCGTGCTGATGCAGCAGGACTGCTTTCCAGTTGCCCGGTGTATGAATGGGCTTTGACCGGTTGACCCTCCTCCCTTTCTGCTCCCCCCCCTCCACCTCCACCTCCCTTTCCTTGCTCAGTGAACCCTTGTCCTTGAGAAATTTAAAACTGAGATTTGGAAGTGACAGTGTTCACGGGGAGGGGAGGGGGTGGAAGGAGGTTGCTGGAAATTGTTTACCTGCAGGGAGGAGGGAGGAGGGGGGGGCTTGTATTATCATTATTATTAATTAAAAAAAAAAAAAAAAAGCTGGCAAGCCAGTGCTTGTCGGCTTCACAGAATTAGGAGGATCGGGTGAGAATCAGGTACGTGTGAAAGTGCAAAGGCATCCAGTGTCGGGGGCTGGGCTTGCCGTCCTCCTCAAACTTGAAATTGTGATGCGAGGGCCCAAGGGTGCAGACGGAGTAGCTTTAAGAAGAGAGAGGGGTTTCTCGTTCTGCCCAACTTTCCCTCTCCCTCCGGCAGGCAGGCAAGCGTTGGAGGAAGACAAGGGTTTTCAGAGAACGGGAATGTGTTTTTCTTAAGAGCCAAGGCTCGCGCTCTCTCTCTCTCTCTCTCTCTCTCTCTCCTCTCTCGGTGGATTGGACTAGTTTTGTTTCCTGACCCCAACTGTAATCAGGTCCCCAGGATGTAGCCAAGATAACAGAAATTACACGAGATGGATGTGGTTATCTTGAAAACCAGTCTAACTAGGCCCCCTCTCCCTCCTGTTTTAGTTTTTTATTTTTATTTTTATTTTTTTAGCGAAAAGAATTACTGGAGAGTGGCACCTGATTTTTGTTGTTCCTCTGTCGGGGAAGATGTCATTTAGGTCTGCTGTGTAAATTCCCTCCAGGTGTGCTCATCTGTGTATATTTATGTATACATAAATATATGTATTTTACATCCCTCCTCCCCCAGGCTTTCTGGAGATCTTTGCGCGTATCTTTTGGTAACCTTAACCTCGACCTTCATAATTACGCCAGACTCCTACTTTTCACAGCCCGTTGCCTGCCTTGTGTGCTTTTATTTTTAATAAAAGTAGCAATTTCCTTGGCATGAGGCTATTCAAACTAATTGGATGGGGCTAACCTGCTTTAGGTTGTGTTGTTGGCTGAGAGGGGATGGAGGAAGGGGGAGGCCTCTGCTACTGCAACATGGTGGTCTGTGGGGGGACAATTTATTAGCTGGAGAAGGAGCCTTTTTGTGAGCTAAGGTCGAAGCAAAGGTCCTAACCTGGGCCTGGCAGATGCCTGTCACGGGTGAGTGTTGCAGGCTGGTGGGTTGGAGGAGGAGGAAGCTGTGTTTGGCTCTCAGCTTGTGCAAGTACTGGGTTCAACTTGGTCCCATTTTTCTGGGGTTAGGGTAGAAGCTTTTAGTTTAAAAACACTTAAAAAAAAAAAAAAAGATCTGACAATTCATGTCCTTGTGAAATTGTTGCTCTTTCCCATTCTCAGTACTGCTCTAGCTGGACTTAATCCGGGGCCTGAGTCACCGTCCCTCTGGATCTTTCCCTGTGGGCTTTGGTGCAGGATGGGAGATGCTTCTGTGCCCGCTGCCAGATCCGCACCCTTGAGTCTGATCTGTGTCTTTCATCCCTGTGCCAAAGCCCTTAACTGCAGTGGGTTGGAGAAATGGAGAAGAAGAGTGTGAGAGAGAAATCAGGAGGAATGAGGGGGCACGGAGCTCTTTCCTTCTCTTTGAATGGCCTCTGCTGACTTTGTAGCCCAGGAGCATTTTGTTCAGCTAGGATATTGTCTCATTGAAGTTGGTGCTACCCTAAGCGGTGCCTGTTCTCCGAGTCTAAATGGTGGGGAAGAGAAAAGACAAAATTGGTCTTTGTCATCCAGGCTGTCCTCCTCTTCCCTGGAATTCATCCCTGAGAATTGCACATCATGCATTATGATATTTTTAAGTGGAACTTAGGGCTTGCAGCTCTGCATTCATATTCACCCAGCAAGCAGTTATGGAGTATTTATGATGTGCCAGGCACAGTGCTAGGTCCTGGGGTATGACATCAAACTAGATGCTGTAGTTTACGAACTACGTTGAAAGATGGAAAACAACCAGCTCGAATAGAGTGATCTGTGCAATCTTGGAGATGAGCTTAGGGTGCCGTGGCCCCCAGTGTTTAGAGAGCCAGGAATCGCTTTCTGCAGGTAGTGGCTGACCAAAGAGTGAGTAGGGGCTCCCCAGGTGTGGAGACCGCGTGGACCAAGACTCAGAGCAGCAGGAGAGAGTCTTGTGTAATACTGGGTCTGGTGATATTGCCCTCTCTATCTATGTTCATTGACTATAAGCAAGTTTGAATATGTGGCTCTAAGAAGTATATAACTCTGTAGGAGCCGGTATACAAAGTATTTACGTAGCACCTACTAAGTGAAAAGGTACTACTGAATTCTGAGAGGGGTATAGCGTGATGTCTGCCTTTAAGGAGCTACCAGTGACTTTGGGAAGACAAGGCAAATATTCACACGTACAGGGTAGCATGGTTACCAGCACTGTCTGTCGAGTCGGGCAGGTCTAGGTTCGGATTCTGGATCTGTTTTTTACCAGCTGTGAAACCTTGGATAAGACATTTCAAATCTCTATTGAATCTGTTTCCCTATGGCAGTGGTTCTCAGCCTGTGGAGTCCTGCATCAGTAGCATCATTACGGAAGCTTTTAGAAATGCAAATTAGGCCTCACCCCATAAGCCAGGAGTGTGGGGCTTTAACAGATTTCTGGAGAGGTTGTGATGCAAGCTAAAGATCAAGAGCCCCTACCCTGTGGAGTGGTTGTGAAGATCAAGTGAGGCAACGCGTGTGAATTCTTTAACGTTTTTCAGGTGTTCAGTGAGTAGTAGCCATTATTTGCCAGCAACGTTACATCCTATATATATAGTTCAGAGGTGTTGGGGGGTTGTGAGGGTTAGTTTGGCTCCAACAATCTGCAGCAATCCTTTTCCCCCTTGTAGGTGAAGAGAGTCAGATACTTTTCTGCAGAAGCCTCACTGGCTCCTTGAAGGGCTAACAGATAGATGTTTTGGGTAATCATGTTCCTTCCTGCACCCTCTTCTCTTCGAGTCCCCAGGTGCAGACCTAACCAGGATTGCCCAGCCAGGATTGCCCAACGATGGTGAGAGTTATGCATCGAGCGCCCAGGGCAGTGGCCAGGCAGTTTGGGGAGGGTGGGTTTTAAACACAGACTCTCTTAGCATCACAGGTGGGAACCTGTCACCCCTGTTTCTCTAATCTGGGTATCAGTGTGTGCCCTATAGTGAGAAATGCGAAAGCACCAAGGAAGAGGTGCTGGAGTAGGACAGGAGAAGGCGTCCACAGCATCGGCGCTGCTCGCCTGCCTTCACTAGCTAGTCCACCGGGGCTTGTCTGGGGGAAGTGAAGGCTCTGTCGTCGCATGAGTTCAAAGGGACGTGGCTATCTCTAGGCTGGGTGCAGAGGAGGAGATGCCCTGATGACTTCCTCATCATGTCTGAGGTAATGGGCATATGAGGTCAAGGGAAGATTTGGTTTAAGCTTCCAGAATGAGTTCAATGGAAAAATTGGAGCGATGCTCGGAGGAGGACTGAAGAGCTGTGCTTTTGTTAAACACCCTTAGCTATATGAGGCCTCACATCTAAGCTTTAAACAATAAATATTGAACACCTGCTGTGTGCAAGACCACATTGCAGAACCGCGTCAGTTCTCTGTAAGGTGGACCACGTGCCCCTTCAGAGCAGTTTCCTTACTTACACTGAGTAATCCAGGTTTAGAGTTAACGAGAACTACTGAGTGACTTTCTATAGCAGTAAACTGGCAATTTCTCCTACCAACACCACAAGGTAGTGAGGTTGAAACACCTAAAACAAACAAGGATACACGTATGTGTACGTATGTGTACACACACGTAGCGTATGATTATGTTGCGTTGGTATCGTTATGACGTATGCATGTATCCATTTAGTATTTGTTAGGCCTTCTTTGTGGCAGGCACTGTGTTCGAGTCCAGAGCTACTAAGATGAGTAGGATGTGGGCCTGGCTCTTAAGGAGCTCATTGACCAACAAATGACCCCAAGATCAGTGTCCAGCACTTAGCATGGCCCTTGGCATATAGTAGATGATAAAAAGATGTTATGGTTATGAGGTGGTAAGGAGGGAGGGCCTGAGGGCAAGGATTTCTGGATGAAGTGTGGTTTGAACAGGAATGAAAATTGCCCAGCAGATGATCCAGATGAGAGTTACCCGAGGCCTTCCCAGCAGAAAGAGTAGGATACGCAAGGGTAGGGTGGTAGAGCCGTTTGATGAGCTCAGGGATACCGAGTAGTCTGGTGTTATCGTTTAGGTTAGTCTAAGTTTCCCTTCCAGAATCAAGGAAAGAAGGACATGGAATAATAGAAGGAAATTCTTTCACATTTGTTCCTTGGCTGTTCCCTGGCCGCTGGCTTTCTTCCGTGGCCCTCGGTCTTGGTCCTTCGAGTAAGTATTGAATAGCTGCCACCCGGGGTGCCCCGGTCCTGTGCTAACTGCGGGGCTAGGGAGGGGATAGTGTCTGGGGGAAGGGGAGCCGTCCTACAGGTTCAGTGAGAGGCGAGCGGCGTCAAGGAGAAGCAGGTGGGGAGTGGGATGACCCGTGTTACAGAAAGGAGTGGACGGGGCGGGGATGATGAGGATGTGTGACCCGAGCAGAAGGTATGTTGGAGAGAAAAGAAGGGGCGGTACCGTGATGGAGAACTTTAGTGCCAGGCGGGGAGGTTGGTTTTAAGCACCTGAGGTCTTCTCTGACGCAAACACTGATGTGATCCCTCCCACTTCAGCTGTCTTTGCCTGCTGGGAAGTCTGGTTTTTTAGTGGCAACTGCAGATTTTCAGGGGGTGGTTTGTGAATGGTGTCTTCTTCCTGGCTTCAGGCATGATGACGGTTATAGCTTTGCTAAATATAGCCAAATCTAGAATTCAGAAATGAAATCCAGAATAAGCATTTGCATGGTCAAAGCCTTTCCTTTGGTCTTTCTAACAAAGTCACACTCACTTAATGAGAGATGGTAACGAGCGACAGTTTCACGTGGGTTTTGAGTGGGAGGTTATGAGGGGAGGCGCACACTTGAACCTCAGTGGCTGAGACTGCACGTGGAGTACACAGGAGAAGCTCGGTCGCCGCTAGTCAGGTACACGTGAACTGTGACTGCACCGGCGCGGTCATTGCAGTGTTTGAAAGCTGACACGTCAGGAAGGGGCTCACACCAGCGGGTACCTTCGTTTTGTGCTTTGCAAAGGGTACGTGCTTTCTGAGCCTGCTTAGGGACGGTGACATCTGCATCCGAAAGAGCCAAACAGTGAGGCCCACGGAGATGGTCTTGTCTAGTGAAGTGGCATCTGGCCTGTGAGTAGCCAGGAGGGGCCTTCCGTCTGCTTTTCTGGAGCCAGCATTTCGGTGTGGGGGAAGGAGCGCCGCAGGTGTGCGCGGGGAGACCAGGGTTTGTTGGGCCATTCGATGCCGCGTCGGGGCGGTTACTGAGCGCTCCTACGTGCTGGACGTCAGCCAGCGACAAGGGAGACTCTGCCTTGAGGAGCTCACCCCGATAGAACTTCGGATACAGGAGTCCGTAGCTCCCGGTGTTGGAGGGGAGGGGCCGGGGAGGGAACGGCCGCGAGGCGGCGGTCAGTTCTGTGGGGTCAGGAGAAGTCAGGGAAAGCTAACGGAACGTGATGCTTGAGGTAGGTCTTCAAAAATAAGAACTTATTGCTGGATGGACAAGGTTGAGAGAACATTCTAGGCAGAGAGAATAACGTGGCCAAAGACAAAGAGCAGGAACGTGTACTGCCTGCTGGGAGCTTTATGTTTGAAACCGCGTTATCTGTGGGTGCAGGGCTGTCCTGTCCCGTGGGGCAGCCATGGCCACGCACGGCTGTTTAAGTTTAAATCATCTAAATCGGGGGCGCCTGGGTGGCTCAGTTGGTTAAGCGGCTGCCTTCGGCTCAGGTCATGACCCCAGGACTTGGATCCCCGAGTCCTGGGATCAGGCCCCACTTCCACCTCCCTGCTAGGCGGGGAGCCTGCTCTTCCCTCGCCCCGTCACTCCCCCTACTTGTATGCTCGCTCGCTCTCACTCTCTTTCTCCGTCAAATAAATAAATAACCTCTTTAAATTATCTAAATTAAAATGCAACCTTAATTCTACGGGTGTACTAACCACTTTTCAGTTGCTTAATAGCCACGTGTGGCTTGTGCCTACAGTTCTGGACAGCGCAGATAGAAAACATTTCACCATCACAGAAAGTTCTATTAGACCATGTTGGTTTAGAGCAATGGTTTCTACACTTTTTGGGTGGAGTAGCACTATCAGTTAAACATTTTAGGCCTTTTCCTGTAGGTGTGCTTGTTTATTTATACATTACCTGCACGTCCTGCTATCGTTACTTAATACCCGCAGGCACAGTGTGCACCGACCTGAGGTTCATCATATGTGATGGTAGACGCAAATCTGTATTTTAAGTTATCTGGGTAGGTTTTGGTGAGTTTCTTGTCATCTTAGATTGTAATTATTTCTGCATTGTAATGTGACTGATGAAAAGGACACCAGGAATAGAAAGTGAAGCACTATTTTTCTGTTGTTCATATACGCTTATGTTGTCTTTAATCCAAGGTATCTTTGCAAGAAGTTTTTGAAGCCCCTTGTTTGCTTTATGAGGGTTAATTCATTTAAAACAAATGTGATCAGTAAATCCACTTAACCGAGCACATGAACTGGAGTACATCTCAGTCCCCGTCAGCCCGTGCTAGGGAGCTTCCAGTCTTTCCTCATTATTCCATCAGATTCAGGTGAGACACGGGCCTGACATGGAACCTGGATGGGAGCGCTAGTGTTGGGCCATCTAATAAATGTTGATAAAGATAAAATCTCAGTTCTTAAGAGGGATATTAATATAAGCAGAGAGTTTCATATATGTACTTTTCTACCCCAGGGGATTGTTCTGTGTACCTCTGCTTGGAGACCACTGGTCTAGAGCAGTGGTTCTCAGCCAGGAACAGTTATCCCCCAGGTGACATTTAGTAAGGTCTGGAGACGCATTTGATTGTTACAAGGTGGGAGGTAGTGCTGGCATCTAGGGGGCAGAGGCCAGGGATTCCGCTAAACATCCTCCAGTGTACCCAGTAGCCCTCCCTTTCCACCGCAACACAGAATTATCCAGTCCAAAATGTCAGTAGTGCCAAGGTGGCACACCGTGACGTGTTGACCATTGTGAGGGAAGAGAGAGGAGTCAGGCATGGCGCAGAGCGTCTAATCTGATTTTAGGCAAATCACTTAATTTTTAAATTCGTTTTCTCAGCATCAGTAAGCCAATCTTTCTTAACCTGTTATGGCTAAACATCTTTATGTATCATTTTCCATATGAGATGGCTGCTTCAGAAATAAACCAGTGAACTAAAGGAGATCGAATGGTAAGTCTTTGTAGGCTCTGGCTGAGGGAGTTGTAGCTGTACACCACCCCTGGCTGACTGTGGATCATCAACGTTAGACAGTTCTCCCTGTATTCTCATCGCTCACATCTGGGCAACCCCAAAGTATTGTGAAGCATTTTCTCACCTGAGGGGCTTACAGGGAGGTTCAGTTGAGAAGGGTTATTAAAAATCAGAAAGTTGGGAGCAGCCGTTTGGCTCAGCGGTTTAGCGCCGCCTTCAGTCCAGGGTGCGATCCTGGAGACCTGGGGTCCAGTCCCATATCGGGCTTCCTGCATGGAGCCTGCTTCTCCCTCTGCTTGTGTCTCTGCCTCTCTCTCTGTGTGTGTGTGTCTCTCATGGATAAATAAATAAAATCTTAAAAAAAAAAAACACGTTGTGAGAGAAGATGCTGATAAGGCTCTGTACAGAGAAGAATTTTCAGGAGGAGTCTAGCACTTGCAGTTAGGGATATTGGGTTCAAGTTCTTTGACTTCTATTTACCAGTGTGGCCTCGGGGAAGTCATTTAGCCAACGTGAGCTAGTGGTTCCACATTTCTAACAAATGTCCTTCCTGCCTCTGTAGAGATGTCATGCTCACAAAAAGAGAGGGTGTAGGTATAATGTAGAGTGCAGAAGACACAGCCACGTCAGCGGGGAGTTGCAAGGTTTACTGAGCATCTTACGGTATTTTCAGCTCTAGGATGCTGTGGCATACAGAGAAATAATGGAAGATTTGCCTTCTGCCCTTCTTGTTGATATAATTTGAGCAATACACATGGAACAAAAGTACACACCACAGGGCGTGTGGTGTAGTCTTGAAATTCTGGAGGTGTTGAGGAGAGGGAGATCAGTGAGGACTGAAATGGTTAGGAAAGGTTTTGTGAAGGTGGATTGCTCTTAACTGAGTCTTCTCTGGAACCCCTCCTTCAAGTAACCTTGTTTTAGGGAACACGTCTAGTTCTGCACGTTTGCATATGTTATATTCTTAGTAAAGTTGAAGTAAGTATTGCAACATTTTTGGTTTCTCTTGAGGAACGAAATTGCCTACATAAATAAATCATATGTTCTGTGCGTACACCCAAAGTAAAAAAGCCTTTTCATTCCATGTGATTTCAAATCACTCAGCAGTCCTGGCCGCAGTATTTTGTGCCTCCCCCCTCCCCCCCGGTATCTTTAGTATTACTAGTCTGCTATTTTTATTTTTAGTGTATTATGTATACTTTAAACAATCTCAGTTCTTCTTTTGAGTTATGGAGAATTGTTAGGAAAGAGGAGTCCTTCATAATTATGAGTGAGACTTCCACGTTGGCAGAGGGCAAATTCCTCGAGTTGGAACAAAGTTGAAAGAGTGAAAATCTGGAGTTTTCATTTGGGGCCTGCTGTGAGTGAATCAACCTGAACTGGTCAGTTTTCTCCTTGGGCTCTGAGTTAACCTTGGCAGACAGTGGATGGCAATGCCAACTGAAGCTTTGTTATTCATGATTTCTGAAGAGCCGAGAGATAATTGGATGAAAGATTTTATGGCATTCCTGTATTATTATCATAGAAGGCCAAGCATAGCACTGATGTTAGATTATCATTTGTAATTATAATGATCTTAAATAATGATGCCTTTCATCTAGGACTTGAATCCTGGAGAAAGCAATATAATGCCATGTAATTTTGTTTGCTGCCTGTTTTTGAGGATGCTTACAGCTATTGTACTGGGACCTTTAGGGTGAGAGAGATTATTGTCCCTCTGGTACTGAGCATGAATTTGAGAACAAAATGGAGACTTTATTACCCTTTGGGAAGAAGAAAAAAGAAGACGACTCTGGCCTCATCAGTTTGGGCCCTTCATGGAAGATTGGGGCTTGAGCAACATTTACAGAGGTGGCAAGTGTCCTGCTAGCTCCCTCCACTCCTCATTTCCCCTGGTGAGTGAATCTTGTTCGCTCGGGAAGGAGTATCTTACCGGTTTGTTAAATTTGTTTGATTTCCCCTTGCCTAGCCCTGTTCCTCAGACCTTTGTCCTCTACTGTTTTTAGAAGCCTGGGCATTTCGGTGCTGGGATTAGGCAGTGTTGGGAGGAATAATTCCGTCTGAACTTTGGGCTGTGAAACAACCTTGGTTTGGCCAGAAGGGGTAACTCAGTAATGATTGGGGGAAGCCTGCTATCCGTACTGTCTTTCCTCCCCTGGCCCTGGAATAATGGAAGCCCTGCAGTGTTCTCCTTAGGAGAAGACTTGTAAGGTTGGCCGATGTGCGGTGATTTAAAAGCATCGGAATTGGAGGTAGGCAACCCTTGGCCTGAATCCTGGACCTGTCCCTGTGATG
This sequence comes from Canis lupus baileyi, assembly GCF_048164855.1. Classification (NCBI taxonomy): domain Eukaryota; kingdom Metazoa; phylum Chordata; class Mammalia; order Carnivora; family Canidae; genus Canis; species Canis lupus. The sequence continues at coordinate 71,190,458 of NC_132848.1, read as the reverse complement.
TTGGGCAACAAAGATCCCGGCTTCTCATATGTAAAATGCAGCTAATACTGTGGGTGGTTGTAAGGATTAGATGAAATTATGCAAAGTGCTTAGCATAGTGCCTCGCATGTAGTTAGCAGTCTGTAAATGGTAACGCTTAGTATTCGAGTGCATGAATTTTGTTTTTCTCGGGCAGTATTTGTTTTGCTGTGTGTATAACCCATGAAGTTAGTTAGAGTCCTGGAGAGAGAGGTGTGTGTGTATTTATATATGTATCTCTATATAACTAATGTTAGTTTAATTTTATATATATATGTAACTGTCAATCTCAAAAGTAGAAATATGAGTAATAAGTATCTTAACTATGTGAAGGAACACAGACTATTTAAATGAATGCTATACTCTGAAGATAGATGGACAGATTTAGATAAGGTTAAGGAGATGAGAATCTCAGATAATTACTGTGGTTTGAGGTGTTTTTTTTTTTTCCTGCTTGAAAGCCACCTGTGTGCTGGAAAATCTCCCTCACCTGTCATGTTGCTATTAGTATGAAGGGCCTCTCTGCCCCTGAGAAACATGTGATCCTCGCTGCCTATCCAGCTTCAGATTCTTGTGCTCTGACACAATCAGGCCTGTGCCCTCCTCATCTTCCCTTGTACCGTGGATTTAGTTCTTTCCAGTGCTCCCTTTATCTGGGATCCTCTCCCTTGCCCACCTACCTTCATCCCATCTAACCTGCATACTTAGAACAGTTGATCCATCTTTCCTTCCGTCCTGTAGTTGCTTGTCATTATTGCTGCCTTTGTTGCCCGGCCGTAATCTCAAGGTTTTGTTTTGCTATTTATCTATTTCATTTGTATCTACTTTCTAGTGTTAGATAATTCTTAAGAGGCAGGGTGTAAACCTTAGGTTTATTTTGTATCCAATTTAGGACTCTTATGTTTGAACAATGCAACTGTGGGTCCTGGAGAATAAATTAACTGAAGAATAATACAGTAAATCAATGCTAATTCAAATTTACTGGGTAGGCACTACAGACCAGACAAATGTGAGATACATAGACCTCCCTATGCCTATTCCAATAATATAATAGATCTGTTTGGGACCTTATTACAATGATAAGAGCTCTCAAATCTTGTAGGTTTTTGGTAAAGGTGAAAAATAATAAAATTCAAAGCAAAGTAGAACACCTTCTAGAAAGTCATGTAAATCTCTTTATTGATCAAATTCAATTATAGATACCTAATTCTTTCAATCTCAAAAGTAGAGATATAAAATATAAGTATCTTAACTATGTAAAGGAACCCTAAAATTATTTCAGTCTATATTGTAAAGATGGAGAAGATTAAGTGAAGTATCAAACCTCAGAAGTAACTGGAATTTGTCTTTAAGGGAGGCATGCATTAATTTTCTAGCTCATGGTAGATGTTGGCCTCGTTAAATTAGGATAGTGATTCTCAACTTATATTTAGGATTGTGAGCATGGGAACAAAGAACAGATAGGAAACAAATATATAATTTGGAAGGGCACAGACTAACCCCAGGTCCAGCTAGGAAAGGAAGGACCTCAAAGAAAATGAGGAGTGTTGATATACCTTCTTAAGAAGTATTTTGTAGCCTTAAGAGACGGGGGGAAGGGAGACAGGAGACTTTTATGTTTATCAAAGGGAATGTGATTTTGTTTTTAAAATATTTTATTTATTTATCTTGGAGAGAAAGAGAGAGAGAGAGAGACACACACAGCACATGAGGTAGGGTCCAAAGGAGAGGGAGAAAGAGAATCCCAAGCCTACAATGGCTCGATTGCAGGACCCTGAGATCATGACCTGAGCCGAAACCAAGAGTCAGGTGTTTAACTGACTGTGCTACCCAGGTGCCCCGAAAATACAGTTTTTAAAAGGTTCATGAGTATGGCACTAGCTGCTCAGTTATAAATTGAGTCTAGAGTGGTGATATCTAAAATTGATTGCTGATGTAGCTCTTAGAACATAGATAGGCCCTTACTTCCCCCTGTTCTTGCTATTTTCAGAGAGAAGCAGTGAAAAGGAGGATTTTTAGTAAATCTTGCCCAGTGTTTTGCCCTGTGAGTTCCATGACCTTGTTGCAAGATCAGCTCTGGAGCGCCTGGGTGGCTCAGCGGTTGAGTGTCTGCCTTCAGCCCAGGGCGTGATCCCGGGATCCAAGATCGAGTCCCACATCAGGCTCCCTGCACGGAGCCTGCTTCTCCTTCTGCCTATGTCTCTGCCTCTCTCTCTGTCTCTCATAAATAAATAAAAAATCTTTAAAAAAGAAAAAAAGAAAGATCAGATCTTGGTGGCTCCCTGACCAATGATGAGAATTCACTTGAAAAAAGTTACTTTGGAATAATGTAGACTGTCTCAGAAAATGTAGTACTTCTTTCTCTTTTAAAAACAGAGTTTTAGACTCTTAGTATGTTATGTTAATAATATAAAATGGCTCATTTAAGTGGCTCACCTAGCAGTTTTGAAGTATTTTAGGGTGATATGATAGGCTAACGTCTGAGTCTATATATTCAAGTTCTTGTTCGAGGTTTAGCTCGTAATGAACAAGGTGAGGGAAGCGGATCCTGTGTTCTCCTCAGTGATCTGGGACGCGTGACTTCCCTTCTGTGAGCGTGTTTTTTTCTTATATAAATATGGAGATCATTGGGGGTCCCAAAGATATCTTCTCCTGGAAGACATATTTAAGTTTGTGTAGTTTGTGTTGAGGCCATTTGAGAGGGACAGTGGCATGGAGTTGGTCAGATTGAAGTGTTAGACTTGTGTGGCTGTGACTAAACAACATTCCTGAGATGGGTTGTTAACCTTGGCTGATGTATGAGCCATACTGGGAAGTGTCATTCTTAGGGGAGGCAAAAGATTGCATTCCTTTTCTGTTTACCTGCTTCCATATCCCTATTTTATTTTAAAAAGATTTTATTTATTTATTCATCAGAGACAGAGAGAGAGAGAGGCAGAGACACAAGCAGAGGGAGAAGCAGGCTCCCTGGGGGGAGTCCAATGCAGGACTCGATCACGGGGTCACAGGGTCACGGCCTGAGCCGAAGGCAGATGCTAAACCTCTGAGCCACCAAGGTGTCCCTCTGTATCTCTCCTTTAAACTAGAAAAATCTGTGTTCAGAATTCGATGTTGGAGGAGAGAGGAAGCTAGGATGAAGCTTGGGCTTCTGGCGTGACTAGGTTGGTAATGGTGTCAACAAAATGAAGAAGGAAAAGTGTATGAGGGAAAGAGAATGACTTTAGTTTGGGATTCCTTAGCAGGAAGCACCAACGAAAATCCAAGTGTGAATATGGTTTAGGACATTGGGGAATAGGACTGGCCTGCATTTTAGAGAAAAGTTTGGTGAGAGTTGTCCCATAACCATATGATATTAATGAAAAGTGAAATGGAATGAGCCCTCAGAAGGAGACTGGGAGAGAGAAGGGGGCTATGGATACGTGGAGGAAGAGGTGCACACCAAACTCCCGCACTCTGACCTGCAAACCCCTGTGTGCTCCTTATCTTTATCTCTTTTGAGCATTTAACATTGTTTCCTCTTTGGTATCTTAGGCTTGGTTGGTCCTTTTGCCTGGAATGTTTGTTCTTTTTTTTTTTTTTTTTTTTTTAAGATAGGAAGAAATGAAGGGCGGAGGGGAAAAAAGAAAAGATAAGAAACACAAAAGGAAGGAATGAAATAAGGAAAGTGAAAGAGGGAAGGAGGGAAGGTAGATACACAGAAAAATATATTAAAATCTATTTTTAAAACTAAGTAATTTTTTATTGAAGTATAATTAACATACAGTGTTATATTATTATTTTATAAATTTATTTTTTTATTGGTGTTCAATTTGCTAACATATAGAATAACACCCATCATCCCATCAAGTGCCCCCCAGGGCCCGTCACCCAGTCACCCCCACCCCATACAGTGTTATATTAGTTTCAGGTGTACAACATAGTGATTCAGCAATTCTGTACGTTACACAGTGCTCATCACTAAGCGTAGGCACCATCTGTCACCCAACGACATTATGACGATATTATTGACTATATTTCCTATGCTGTACTTCTCATCTTTGTGATTTATTTATTTTATGACTAGAGGTTTGTGCCTTTTGATCTTCTTTATTTTACCCCCTGCCCCACCTCCCTTCTGGCAGCCACCAGCTTGCACTCTGTATTTAAGAATCTGTTTTTTTGTTTGTTTCTTTGTTCATTTGTTTTGTTTTTTTAGATTCCCCAGATAAGTGAAATCATGTGGCATTTGACTTTGTCTGACTTATTTAACTTAGCATAATACCCTCTAGGTCCATCCACATTGTTGCAAATGGCAAGATCTCATTTTTTTCTACAGAGTAATATTACATTTTATACATATATTACATCTTCTTTATCCGTTCTATGTGTTGATGGACACTTGTGTTGTTTCCATATCTTTGCTATTGTAAATGTTGCAGTAAACATAGGGAGGCATGTATCTTTTTGAATTAGTATTTTTGTTTTCTTTTAATAAGTACCCAGTAGTGGAATTACTTGATCATACGGTATTTCTTTTTTCAATTTTTTTGAGGAATCTCTGTTCTGTTTTCCACAGTGGCTGCATCAACTTATATTCCTACCAGTAGTCAACAAAGGTATCTTTTATTCCGTATCCTCACCAGCATTTGTTCTTTCTTGTTTTTTTGATCCTAGCCATTCTGACAGGTAGAAGGTGATATCTCATTATGGTTCTGATTTGCATTTTCCTGATGATTAGTGATGTTGAGCATCTTTTTTTTTTTTTTTTTTTTTTTTTTAAGCATCCTTTCATGTATTTCTGGCCATCTGTATTTCGTCTATGGAAAAATGTCTTTTCCAGTCCTCTGCCCATTTTTCACTTGGATTATTGGGGGTTTTTTTTTGGTCTCGAGTTACATAAGATCTTTATATATGTTGGATATTAACTCTTTAGCAGTTATATAATTTGCAAATATCTTCTCTCATTTAGTATGTTGTCTCTTTGTTTTGTATAAAACAAAAGCTTTTTATTTTGGTGTAGTCCCTAATAGTTTATTTTTGCTTATGTTTCTTTTGCCTAAGGAGATCCATCTAGAAAAAATATTGCTGTAACTGACGTCAAAGAAATTACTGCCCGTGTTTTCTTCTAGGAGTTTTATGGTTTCAGATCTCATATTTAGGTCTTTAGTGCCTTTCTGGTCTTTCCATGGCTGACTACTCCTTCTTTTTTTTTTTAATATTTTATTTATTTGTTTATTAGAGAGAGAGAGAGAGAAAGCACGTGTGTGCATACACGAGCTGGGGGGAGGGAGAGGGAGAAACAGACTGTCTGCTGAGCAGGGAGCCCGATACAAGGACCCTGGGATTCTGACCTGAGCAGAAGGCAGATGCTTAACCAGCTGAGCCCCCCGGGCGCCCCTGGCTGACTTCTTGCCATTCAGACCTCATTTAAATCTTACATCAGAGAGAGCTTCCTTCACCATCCAATATAAGGAACTTACCGTGTTTTGTTTTGCCATGTAGGCTGTATCAACTGATTCTTGCTTGTTGTTTATCTCCCTCTACAAGAATATCACGTTCATGAAAGCAGAGACCTTGACTGACTTGTTCATCATATATCCCCAGCGCCCAGTGTAGCACCTGACCTATCTGAGGAGCTCAGTGAAAACTAGTTGAAGGAAGACATGAGCAGATGAAGGAGGCAGAATGATTGGAGATATAGATGTAGAACCAGGAGAGATTAAGCGATGGAAATGAATACTAAGTAGATTTAAAAGGAGGGGAGTATGGATGCTTTGGTTGGGGTGTTAGAGATCAGAAAGGTCATGATAAGGATGGAAGAGTGTTTATTGGGCTTGGAAATATGAAGATTATTCCTGAGTTCTGTTAGAGCAGTTTAAGTGGAGCAGTGGAGGCAGTGGTATGAGTGAATGGGAAGTCAGTCGGATGCTGAGTCACGGAGGAATTTATTATTATTTTTAATGGTGGAAGAGTCTCAAGTACATTAAGCAGAGAAGAAGCAGCCAGTAGAGAGGAGGGGATGGAACTAGAGTACAGGGGGGTTTGTTTGTTTGTTTGTTTATTTATTTATTTATTTATTTTTACAGGGGGGATTATTATTTTTTTTTTAATTTATTTTTTATTGGTGTTCAATTTACTAACATACAGAATAACCCCCAGTGCCCGTCACCCATTCACTCCCACCCCCCCGCCCTCCTCCCCTTCTACCACCCCTAGTTCGTTTCCCAGAGTTAGCAGTCTTTACGTTCTGTCTCCCTTTCTGATATTTCCCACACATTTCTTCTCCCTTCCCTTATATTCCCTTTCACTATTATTTATATTCCCCAAATGAATGAGAACATATAATGTTTGTCCTTCTCCGACTGACTTACTTCACTCAGCATAATACCCTCCAGTTCCATCCACGTTGAAGCAAATGGTGGGTATTTGTCGTTTCTAATGGATGAGGAATATTCCATTGTATACATAAACCACATCTTCTTTATCCATTCATCTTTCGTTGGACACCGAGGCTCCTTCCACAGTTTGGCTATCGTGGCCATTGCTGCTATAAATATCGGGGTGCAGGTGTCCCGGCGTTTCATTGCATTTGTATCTTTGGGGTAAATCCCCAACAGTCCAATTGCTGGGTTGTAGGGCAGGTCTATTTTTAACTGTTTGAGGAACCTCCACACAGTTTTCCAGAGTGGCTGCACCAGTTCACATTCCCACCAACAGTGTAAGAGGGTTCCCTTTTCTCCGCATCCTCTCCAACATTTGTTGTTTCCTGCCTTGTTAATTTGCCACAGGGGGGATTATTGATGAAAGAGGACTGAGGAGTTAAGGACAGGTCACAGAGAGAATTCTGAACTCAGGTGCAGGAGAGGGCTTTGGACAGGAGAAGGCACTTCATTCACTGACCTGGCAGGGCACAGGACAAAGGATGGGTACAGAAGATAGGGAATTGGTGAGATTTGATAGGTCGAGGGAATTCTTGCCTCCTGGCTTTAGTTTTATTTTCTTCTTCTTCTTTCTTCTTTTCCCTACACCTCCTGGCTTTTGTTTTCTATCCAAATGCTGTGGGGTGTGAGTTGAATTGCGGTTTACAGAGAGTCAGGAAGGATGGAGAGAAATTCCTTAGGTTTAGGAAGAAAAGGACTGGCAGTATAAATAGAAGAGTGGCCTGATCATTTGGAAAGCCCATTTGAAATGACTCATGGGAAGACAGGTTTTCCTGACCTCTGAGGGTTTATCAATTTTGAAAGTGTACTATTTTGGGTAGGACTTTTTCTGAAACAGATTATCTATTTCCTGTCTTCTAGATTATATGTCACAGAAGCAGCATGACATAGGTAGAAAGTATGCCTGGTCAGCACCTGTCCGGTGACCACCATGCCCTGTACTCTGGACAGATTACTTCCCACCCTGTCCATCAGGTTCCCGGTCTGTAAGAGGAGGATAATGTGATGGTGACATTACTTTTGAAGTCTAACATCTCACCATTCTTTTATTTCTCAATTGCGTTGTTATTAGGTCTGTTGTGAGCTTTGCTTGATATGGGTAAGACAGTTTGCTCCTGGCTTGTACGGCTTTTAGAACTTCATGTTTGTGCTTCATTGTGTTTTTCTGGTTCCTTTCTTGGGAGGCTGTCCCCTGTCACTTCTCGCTGCTATCCGTGTGCCTTCCTGAATTAGGGCCTCTCTGATTTGCTGCTTTAATCTGCAGTGGACTCAGAAGGCAGGTGACTAAGCCTGTTAGAGCCGTGTGCAACAAACAGTAAAGAGGCTGTTAGTGAGAGTTGGAGGGTCTTGTCTGTGATGAAAGGACAGGAGCTGCTGAGCATGGGCTGTGCCTCCTGTTGGCACAGAAATTAGTTTTTTATGCCTCATGTTCCAGAAAGGTTGAGTTCTAAGGAGATAACGAGTTACCATTTGATAGTTCTTATTAATTAAATGTGGTTAGAAGCATTTGTCTGAAAAGTTGAGTATCAATGCCATAGGGACTTAGCCTATTTCCATTTTCCTTCTCACTTTCTATCCCTTCTCTTCCTGTCTCCCACCCACCCTCCTCACACACAGAAGGCCCTTCTTCACCCTTTCAATGTAAAGCTCTGTTTTAGGCCCTGTTATAATATTATCTCAGTCATTCAATTTCCATTTATATGAAACCACAGAGAAGTTTCCAGGATTTATAGCTCACTGTTCAATGCTGTCTATGTTTGTATCTCAGTAAGAGCCCTGCTGGAGACGCTCAACTGGTATTTGGTGTTGGGGGCTGGAAGACTTGAAACAATGAAATGAATGCTAGTTCTATGTGTGATGTGTGCGTGATATGGAAGAAAGCAATCGTTAAGTCATAAAATATTTTTTTAAGTTATTTTTTTTTTTTTTTTAATTTAAGTAATCTCTACACTCCATGTGGGACTTAAACTCGTGATCCCAAGATCAAGAGTTGCATGCTCTTCTGACTGAGCCAGCCAGGTGCCCTGATGAAATATTTTTTTATACAGGTTAATCCATACAGATAGTAGAATAGTTAGAAAATAAAGTTAGACAAAGAGAGAAAATACTGGGTACCTGGCTGGCTCTTTCAGTAGGACATGTGATTCTTGATCTTGGGGTTGTGAATTTGAGCCCCACGTCTGGTATAGAGATTACGTTAAAAAAAATCTTTTTTTTTTTTTTTTTTTTAAATTTTTATTTATTCATGATAGTTACAGAGAGAGAGAGGCAGAGACACAGGCAGAGGGAGAAGCAGGCTCCATGCACTGGGAGCCCGATGTGGGATTCGATCCCGGGTCTCCAGGATCGCGCCCTGGGCCAAAGGCAGGCGCCAAACCGCTGTGCCACCCAAAAAAAATCTTAAAAAAAGGAAAATATTACCCATAATCCTATAACTCACCATTGTTAATGTTTTGTGTGTGCCTTCCAGACTTGTGTGTTTTTAGAAAAATAAGAATATCCTTCACATCATCCTCTGTAATCTGCTTTCTCCCTTAGCAGTATTTCCTAACTATTTGTGTTAAATATCTGCATCATCAGTTTTAGTCCATTGTATGGATGTGTTGTGATTTATTTAGCCAGTCTCCTATTAGACATTTAGGTTATTTATAGCTGTTATGAAACAACCACAGCGAGTATTATTCAAGCCTTGTCCTATTACTTCCTTAGAAGAAATTTCTGAATGTGAAATGGCTGGATCAAAGAATACTCATAGGGGCAGCCCCAGTTTAGTGCCACCTTTGGCCCAGGGCGTGATCCTGGGGTCCTGGGATCGAGTCCCACGTCGGGCTCCCTGCATGGAGCCTGCTTCTTCCTCTGCCTGGGTCTCTGCCTCTCTCTTTCTCTTGTGTCTCTCATGAATAAATAAAATCTTTAAAAAAAAAAAGATACTCATATTTCAACTTTTGATCTATATTTATAAAATAGCCTCCAGAAAGAGTAAACATACTTCCATAAGAAGTGTATCTTTTTTTTTTATTTTTTAAGATTTTATTTATTTATTCATGAGAGACACAGAAAGAGAAGCAGAGACACAGGCAGAGGGAGAAGCAATCTCAAGCAGATTCCCCATGGAGCAAGGAGCATGATGCAGGGCTTGATCTCCTGACCCTGAGATCCTGACCTGAGTCAAAATCGAGAGTCAGATGCTTAGCTGATTGCGTCACCCAGGTGCTCCAGAAGTATATCTTCTTTATGAGGTTGGACATATTCTCTTTGTTTCTTTCTGTCTCTATGTCTTTTATCTGTCCTTTATATTTCTTCTTTGGTGATTTTTTGGTTTATGTTTCTTTGCTCATAGTTTTGTTAGAGTGTTCATCTTCCTTAACAACTTACAGAAGTTCTTCACATATTTGAGATGTTAATCCTTTCTCTCTCTCTCTCTCTCACACACACACACACACACACACACACACATATTGCAGCTTCTTTTTTTCTGTTTTGTCATTTACTTTCTGTTAAAGTGGGGTTTTGCAGATATCTTTAATTTTTGTGCAATCATGTATGTCAATCTTTTCCTTTATGATTTCTATCTGAAGTCATACTTGGAAAGGCCTGAGGAGAAATAGAGGGCCTAGATCACGGAGACCCTTTGAGTCTGAAGTTTATTTTTTGAGCAGTAGGGAAGCCAGATTCTTAAGAGGGGATGCCGTGATCAGATTTGCAGTTTAGTTGGATCTGTGGAGAATGACGGGAAGGAGCTGAGTCTAGAGCATGTGGGAGGCTGTTGCCATGATCTAGATCTAAGGGCAGAACACGAATGGGAACAGAGTAGAATGCACACAGATATTTAGGAGGTTCATATAGTCAGGATATGGTGCTTGCTTGGACTTGGAGGTTGAAAATGAGGCATGGAATCAAGAATGATTCCAGGCTTCTAGTTTGAGGGCACTAGCTGAGCTCTGTTAGTTCAGGAGGAGAGGGTGGAAAGAGGGAAGAAGCAGGTTTAATGAAGAAGATGATGAGTTTGATATGATCACTTTGCACTGTGTTTGGGTGTGTTTGGGTTTTCTGCTGTTGTGTAACAAACTACCTACACCCCCAGGGACTTAAGACAACAATGGTTCATAATTTCTCATGATTCTGTGGGTTGATGGAGGCTCAGCTGAGCTTCTCCTAGGGCTTCTGCTCATCTAATTTAGGGTCTGTTAAAATTGTCTTTACTCCTACTACTCTGTTCTACAACATACCTGAATTCAGAGCATCCCAACATGGACTAGTAGTACATCACATTTCTTTCTTTCTTTCTTTTTTTAGAAGAGGGGAGAGGAGTGGGGGAAGAAGGAAAGAGAATCCCAAGCAGATTCCATGCCCAGTGCCAACCTCGATGCAGGGCTCGATCCCAACAAACCTGAGATCATGACCTGAGTTGAAATCAAGAGTTAGACACTTGGGCAGCCCTGGTGGCTCAGCGGTTTAGCACCGCCTTCAGCCCAGGGCCTGGTCCTTGAGACCTGGGATCGAGTCCCACATCAGGTCTCCTGCATGGAGCCTGCTTCTCCCTCTGCCTGTGTCTGTGCATCTCTCTCTCTCTCTTTCTCTCTCTCTCTCATAAATAAAAATAAATAAAATCTTAAAAAAGAGTTGGACACTCAACTGAGTGAGCCATCCAGGCACACCAGGGCCTCACATTTCTAACATCATGCTGCATCTCTTACGGAAACATATATGTCAGGGAAATATAAAAAAACCCTGTGGATTTTATGTGTAGAACTCTGGTGTTTTTCACACTCTGGGGAACGCACCACAGTGAGAACTGGGTGAAGGTGTGCCTTTTACAAATTTTGCTTATTTATTTCTGGTAAAGTGGGATAGGGCTTTGGGGGAACTTGGGCAAATCATTTTGGGAAAGAGAACCTAGGGAAGTTGAATATTATATGAAATTGTTTGGAGCTGTATGTGCAGAAATACTTGTACTCAAGTTTGAAAAGTCAAGAGTGAGAAGACCAACAGGCTGAGAATGGAATTGAGGTTTAGCAAGACTTAAGCGATAGCCTGGTAAGGAAAGCCCTTTAAGGAGACTGAGAAAGAACATCCAGAGAGGTTTGAGGAGAATCAGTAGACTGCAGTGTCTTACACATATGGGACCATACAGAGGTGAGAAATCGGAGTCTAGAAGAGGCTTAGATGCACCAGAGTGGCCAGGTAGGATAAAGATTGGAAAATGTCCCCCGGATTGGACAGTGGGATGGCATTGGCCTCCACAAGAGAGTGGTTTCAGAAGAGCAGTGAGTTGATGGGTGGGTGCACCAAGGTTGCATTATTTCTTCAAGAAGTGTGAATAAGAAAAGGACAGATTGTATGGTCACTGGGTCAGGAGGTGTTTGAATAAAAGAACAGGCTACTAGGAAGGCATCAGTTGGGAAGAGAGAGAGAAATTAAAACAAAAGTAAGGACAGTTGCCTATTGGAGTAAGGTTCCAGAAGAGATTGGAAGAGATGACATCTTCATCTTTTTGAATTGCAGCTTTATCCTTTCAGTTATTCAGATCAAAAACATTTCCTCCAGTGAGCCAGTTGGCCCCTTCCATATTCTCAGGCCCCAAACCTCTTCTCATCTAGTGTGTCAGAAAACTCTATTTGCCATTCACCATACATCCCCCAAACCAACCAGTCCTACCTTCCTCACCTGCTATCTCCCTAGGTCAAGCTGTCGTTGGCCTGGATTATTCCAGTTGCTTCTTCATTGGTCTCTACTTCTCCTTGAGGCTCCTGTCTAATCTCACAGGAGTCAGAATGATCCTTCCAAGTGCAGGTCATTTCATGTGACTCCTCTGCTCAGAATGGTCCTAGTGACTGCCCATCTCACTGGACATAAAACTGTAGATCCTGACCTGGGCCTAGAAAGTGCTCTTCTCTAGCCCACAGTCGCTTCTCTATTTTACCACTCTCCTCTTTGGTTTTTGCACTCTCTCCACCCTGGCCTTGTAGCTCGTTAAAGCAGGGTAGGTTCATGCCGGGTTTTGGTGCTCACTTTTCTTTCTGCCTGTAATAGTCTTTGTCTAGGTAGCCCCAAAGCTTGCTCTCCCTCACTTGTCTTGCTTAAATTTCACTTTCTCAGAAAGTCCTTCTCTGACTATTGTATTAAAAATGACAACCCTCCATTCCTCTAGCTCTCCTTATTCCTTTTCCCTGCATCTGTACGCTTTGTAATTTATTTGTTGATTATCTCCCTTCATTAGAATATAAACTCAGGGGATCCCTGGATGGCTCAGTGGTTTAGCGCCTGCCTTTGGCCCAGGGGGCGATCCTGGAGCCCCGGGATCGAGTCCCACGTCGGGCTCCCGGCATGGAGCCTGCTTCTCCCTCTGCCTGTGTCTCTGCCTCTCTCTCTCTCTCTCCCCGTCTATCATGAATAAATAAATCTTAAAAAAAAAAGAATATAAACTTCATGAGCTTGTCTGTTTTGTTCACAGGCTGTCACAGGATGGGCTTAACAAATATTTATTGATTAAATTGGTGATGAATGAATGAAATCAAGGCTAGTCCTTGGAAAAGGAGGAAGAAATTTCATCCTCAGAGACAGGAGGAGATAAATGAGTCGGTGTAGATGTAGTTCAGCTTGTAGTGGGAGAGCTAGGGTTGGTTGGGGGAGATAGGAATTTGAAGGTAGTCATGGCAGATGCCCTCACTTTTCTGGATAAGGAGGCAAGGTTGTCTCCTGAGGGTAGTGGTGAGAGTATAGGGGTGAGGACACTCCTGAGGATTTGGGCTAATCATTGAGAGGAATAGGAGTGGGAGCTATCCAAGGACAAGTAAAGGACCCGGGCCAGGATGAAGACCATCAATTGATAATGATACAGTTTTGGAAGATTGTATGATTTTTCTCCAGTAGAGCTCAGGAGACTGGGTTAGGAGCCAGATAGGTGGATTTAGCATTGATTCCAAGTTGGGTAGATGTGATGGGAAGCCAGGGGTGCAGAGGAGTCAAAGGAGCAGTCCACATTGTCGACCATGGGGCAAGAATCAGGAGAGAAGACCATCACCTAAAGAACAGGTTGGTGGATGGGAGAAATGGAAAGAGTCAGAGCCTGGAGGATGGATGAATTTGAAGAACAGATTAGGCCAGAGTGAAGGCATGAGAGACTGGAAGGGTTGGAAGGTGTGTCAGAAGGTGAACAGTTGGCATTTAAGATTTGTGTTGACGAGGTCTAAGGTGTGGCCATGGACGTAGGTGTTTGGAAAGACCAAAGGTCTTTGTAGTGAAGAAATTTAGATGCCAAAGTATAGGAGTGAATCATCCTTGTAGATTTTGAAACCATCCAAGATAGTGGCAAGAGTTACAGCAGAGAGGAAGCCAGGATGCCAAAGTTTTCAGTGAATTTGCAGAAATGAGTAGGAAAGGCAAGGAAGAGTAGAAGCCATGGGAGCCAGATGGCCTGAGCTCAGAGGGGCAGGGACTTTTACATGAGAGTGGAAGGTGGAAACAGTAATGATCTGGAATTAATTTAAGAGAGCAAGGAAGATTCTGACCTCCTACCCTGAGGTTAGTGAAGTGTAGGAAAATCTGGCATGAGAGGGCTGATGATGCAAGCCATGTTGGCTGGTGCAGAAGCAGGCCAGAGCGATTTGGATGATGTATCTTTTGGCCAGGTTATGGAGCTAAGTAGTTGTTTATGGCATTTATTTGACAGCTTTGTGTTTCCTCTTATTATTAAAAGGAGTAAACTTTCAGTTATATTTTATACATTTATATATTAAATATTTACTTGTCATATATATATATATATATGTATAAATTTTTAAAAATTCTCCTTTGACTGTTGGCTTTGAGAAGAAAAAGATGTGGCCTCAGTATGTGATTTTGAATTTACCTTTTGTATTTTATAGATTGCTGGAACTTTCTGCTCACCTTTAACTTTTAGGCCTTGCTGGTCAGGTTGGTTGCCTCTTGGTTCTCTTTTGTCATGGTGGACTAATGATTAACTCTTAGAGGAGTCCTTTACCTCAGAAGTTGCTGAGTGATGAAGGACCACTTCTCCCTGAGTCTTTGCCAGCCTCTAGATAAAGGAAAAGGTCTTTGTTATTTTTTTTTTTTAAAGGCTCAATTTGTGAGTTAGACATGGTATCTTGCATATTTCCAGTTATCCAAGAACCAAAATAGTTAGCTGAGAAGTCTCCATGAGATGCTGGCTCCTCCGCACCCCTAGTGGTTGAAGCTCCTCGCTTCACCTCCTGCACAGATCAGGACTGCTCCTGGGAATACCTGTTGACTTCTTTTACATGTGATTAGTGGTTCCCAGTTTGTGTTCTTTCTTACACTCAAGCTCTTGGCACACATCTCTTTACCTTTTGTTCCATCTTAACTGTGTTCATTTATCTCGTTGTCATCTAAGCTGTTCTCCGCCTACCCCTGACCCAACCTGGGCTCCTAAGGGGTGTGGTTAGGTTTCCACTCACCTTTTATATGCTCTTTTATCTACTTAGATACTTAGTAAGTAGGTATTGAATTAATGCATTAAACTTAGAGTTCAAACAGCCTGACTCACACATTTTGCAAAGGAGAAAACTGTGCCCAGAGGATTAAATGACCTGTCCAAGGCTACACAGGTTCAGATGGAATTAGGATCCATTTCTCCTTTCAAGGTTTGGGGGTTTCCTGAAAGATTAATGTCAAAATAACTAGGCCTAAATTGATCTTGTCCCCCAAAGGTAGAGATAATTGAACTTCTCTGCAAATTTAATCCTGTCTTCTAGGGATAGGGGCTTTCAACTTCTCATTTCCCCTGTGAGCCTGTTTGGGGATGGGATGATGGGTGGGACTTTCATTGTTCTTTAATTAACTACTGAGATTGGGGGAGGAGGGCCGAGACACCGGAAGGTTCTGTCCTACTTGTAAAACTGGTAGGTTTGCTTTTTCCCTGACCCGTACCTTCAGGATGCCCTTCTGTCTCATGGGTGCTCATGGAGACCGTGAGCCGGGCACTGGGAACCTCGGAGGGGGCTACTGGATAACTTCTGGCCCGGCAGGCAGAAAGCAGCATATCTGGGGCACTTATGAGTGATTTGGGGGAACCAAGGATTAGAAGGACATTATAATCAGGTGCCAGAAGTTCATAGATAGGTCATTTGTGACTGGTAGGGTTGGCAGGAAACAGTGAGTCACACTGGCAGGTTGACAGGGGATTGAAAAAGAACAAATTCTTAGTAATTGCTGGGAGAGCCCTTTTTTCCATTTAGACCAGTGGTTCTTAATTGGGGGCTGTTTTGCCTGCCAAGGGACATTTGGCAATGTCTGGAGACATTTTAGGTTGTCACAGCTTGGCGAGTGGTATATGTGTGTGTTGCTGGCATCAGATGGGTAGAGGCCAGACTTGCTGCTGAACTGGTCCTGCAGTGCCCAGGACGACTCCTCACGAGAGGGGATTGTTTATTCAGCCACAAGTCAGTAGTGCTTGGGTTAAGAAACCCTGATGACTAGTTAAGTCATTAAAACAAATGTTTTATATGGATTATTTACTTTGAATTGTCTGGTTAGATGGCAAAGCTGGATTTATTTCCACCTTTTTCTTTTTTGAACTGAAGTGAAATTCATATAACATATAATCACTTAAAAGTAAACAGTTCATTTGCATTTAGTACATTCACAGTGTTGTACAACCACTACCTCTGTCTAGTTCCCAAGTATTTTCACATCACCCTAAAAGGTCTCCATTTAGCAGTTATTCTCCCTCTCCTCCTTCCCCAGCCACTGGAAGCCACCAATCAATCGGCTTTGTGTCCGTGGATTTACCTATCCTGCACTTTCCATATAAATGGAATCGTATACAACCATCTTTGTGACTGACCTCTTTTACTTAGCAGGATAGTCTTGAGGTTCATTTATGCTGTGGTATGCGTCAGTACTCCATCCTTTTTTATGCTTGAATAACATTCCATTGTTAAAATATTCCTCAGAATTATTAGATATATCAGTTTGTTTATCCATTCATCCATTGATGGATATTTGGGTTGTTTTCTATGTTTGGCTGTTGTGAATAATGTAGCTATGAAGATTTGTGTACACGTTTTTGTTTGAAAAACAAAATTCTTCTTCATTTATTTTGGGTATACACCCAGAAGTGGAATTGCTGGGTCAAATGGTAATTTGAAGAATCTCCAAGTTGTTTTCCACGGTGGCTGCACAATTTTACATTTCCACCAGTAAAGCATGAGGGTCCCAGTTCTTGGCAAGTCCACATTCTTGCCAACACTTGTTATTTTATTTTTTGATGGTGGTCATTCTAGTAGGTGTGAAGTAGTATCTCGTTGTGGTTTAAAAACATTTTTTTTATTATGGTAAAATATATATAACATAAAATCTACCATTTTAATGTCTTACCCTTATGATACAAACTGGTCATTTGACAAATATATTTTGAGGCCCTACTCATGAGGGCAAACATTGCTTAAATTATGAACAAAACAGGTATAGGCCCGAAGGAAGCAGACATTATTGAACTCCCACCACTAAATTATCAAATCTGGAAGTGATTTTAGTAGAAAGTATAGGAGGTGTAGCTACTGCATCAGGCTTAACTGTCACAACTTTTTGGTTTCCACTGTGTGTGTAGTTCCTTTCATATAAGGACATATTCATAGTGTAAAAAACACAGAAAAAAAAAAAAAAAAGAGAAATATAAGACCCAGCAACGGTGCTGTGGCATTTGTCCCTGTCCTGTAGTCCACTGGGAAAATCCTGTTTCAGATTCCTTTAGAAACCCCCCAGGAAAAAAAAAAAAAAAACAACAAAAAAAAGAAACCCCCCAGGTTCTTAAAGCATCTTCCACTGTGGTCTTCCGTCTTTTGAGTCATGCGGATGGGACAATCATATTTCCTTTCGAATTGGTGTAAAAGCAAAACTGCAACCCCCTCCCCTCCTCCCGTCTGTGTCTTCTGTAAAGGATCAGAGTCCACGTGAGATGAGGTGGGCTGGGTGCCTGGCAGGAGTGACCGAACTGTTCTGGCATGTGGAGCTCCTTTCTCTGTGAAGTGCCTGGGACGTGGCTAAGCCGAGGTCCAAGTCCACATGGAAAGCTCAATACCAAGAGACACGAAATTTCCTTGGTAGAAGATGTAAGTGAAGACCCCCCAGAAGGAAGGCTTTTGATGGTGCCCCTGAAGAGAGGGTAGAGCAAGGCGTTTGTCTCTTTTCTCCCAGGCTTGGGGTCTAGGGCGACTGTGACAGATGACCCCAGCAGAGGTCCGCCTTCTCACCATTCTGGAGTCCCCGAGCCTGAAATCAGGGTGTCGACAGGGCCACGCTCCATCCCCCTCCAGTCTCTAGCAAAGGATCCTTCCTTGCCTCTTGCAGCTCCCCGTGGGGCGGCCCGTGGGGCTTCTTTGCTTCTAGTTGTGTCGCTCCAGTCTCTGCCCCCATTTCACGGGACCGTCTCTTCTCCGAGTGTCTTGGTCTAAGGATACTTGTCATTGGATTTAGGGCCTACTGCTATGATCCAGGACGATCTCATTTTGAGAGCCTTAACTGAATTACATCGCCAAGACTCCTTTTCAAGTAAGCACATTTATAGGTTTCTGGCGTTAAGACATGGCTTGCCATCCATCCCATTATAAGGGTGAGGGAGACATGGTTCTGGGAGTACAGGAAAGCTTTTTTTTTTTTTTTTTTTTTTTTTTTCATGATTGGGAGAGAAGGAGACAAAGTTGGGTAGCAAGTGGCATATTTTGCTGCAATATCGCCGTTGCCCTCCATGGAAGCTCTTGGTTTGAAATGCCAGCCCCACCAGGAGAGGACTGGGCAGCCTGACGGGGCCTGGCTTCACTGGAGCTAGTTTGTCAGCCCTCTGCCCCACTCCTACTGAGCCTATCTCCTTGTGACTCTAGCTCTGTCTTCCTTCCATGAGCCCTTCCTTTTTTCTCTTTCCTTCCTTACCAGGTGTCTTCTCTGGTATTTTGCTTTCCTTTGGTATTATTCTGTCGCCATCATGAATGGTGAGTGACACACAAGTATATATGTTAGTCATTATAAAGCTTATTAAGTGGCTCTTTGCTGCTTGTCTTCTGAACTGATTCAGCAGATGATGGTGCTGGAGCCTTGCAATGACCTTCTTCCTTCCTAGGATCTTGATCTTTGCCCACATGATTTAGGATATGATTCCAGGAGCTGTTGGGACTACAAGGCATGTGCTGTGTGTGTGTCTCACTTTCCTTGACCAGAGTACTTTTCTTACAGGGAGCCATTGGACTGGGGGAGGGGATGAGCCTCCTGAGACCTTGAGTCACCCACTTCTAGTAGATTCCCCACCTGCACCCCACCCCACACCCCTGTCGCCTGTCCCATCTAGAGCTTGGGCCATCATATATGGTTAAATGCACATCTCCCTGAAGGATAATAATACTTCTGTTCTAAAGGTCCGAAGCCTAGTCAGCACTCCTCCAAATAACACTTCAAGATTGACAAAAACATTGGCAAATCTATAAAGTTGACATTTTAGGTAGAGTGGAGGACACAAAGGATCTTAAATCTTTGCCTAGCTTAGATATCATCACTGAGTTGCTTTTTATAAACCGAATCATATCTTCCGCTGTGGGATGAAGGTGCCAGTTAATTTTTCCAAGGAATGTCCTGTCTCCTGAGGCAACATTGAGACTTGCTGGGTAAAAATTATATAGGGTGTAGTTCAACCCTACATGGGTTGAATGGTGAAGGGGGCAAGGGTGAGAGGGTCTTAATTAGTAAAATACCAAACAAAAATGAAAGCATCCTTCCCTAGATAGTGATTCACAAATACAGTTACAGTCCTTTTCTGGCCAAGGTCCTAGGAGTCAGCTGTGCCACCCAAGTAATCTTAGTCATTTTAATAATAATAATAATGATAATAATAGGAGCTAACTTTTAGTGCTTCTGGGTGACTGCTTTACTGGGATTATCTCAGCCTTACAACGCAGGGACTGATACTACCTCGTTTTACATTTGAGAGATGGTAAGCAACTTGCCTAAGGCCACAGAATTATCTATTGTGGGTAAAGGGACTGCTGACCCTAAGCCCAAGGCTTTTTGTTTTTTTTCCCTTGGTTGTGGTGAAAAATACACACTATAAAATCATTTTAACCATTTTAAAGTGTACAGTTCTGTGGCATCAAGAACATTCCCGTTGTTGTATAAACATCACCACCATCTGTGCCCACAGCTGATCTCTGTACACATTAAATACTAACTTCCTGTTTCCCTCCCCAGCCCCTGGCAGCCACCAGTCTACTTTCTGTGTCTGAGTTTGGCTACTTCAGGTACCGCAGAGAAATGGAATCGTACGGTATTGTCCTTTTGTGTCTGGCTTATTTCACTTAGCACAATGTCTTCAAGTTTCATCAATGTAGTAGCAGGTGTCAGAGCTTCCTTTTTAAGGCTGAATAATATTCCATAGTCCATATGTACATTTTGATTATCCATTCATCTGTTGATGATCACTTGGCTTGCTTCTCTTTTGACTATTGTCGTGAATGTAGGTGCATAAATATCTGTTCAAGTCCTTGCTTCTTTTTGGTAGATACCCAGAAGGGGGTTGCTGGAGCCAGTGATAATTCAGGGTTTACTTTTTTGAGGAATCACCATAGTGTTTTTCACAACAGCTGCACCATTTACATTGCCACCAATAATGCACAAGGTTCCAGTTTTTCCACATCCTTGTAAATACTTGTCATTTCCTGTGTGTGTGTGTGTGTGTGTGGGGTGGTATTTCTGTTTCATAATGGCCATCCCATTAGGTGTGAAGTAGTAGGTCCTTGTGGTTTTGATTTGCTTTTTCCGAAAGATTAGTAATGTTGGGCTTCCTCTCATGTGCCTTATGAGCCATTTGTATGTCTTCTTTGGAGAGATGTCTATTCAAGTCTCTTGTCCATTTTTTAAATAGGGTTGTTGTTTTTTTATTGTTGAGTTGTAGGAGTACTTTATATATTCTGGATGTCAACTCCTAGTCAGATACGTGATTTACAAATTTGTGTCCCGTTCTGAGGGTTGCCTTTTCATACTGCTGATAGAGTCGTTTGATGCAAAAAACAAACAAACCCCCCAAACCACCCAACTATTAATTAATTGATTAATTAGTTAATTAATTAAAACTATTTTATTTATTCATTCCTGAGAGACACAGAGAGGCAGAGACACAGGCAGAGGGAGAAGCAGATTCTCTGCAAGGAGCCTGATGTGGGACTTGATCCCAGGACCCCAGAATCATGCCCTGAGCCAAAGGCAGACACTCAACCACTGAACCGCCCAGGTGCCCCAGAACCCAGCTGTTTAATTTCGATATAGTCCCGTTTATCTGTCTTTCCTTTTGTGCATTTGATGTCATATCCAAGATAATCAGTGCCCAGTCCATTTTCATGAAGCTTTTCCTTTATGATTTCTTCTAAGAGTTTTATAGTTTGAGCTCTTATGTTTAGATCTTTGCTCCATTTTGAGTTAATTTTTACGTATATTGTAAGGGTCTCCATTTTTTTCTTTCTTTTTTTTTCTTCCTTGTGGATTCCAGTTTTCCCAACGCCATTTGTTGAAAAGTCTGTAATTTCCCCCTTGAATTGTCTTGACAGCCTTGTTGAAAAATTTTTTGACTGTATATGTGAAGTTTATTTCTGGGCTTTCTGATCTGTTTCATCCGTCTCTGTATCTGTCTTTATGCCTGTATCACAGTGTGTTGATTACCATTCTTTTGTAATCAGAAAGTGTGAGACCTCCAACTTTGTTCTTTCTGAAAATTGTTTAGGCTATTCAGCGTCTCTGGAGATTTCTTATGAATTTTAGGATGGGTCTTTCTGTTCTACTGGGATTTTGATGAGGGTTACATTGAATCTATAGATTGCTTTGGTCATATTGACTTTACCCTGTGAAAGTCTGTTGGAGGACAGTATTAAGTCTTCCAATCCATGTACCTGCAATGTGTCTCCATTTATTTCTGTCTTTAATTTTCTTCAGAATTGTTTTGTCATTTTCAGAGTACAAGTCTTTAACTTCCTGCACTGTTTTAGGTTTAGTTTATATTCCTAAGTATTTTATTATTTTTGATGCTGTCATAAATGGGATTGTTTTCTTTTTTAAAAAAATTTTATTTATTTATTCATGAGAGAAACACAGAGAGAGAGGCAGAGACCCAGGCAGAGGGAGAAGCAGGCTCCATGCACCGTGAGCCCGATGTGGGATTCGATCCCGGGTCTCCAGGATCACGCCCTGGGCTGAAGGTGGCGTTAAACCGCTGAGCCACCCCGACTGTCCAGGATTGTTTTCTTAATATGCTTTTTGGATTGTTCATTATAAGTGTATAGAACTGCACCTGAGTTTTGCATGTTGATTGTATCCTGCAACTGTAATGGATTTATTAATTTTCACAGTTTTTTGTTGAACCCAGGCTTTTTTGTTCTTTTTTTTTAATTTAAATTCAATTTGCCAACATACACTATAACACCCAGTGCTCACCCCATCACGTGCCCTCCTCAGTGCCCATCACCCAGTCACCCCAACCCCCCCGCCCACCTCCCCTTCCACAATCCTTTGTTCATTTCCCAGAGTCAGGAGTCTCTCATGATTTGCCTTCCTCTCTAATTTTTCCTACTCAGCTCCCCTCCTTTACCTTATGGTCCCTTTCATTATTTCTTATATTCCAGTATGAGTAAGACCATATGATGATTGTTCTTCTCTGATTGATTTACGTCACTCAGCATCATACCCTCCAGTTCCATCCACGTCGAAGCAAATGGTGGATATTCGTCTTTTCTTATGAGTGCAGGTTTTTAACATGCTGTGCTCTTTCTCTGTCCTGTCCTTGTAAAATTAATCCCTACCTCATTTTTATCTTCTTTAACTTCTCCTCTGAGCTCTTGAGGAATTTTTAAGTTTTACTCTACTAATTTGATTTCCTGCAACCCTCAATTTAGTGTTCCTTTCCTCTATTACTAAATTGGCATTCAAAGTTTTAATTACCATTCAGTCTTTCCTGGTTTGTTTGAAGGCTGATGCTTAACTGACTGAGCCACCTAGGTGCCCCAGTCTTTCCTGGTTTAGAAATTCCTTTTTAAGTAACAGCTTACTTGAGTGTCATAGTTACACTGATTCCTTAAATCTTATTCTGAACAGAGTTTTGCAGCTGTCACCATAATCTCATGAGAGATGGATTCTTACAGAGATAACTGAGTGTCTGACGTCTTCATATCCAAGTAAAGAAACAAGGGGAAATTTTAGGTTGATTGAGTTTATGTTGGGGCTGCCCATGCCCAGCCCAGCCCAGCCCTTTGGTGCCACTGCCAGACTTTTTGTGGTCTGGGCAAAAGGTGGGTGGCTGACTGCTGGCCCAAGGCTCTGAGAAGAGTCGCTTTGGTGTGGGCCTTGCCCGGTGTTGTAGCACTTCTGTGTGTGCTGCCCTCGCCCTCTTGTTTGTTCTGCGGGTGCTGCCTACATTTATTGTCAGAATACTTGTTTCTCCGTAAAAAGCTTGCTAGCCCTTCTTTGGGCCTGCTCCATCTTGAGCGTATCTAGCAGAGATTCCTCAAAGTTCTGGGCAGGTGGGATGGCATTCTTCCTGGGTTTTAGCCCAGATACAGGTTTCTCTCTATTTTTGTGTTTCTTTAGTTTATTTTGAAGGAAACTGGGGGCAGGAGACACCTGTCCTCCTGTTACCATCTTGCCCAGACTGTTCGGTAAGATAGACGTTCTCTCAACTAATCCACCTGATGAGATTAATAGACTCCCCGCCCCCCCATTCCTTCTGTAACATGTGACTTCTCACAACAGGCTGAGTGGTCATGGGCTAGTCTCTGCTATACCCACAAACTTAATGATTTCAGCTGTTGACCTGACTGAATCATAGAAGAGAGAGCTTTTCCTGTATTAGTGTGATGACTTAGGGAAAAATAAAAAAAATTTTTTAAAGTAGACTCAGCACAGGTCTTAAACTCATGACCCTAAAATCAAAACCTGAGTTGAGCTGAGATCAAGAGTTGAATGCTGGGATCCCTGGGTGGCGCAGCGGTTTGGCGCCTGCCTTTGGCCCAGGGCGCGATCCTGGAGACCCGGGATCGAATCCCACGTCGGGTTCACGGTGCATGGAGCCTGCTTCTCCCTCTGCCTGTGTCTCTGCCTTTCTCTCTCTCTCTCTCTATGTCTATCATAAGTAAATAAAAATAAATTAAAAAAAAAAAGAGTTGAATGCTTAACCAACTGAGTGTCCAGGCACCCCAGGAAAAATCAGTTTTTTTAAAAAGAATTAGTGAATTTAGAAATGGGTCAATTTAGTGTAAGTCTAATCTAGAAGGCTTTGATGATGCATTCTTACCTTTTGTTGGCCATGTCCAATAGCTTTTGCATCCTGATAGCTGGAAGTAGTCGTTACCTGTATTTGATAAATTATTTTACCTTCGAGTGCTATTTTGGGTGCTTGTGGGAGTGGGAAAGAGTAGCCAAATAACATGGGAAAGACATACAGGTGGAAAAGGATAAAGAGCTAAATGAAGTGTCAGTAATCAAGGCAAAGTCCTTCTGTGCTGTACAAGGCCCTGTGACCTCCCCTCCTTCACTTTCTCCCCTCCCCCTAATCTTCCACCTTTCTTAGCTCGTTCCCTAACACTTAGGAGCCGTTTTGCTAGTCCTTGAATATGTTTGATATGCTCTTGCCTGCTTTTCCCTCTGCTGGGACAGTCTTTCTCCCAAGTAGCCCCATGGCACGCTCCCTCGTCTCCTGCGTGGTTTTGTTCAAATGTCATTTCAAGGAGTCCTTCCCTGATCATTGATCTAAAATTGTCTACCTTCCCCTCAACACACATCACGCCACCCCCCCCGCCCCCCGTCAACCTTCTTGCTTTGTGTTTCTCCAAAGCCCTCCATACCACAACCTAACTTACTTTTAAATTTATTTCCTATCTCCCTGTACTTGAAAAGAAAACTCCATGAGGGCAGGTATTTTTATCAGTTTTGCTGACTGCTATGTCCCCAGTACTTTGTGAAGTACCTGACATGCAGTAGTCACTCAGTAAGCATTTATTGAATGATCAGTGATCAGTGACTTCTGTGTCACTCAGCAGCGTCAGGATCCATGGCTGATGTGTTTCTCCTCTAGGTCAACGTGGCTTAAAAGTGTTTTCAAGTGACCTGCAGATTTTCAGGATTCCCTCACTCCAGAAGTTTCTGGCGTATATTCTTAGTGAGCCAGGCACTGGGGTGGAAGCTCATTAGCCTCTCATAAGCATATTTATTTTTGCATCTCCAGCAGTAAGTGCAACTAGTGACGGATAGCACAAAGGAAGGATTTGTGAAAGTCTGTTGAACCAAACCACTGGGTCTTGTGAAGACAGAAATGAATAATACATACCCTGTGTTTGCTGGGTCGTGGTAAAGTGGGGAAGATGTGGACACACAATTCTCTGAGTGCTGTAACAGAGGGATCACAGAGAAGGGAAAAGTCAATTGCTTCGGGATGTTGGAGGTCAGGAAGAGTTTTTTATAAATATGACATTTGAGCTGAGCCTTCAGAGATGGTTTTTCTGAGTGGAAAAACCAGGGAGAGAATGTCTTAGGCATAGGAACAACATAAGCAAAGATACAAAGGCAGGAAAATGTGAAGCATGTTCCTAGGGAGTGCGTTGTCTTCTCTTGCTGGAATAGTGAGTTCATGGGAGTGGAGGTAAAGAATATGCTGGAAGTGGTAGGTCCAGACCACATCATGAAGGCTTTGAATGCCGTGCTGAGATCTGTGAACTTTGTTCTGCAGGCAGCAGGACACTTAAGAATGTTATGGAGATAGAGAACATATTAGTGGTTGTCAGGAATTTAGGTTGGTGCCGAGGGTGGGGGAAAGGAGAAGGAGAAGGATGAATCAACTGTAAAGAGGCAGCACGAGGATCATTGTAGTAATGGGACCGTTCTGTATCTTGATTGTGCTGCTGGTTACATGAATCTATACATGTGGTGAGTTTGCCCAGAGCTATACCTAGACTGACACGTGCATATAAGGGAAAATCTGAGTAAGGTCTGAAGATTGTGTCAGGGCCGATTTCCTGGTTCTGATACTGTCCTATAGTGATGTTGGAATGTTACCATTGGGGACAACTGGATGATGGGTATGTGGGTCCTCTGTATTATTTTTCAAACTTCCTATAAATCTATAATTATTTTGAAATAAAAAGTTCGGGAAATAATGCATTGACAAGAACAACATGATGAAAGAGCTGGAGTAGGGAGGCTGAGGAGAGTTTTTATTTTTTTTATTCATTTTATTTTATTTTATTTTGAAGATTTTATTTATTAGAGGGTGGGGGAGAGAGTTTAAGCGAATGCACGCATGAGCAGTGGGGAAACAGAGGGAGAGGGACAAGCAGACTCTGTGCTGAGCACAGAGCGCTGTATGAGGCTCAATCCCATGACCCTGAGATCATGACCCAAGCTGAAATCAAGGAACTGATGATTAATTGACTGAGCTACCCTGGCGCCTCTAGAATTTTTATTTATTTCACAATATTTTATTGTGAAATGCTATGTTCAGATACTACGTCAGATGCTGGGGAGGTTGTAAATCTCCCCATGGTGCCCCATGGTGCCCCACATGGTACCTACCCTTGAGGAATTTGTTGAGGGGAGGAGACCCACAAGTTTTAAGTAATGATCACACTGCATGCTGGTTTTGTACGGGTAAAGGTAGGTACAAAGCACTGTGAGCACTGGTGGTGGGGAAGGCTTCCTAGTGACCCAGTGACTGAGCAGATTGAGGGAAGAGCGGGAGTTTGGGGAGCATACACTGGATTCTGCAGTAGTCCGGGTGAAAGATACAGCAAAACTAGTGGTAGTAGGAAGTGAGAACGGGGGACCAGATTCACGACCATTTTGGAATAGTATTGCCAGGTGTTGGTGTACTCTGTTTGGATGGAGGGGAAGAGTCTGAGATGACTGAGGATTTAACTGAATACATGTGGCTCTGTCAGTCAAGATTTAGAGTAGAGGAGGGGAAAGGCTTGGGCCAGAATAGTTTAGGTTAGTGGTCTCTGAAGAACCCCACGTGGAGAGCCTGGTGTGTAGTTGGTGTGTGGCACTTGGGAGAAGCAGACTCTAGAGGTAGAGATGTATTAGTCGTTAAGTTGCATCCACGCTGGACCACTTGCCACTTCCTCAGTCGTCCCCCCTGAGCGTGGTTTTTAAGTCTGGCCTCAGCCTGGACCGTCCCTTTCTATCTTCCCCATCTACAGAAATCCCATTCCTGTCAGTGTCTACTCCAGAATACAGGTGATGCCTGGCACTTTGCTAGTATGTGAATTTTTGCCGCAAATACTGTAGAACGGCATGAAAAGAAGGTTGAGTTAGCAGCCTGCATTTGGAGGTGGTGAGCCCTAGGGACGGAGATGAGTGGCGAGAGAGTGGAAGAACCAAGAGAGTGAGGCCAAGTGGAAGTTTGGTTGCTCAGCCACCGCAGGGCTGGCCAAACAGAATTAGACACACTAGGAGAAGAAATGGGCCATGATCTAGATTGTAGACGTTCTTGACAATAAAAGATCAGCATTCAGTCCAAGCCTACTCAGAGCTCCGTCTCATGTAGAACTGCCTGGCATTGAATGGTTCTTTGCCAGCTGGATTAATTTTTAATATCTGCTTCTCTGGTGCAGTGGCTGGGCATTGAAGTGTATCAGTGGCAGCTTTTGTCTTTATGAAGTTGATCAAATTAATACCGGGGAGTTAAGTTACTGTAACCTTGAGCTCTGGTTGTTCTGAAAGGATGAGATCAGACTCTCTAACTTCCCTGATTCCAGAAGGCTCTTTACCTCTTGCAGGGCAAGTTATTTGGAATTGGGAGTAGATACACTCCCTGTTGGATGCTGTGCCTTTTATTTTTGAGAAATGCCTTATTATCTGGCCACAGAGAATAGCATCAGTGAATGGGGCTTCCACTTGCCTGCCCACTTTGTCCTCTGTCCATTACTTGAATGTGTGTTGTCTAAATTCTGAAAAACTACTGCCTATCTCTGAAAATCAGAGAATTGAAACACAAATATACTCTGAACAATATGCTTTTTATACTGTGTTGTCCTGAGAGCAGATGGTGATGAAGATGATGATTTTAGCTTGGGTTCTACTATCCAAGAGCTCCTTAATTTTTAAAATTTTTCCATCTTTACTTTTAAATGTTATACCTAAATGTTGTCTTTTTAAATTAATTTTTTCTCATCTTTCTATCTTTCTACAGAGAACACATTGATAACTGAGGATGGCTAGTATCTGAGTGGTGAGGACCTAAGTACTCACAGGTGCTCACAGGTAGACTGCTGCCATCTGGGTCGATGGTGATTGGTTAGGCAGGAAGGGCGAGGACAGTGGGAGGGGAGGCGCACACCCTGGTGGGTTCTGTTTCATCAGCCATGTGCCTTTTGAGAGCCCCCAGTTCTAATAGAAAGTAATTGGTAGGAGCAGGGTCCGCCTTTTGTTCTCAGAATTGGGTTTTCTCTCTCTCTCTGCTTTCTTTTTCTTGCTCAGTGGCTTGCTGTCTACCTATAAACATATTTTCACAAACTGGAAAGACTCTATGTTACCATGGATTAGTCAGAAAACTTTTGACTTTACCTGCTTTTGCATTATTTCAAAAATTTCACAATAACCATAATTACTTTTGTAGTCAGAAATGTTATAAATATTCCCAGTGGAAAAATAAACATTTGAAAATCTGGAAAAGAAGTTCAGATATTGAGAATTAATTGAATTTATGAGACTTTTTCTTTTTTGACTTACATAACTGATTATTTTAATGGATTTCTTGATATCCATCCATCATCCATCCATCCATCATCCATCCATCCATCTATTCCTTTCTGAAAGAACTTGATTTTTGGTCTATTATTCTTTTAACATGCTGCCAGATTCCATTTACTAGCATTTTATTGAATATCTCTGCATCTTAATTTGTAAATGAGTAGTCCGTAGTTTTCTTTTTCCTGTATTGAATGCCAGAGTTTCTGTAATACAGCTGTTCTTTCTTGCTTTGTAAAATTACTTACTTGTTCCCATAAAATAAATGTGGAAGCCTTCCATATCTTTGTTTTCTTTTTAAATTTGAAATAATAAATATCATCATTTATTTTGAGCTTAGTTTGTGCAAGGCACAGTGATTAGTACCCAGATCTGTGTAGCTCTGAAGCTCTGTGCTCCAGTATATTCTTTACCCATATTCACCAAAGACTGACATTTTGCTACATTTGCTTTTCATTCTATCTATATACACGTATTTTTTTTCTGAACTGTCTGACAGTTACAATGTCCCTTTTAAATATTTTATTTATTTAAATATTTTATTTATTCATGAGACACACACACAGAGAGAGAGAGAGAGGCAGAACATAGGCACAATGTCCCTTTTACCCCAAGTACTTCAATGTTTACTTTCTTTTAAAAAAGCAAACACAACACTGTACAGTTGTCAAAATCAGATTAATTTTGATATAATACTGTTAGGTGATTATTCGGATTTTACCAGTTGTCCTATCCATGTCCTTTATAATGAAAGAAAAATGTTTCCCCTCAGTCCAGGATCTAAGTCAGGATGAAACATTGTATTTAGTTGTTTTGTCTCTTAAATCTTTTTTTAATCTGGACCAGCTCCTTAATCTTGCTTTGTCTTTCATGACCTTGAATTTTTTTAGAGTACTGATAAGTTCCTTTTTGTAAGATGTCCCTTAATTTGGTAAGTCTGATGTTTCCTATGATTAGATACAGGTTATGTGTTTTTGGCTGAAATACCTCAGTGTCATTGTGACCCTCTCTGTGCATACTATCAAGAGACACATGATGTCTGTTTGTCTTATCACTGGTGATGGACTGACATCAGCTGGATAAATGCTCTCTGCTAGGCTTCTCTACTGTGAGGTTACTATTTTTTACTGTATAGTTAATAAATATTTTGTGGCATAATACTTTAAGACTATAAATATCCTGTTCCTCACCAAACTTTCAGTCAGTAATTTTTAGCACGCAAAATATCTTTTGAGGCAACAAGCAAGGATGCTCAAAGTGAATGCACACTTGCTTCCCTTGGAGCTAAAGTGAAGCCAGGAGAAAGTGACACATTCAGTCTATTAAGGCAGATAAGCCACATTTTTTTTAAACCACTGCCTTCGATCTTTGGGGTTTATCTTTACATATTTTTTTTAAAGATTTTATTTATTTATTCATGAGAGACACACACAGAGAGAGAGAGAGAGAGAGAGAGAGAGAGGTAGAATCACAGGCAGAGGGAGAAGCAGGCTCCATGCAGGGGGCCCGATGTGGGACTTGATCCCCGGTCTCCAGGACCCGGCCCTGGGCCGAAGGTGGTGCTAAACCGCTGAGCCACCAGGGCTGCCCTGTCTTTACATATATTAACTTAACTTTAGTCACACTCTTGGGAATAGTGATTGGCTATAACCTATAAGCTTTGGGCTCCTGGTTTGGTCACCCAGGGCCCCAGATCCATCCAACCAGTTTATTCGGTCACAAGTGCCCTTTGGGTTTTGGCCTATGGCTTTCTTTGGTCTTTGACCCCTTATCGTTTTGCTTCTGATTAAGATGCTGTCAGTTGGAGGCCAGAGTAAATTGCTTATGTGTTGAATCACTTGTGAACGAGCATTCTGTTTCTAATCAGCTGCCTTCTGAGCCCCAGTTACGGATCCCAAGCCGTGGTAAGGCTGCAGTTGTGTGAGTCCCAGGAGTTCGTTTGTAGTATGTTGGAGTCCAGCACGCACTCCAGTTGTAGTATGTTACGAAGCATAACATGAAGACATATAAAAAATACCAAGTGGCATAAAATGGTCAGTTCTTACACTTAGATGCTATAGAAATTAAAAGAGGGGTGAGTGATGTAAAAAGTAACCAAGGCAGACTTCTGGGGAAAATGAGCCCCAAATGGTAAGATAGGGATATCGTGAGAAAAGGCACATGGCTAAGAATCCATCTTTTCTTTTCTTTTCTTTTCTTTTCTTTTCTTTTCTTTTCTTTTCTTTTCTTTTCTTTTCTTTTCTTTTTCTTCTTTTTTTAAAGATTTTATTTATTTATTCATGAGAGAGAGAGAGAGAGAGACAGAGACACAGGCAGAGGGAGAAGCAGGCTCCACAGAGGGAGCCCGATTTGGGATCCTGGGACTCCGGGATCACACCCTG
Source organism: Canis lupus baileyi (assembly GCF_048164855.1). NCBI lineage: Eukaryota > Metazoa > Chordata > Mammalia > Carnivora > Canidae > Canis > Canis lupus. Next base: position 71,159,893 of record NC_132848.1, on the reverse strand, counting down.
TGCTGAAAGCAGGCATGAAACCACTGAGCCACCCAGGGATCCCCGAATCCATCCTTTCTGATGTATGTCTGAGTCAGAAGCTGAGAAGTGGGGTGGTGAGGCAGAGTGGTGGTGCTTCCCTTCGGTGGACTTCTTGCCCTGGGAACATGCGGTAAGGCGTGCTAGCTGTCCCTGTGCTAGTTTGCACGCGTTCCTAGCAGGCACGTCTCTGCTTCTGGTCCTTGGTTATGGGGCCTTCCAGCTTTTCAGTTGAACTAGAGGTTAGATCGCATGTGGAAACAAAGACTGTTGGTTTCTTTGGGTCAGTATTGGTAATGAGGAAGGTGCGCTCCCTCCTTCAGCACACACGCTTACTCAGCACGCTCCCTCACCCTTTTTTAGACCACGGTTTCTCAGCTTTTGTAGGTTTCTGACCTCACCGGGGCCCTTTTTGGGAAAGCTGGTGACTTCTGTTCATGAGACATCAGTGAAGTGAGAGGATTAATTGGACATCGTGTGCAGCACTCACATTCCTGATTGCCGTGACCTTGAAAACGCAGCTCTGCCAGTGTCACCACACACTTGCGTCATGTTGTCAGATATAAGACACTGTATTTGAAATAATTTATTTTGAAACACATTCTTATATAGATACCTGAATAAATTCAAAGTTATCCCCTAAATAACCTGACTCTCCCTCAAAGTTTGACTTTTCTTGAGTGCCAAAGGATGGTGTGGTATAGCATTTAACCCTTAGGAGTTAGGCCCAGCCCACGGGATGGCCCTACTACTTGACGTAGCCCTCACGCCAGCCCCCGGACGTCCATGTGGGTATGTGTGTAGAGGACCATGGAGTGGCTGCACTAAAACAGATTCGACTTTAGAATATACTACTGCTTCACCTCCCTTTGCCAAAGAAGATTTTTTGAGCGTCAGAAATCTTTCACAAAAGCCTCCTCTAATTTGTACCTTAGGAGAGACTCTGTGCCTTCCTTGGTCTGTTTATTCTTTTTTCTTTTTTATTAATGAGCTGAGCACTTACACTTTTGGTTTACTACTAAATTAAAAGCAATAAATTAAAATAGAGAAAGGCAGCATCCTGGCAGTGGTGAGAAATGACAGGAGCCACTGAGTAAGAAACAAAAACGTAAAAGCTGATGGGAGAGTTAAAAGCATTGTAGTCTATTTAATGAGTGAGAGAAGTAGTATTACGCTCTCCAGTAGCTTCTGAGGGCATTCCAGTGTTGAATTTGGAATAGGCAATTAACTTGTAGTGATTTCTCCAGTTAACAATAAAAGGTGAAATTGTATCCAGTATACAATTTGGGAATAGCTAGATGTGAATAATAGCTTATCTGGAAAACTTTCACCATAACGAATTCATATTAATTGTCAATATTCAGAAGCATAAAAGAAAAAATATTAAAAACAGCCCGTATCTTATCATCCATAGATTTAACTACTGAGCACATTAGTATTTAGCTCTCTAGCTTTTTTCTGTGTATAAATAGAAATATATATAATAACATCTTTAATATATTGGAAATATGTACTATATGATAGATATTTATGCCAAATTTGTGTGTGATAACTTGAGGTCTCCTTTTGTTCTTTTTCTTTCTTTTAAAAATTGTAGTAAAAAAAACTATGTAAAATTGACCCTTTTAACTGTTTTTAAGTGTTAGAGTTCAGCATTGTTAACTATATTCACATTGTGAAGCCTGCGTTTCTTTGCTCAGTAATATAGTGTGGACATTTTCTCATCCATGAGTATAGATGTTCAGTTTTGAAGAGGTGTTGATATACCATAATCTAGTTAATTTCCCATTGTCAAATATTTAGGTTTCCAATTCTGGTTATTAACATTGCATAAAGCATCTTTAAAAATACATAACTCCACATTTCATCAGGATAAAGTTCCAGGAGAATTGTTGGATTAATGGATGTGTACTTTCTAAAGGCTTCTGATGTATATTGTCAAATTGCATATCTGTCACCATATTTAAGTGTCCTTTTCATTGTATTCCTGCCAATATTTGATGTTACAATTCTTTTAAATCAATGTTTATGTATCTATCTTTTAATGCAAAAAAAATGCTAACAGGGCAGTAAAGGCTAAATAAGTCAGTTAGAAAAATCCATTTTAGGGAATGTGATGCATGAGATGATTATGGTTTATAAACTAACAAATTATTGGTTCTTTACAAGAAGAACTTAACATATTCAGTGCACAAGCATGCTAACTTTTGTCTTAAAACACCTATTCATGGAGTATACAAAATCCAAGTCAATCCACAAAAGTCTCATAATTTGAGTAAGAGGTATTAAGTGAGTCTAATTCTCATAACCCAAATTGTTGGGTCCCAGGATAAGATGTATTGATTTTTGTGTAACTTTTTTATGGTAAATTTTTTTTAGTTATCTTTAATTTTTTTTTTTTGCCACATGTAAGTTTCAAAAAATTTTTTAATTTTTTAATTTTTAAAAAGATTTTATTAGTTTGACAGCACACACATGCATATGTGCACATGCACCTGCACACACATGCACATATACACACACACACACACAAGCAGGGGATGGGCAAGCACAGGGAGATGGAGGAGCAGGGAGCCTGATGTGGGACTGGATCCCAGGACCCCGGAATCATGACCTGAGCCAAAGGCAGATGCTTAACTGACTGAGCCACGCAGGTGCCCCATACCTCACATATTTAGATTTGAACATTTTACTTTACCTACATGATCCTTAAGGACATTTGAATTTGTGTCCCGTACTTAGTCAATTGAGAGTTTCTTTTGGTATTTGAGTGATAGAGGGTACTGACTTGAATTATCTTCACCCCAGTGACTAGTTAATAGTACCAACAGATATACTGGATAATTCTCATAGATATTAAATTCTTACATGTTTTTGAGGTCTTTGCATTTTTCTGTTTGTTGTTACAACAATCACATTATATAATTTTATATCTGAACTAAATGTTTTAAAATTTTAATGTCTGGTAGGCTCAGCTTCTCCCAATCCCCACTTGCCATTTGACAATTTCAGTATTCTAGTGTATCTCTTTTTTTCTAGATGAAATTTAGAATAATTTGATCCCAAAACAAAAGTAACCTATTGAAATTTTCATTTTCACTCAGTTCACAATACCTTCTAATTTCCCTTTTAATTTTGTATTTGACTCATAGGTTATTTAGAAGTGTTTTATTTAGTTTCCAAATACTTATGGATTTCTGCAGAGATTTTTCTGTTGTTGATTTCTGATTTAGTTCCATTTAAGATCATGTTAGAGAACATACTTTGATTTCAGTCCTTTTAAATTTATTGAGAACTGTTTTATGGCCATAGAATATAGCATGTCTTGGTCTTCTGTGGGCACTTGAAAAGAATGTATTCTATTAAATGGAGTGTTCTATAAATGTCAATTAGGTCAAGTTTGTTATTAGGTTAAGTTGGTTGGTAGTGTTGTTCAAGGCCTTTATATCCATGTTGATTTTCTGTTTATTTGTTCTATCAATTATTGAGGGAAGGATATTAGAATCTTTGACTACAATTATAGATTTGTCCATTTCTCCTTGCAGTTGTGTTAATTTTCACTTCGTGTATTTTGAAGTTCTGTTTTTTTTTTTTTTTTGAAGTTCTGTTTTTAGGTAGACATTTAAGAGTATGTTCTGTTGATAAACTGACCTCTTTATGATTACAAAATGATTCTGTAATACGCTTTGCTCTGAAATCTACTTTGTCTGATATTAATATAGTCTCTCCAGCTTTCTTTTGATTAGTGTCTTGAGTTTTCCAAAGAGACAGTTATATCAGCTGTAAGTAAAGGAAGTTTGATCTGAACATTTTCAGGATTTCTCTCTTTAATTTTTTTTTCTTCTGGCTGAATTTCATTGACTTAAACTTCCAAAGTAGGTTTAATACATTTGAAAAAGAATTTTATCAAAATAATTAAAATCGAAACATGTTGGCATTCTTTGGAAGAGCTGAAAAACCCAAAACAACTTATTTGTTTATTCTTATTATTTTTTTAAAAGATTTTATTTATAGAAGAACCAGGAGAGGGTAACTGGGAGCTATTAATAAAGTCTTAGGAAAGTTATCAGCAGATCCCTTGATGACATCTTGCCCCAACTTTCCTATTTCAGCTCCATTAGACTGTCTGTGGTCATTGTGGTTTGAAATATAGAACCAACTCTAACCCTCTTGGTTCCAGAATAAAGTGATTTATAAGTCATTTACACAGGCTTCTTCCTCAAACATGGTCTTATTTCTCCTGCCCTGGTTCACTGTGAACTGTGGGAATGATCCTTCTATACTCTGGTGGCACACAGCAGAATCTCTCATGTGGGATCAAAGTGAGGTGATCAGTAGACCTCACTAGTTTTGATTGATTTCCAATTATTTTCATACTGTAATTGAGCCAGGTAGCATAAGTTGCTGAACTGGACTTCATTTTTTGCTTTGCTGCTGTGACCCTTTGAATTGAGTTCTTTACCTATCTTATGCCTTAAATCTACCTATTTCTCAAAGTCATTGAGAGTAATAAAATTGCAGTGATATTTATAATGTTAACCTCTGAACTATAAATATTTGAACTGTAGTTTAAGTAAATGCTCTATAAAATCTGGACATACAAAATGGATTTGCCTTTCCAAATCTTAGTCCTTCGGAATCCATCCAAAGTCCTATTTGTCTCAAGAAACTTACTCTACCAGTTTCAGCTAACATGTGTCTTTCCATAGTCTTCCATTTTTTACTCATTGTTCTATGTCTTATGTCTCTTACAAATTTATAAATAGTTTTTTTTTTTTTTTCAGGGAGGTAGGAGTGGGGATTGGAAGGGACATCACATTTTTATGCAATATTAAGTCCTTTTTATGGTTTATCTCATTTGATCTTCCTGCTTACTTTAAGATTGTTAGAATAGATATGATTATTCCCATTTACAGCTGTGAAAATGGAGCTTTGGTGAAGTTGAGACTCATCCAGTGTTATCCAGTTAATAGTTGGTTAAGCCAAGGGTAGTACCCATTAGATATTGGGATTCCTAATAGAGAAATTGTTCAAACCTAAAAACTGTTTTTTTGATTTGCCATTATGTTTGCAAGGTGCAGAATCTTGTGTTGCCAGTTAAAGTATTGAGACATCCAAGCCTGCTGTATTAAGTAGGCTAGGTACAAGGTTAGTGGGGATGGCTTATGCTGAATCACTCCTGCCCTGGCTCTGTCCTCTAGGAAGGGCAGGCACTGCGGAAGAGCAGTCTGGGGGTGGGTATACAGCCTATGATCATACAACAGTTTCTCTCTAAAGCCTTCTTGGAGGGTGTGTTCTTTCCTGTTCTCAGGCACATTTGCTGACTGAAGTCCCCAGTGTCCTCTACCTTAATCCTTAGCATTTCTGCTGCTACTGATAGAGCTTTGTGATAATACCAGCTAAAACCGAGTGTTTGAGGGACAGGCTCCAGTATGCCCTGAAGTGACCAGGAAGTTAGTATGTCTCAACCAACGTGGAAACCACAGAGGATGACTCTGCTGGGATAAGAGGATGGAGCCTTGTTTTTAGCTCAGCTCACAGAATGGAGAATGAAGCTCCCAGCTTGTCTGCACGTCTGACTTATCCTATTGGTTGTCTCTCTGTCATACAGAGGTTTTTGACTTATTCCCATGGCCTGGTAGAGCTAATTTCTATAGATTATTTTATCAGAACCAGTTGGACCATTTGGGTTTTTAAAAGTCATAGTGCTTGTCTTTCTTCTGCAAGGTCAAATGGAAGCTACCTTGAAACCAGCGAGGAGCTGCTAATTCCCTGTGCCTCAACTACCTAGTCCAGGTGCTCTGTTATCTGTACTTGAATGCCTGAGGCAAGTCACACCTAGAGGTTGCTTCTCCTTTCAAGGGCACTTCTCGGACCCAATACTCCTTTTTCTTCTTTAATTTGGAATATTGTGTATCTCTTCTGTTCACATCCCCTAGGTTTCCTTTTCCTACTGATTTTCCTTCTTGACCTAGGCTTTGTACCTCAGGGTTTGACCATTAGCCAGCTTCAGAGTCCAGTAATTGTATCATCTGCCCTGTCCAGCATACCATCAGCTAATTATCCGGGTTCTCTGTGATTTATTCCTGACTTTGACAGGGCTCCACCTAGTGTTGATTAGTCTAAGAGCTATTCAACCCCTGTCCAACTTGATGTATCTGTGCCCCCCGACCTTGACCAAGGCATTCAGTGAAAACCCTGGTTTCTCATCTGTACCTTGACCCTTAACCTCAGATGAAACAGGTGATGACTTTGTGATTAGGTTATGAGACTGGCTCTTCCATGTGTACTGTATGAGCATATTGTTTATATGTCTCTTAAGACTGAGTCCACCTTCTCTAAAAGACCTCTAAAAAGCAACAGAAAATCAGAAACTTTTTGGGGTAGAGGTTCTTTTATTCTGTTGGAGATCCAGATTGAGCTCTTAATAAAATATCCTTCCACATAATGTACCTAGTACTAACAACAGTAAACCTTGATAAAAAATAATTTGGAAGAGCCTCAAACTAACCTATTTAATGGAAACATCATAAAAACTTGTGTGGAAAAAAAAAAAAAAAGCCTGTAGCTGTGGTAGCAAGTATAAAACAAATGTCAGAACTGAGGAGTCATAAAACTCCATAGCTCAGCACTAAGGGATGATTTCATAGATGCTCAGATGCTATAGCCATCCTAGACGAGACCTCACTTTGATTATTCAAAGAGTAAGATTTCTGGATACTTACGTAATCTGAAGCCATCTTTAATGATGACAAACCATTATAACACATCGAGAGTGATTCGTTAAGAGAAAAGATGGGTTCCCTCTTAATATAGGGGTGGAGAAACTAACGCCTATGACAAATATTAAAATTGGAGCAAAGTTTATATCACCAGAGTTTTCCCAAAGGCGGCAGGTGATGTCAGACACCCGTCTAATGGACATTTCCTAGGAAGGACGGGATGAGGGGAGGTAGGGGGAGACGTTTGTTGGCTACTTCTGTGGTTAGACAGGTGCCAGGTGCTTTGTGATGCTATCTCCTTTCATCTTTATTGCACTTCAGTGGAGTAGCTGGTGGTTCCTCATTTTATAAATTTCCTGAGGTGACATTCCCATGCCGCGCTTGCCTCCAGCTCTTTAACTCCAGAGCCTTGCTCCTTAGAGTGAGACAGGCTTGCTGTAGAAAATGAAAGCTGCTGATTTCGCCAGGAAGGCATAGGAAGGACTCAGTCTCAGTTCCCTCATTTCATGAAGATCGCTGCATTTGAAAGCAGGGTAGGTACATTCGTTTCCAACACCAGTTATTACGATCACCTGTGTCTTTTAGTATCCCCTGTGGAGATTTCAGAAAAAGCAAAACAAAACCCAAAAAACCACCAAAAACAAACCCACCGCCCCAAGGATTCTGAATCTCAGTGGGTCTGGATGTGGGGCTGGGACTTCCAAGGTGATTGTGATAGCTTTTGGGACTGAGACATGTTTATGTAGAGACAACTGGAATGCATGTGAGCGCTAGGGTGGCCCTGGAGGTAATATCTCCACCTTTCTTTGAGAGGAAACTGAGGCTCAGAGAGCTCAGAAGCCAGATATTTCTTCATTCGGTATAGCACTTAACCCAGCATTGACTGTTTGTTATTTTAGGTGATTCTCCAAATGCAAAGAAAAAAACACTTTCCCTGCCTTTGAAGAGTTTTTAGCTGAAGGCCACGTAGTTGGTGAACGCAGTGCCACAATTGGAATCTAGGTTTCGTGACTTCATTGGTGTTATAAAGTCTTTTGAATATTATCATTGCCAGGTCCTCTTTGAGATCCCTCCAAGCTGTGTAAATGGTTCCTGTTAACACTGTGCTAAGTGGCCTCCAAAGCCCACGGCTCGCTGTTCCAGAAGTCTCCTGCCTGCCTTTCTGCCTCATTACCAGCCTGGTATTCAACTACTCATTTTGCCGTAGGTTCACAGGCCCCCAGCTTTTTAGTTGACTGCTTTGTTCTTGGTTCATTTTTAAGTGTCTCACCTGGAAAGGCCTGAAAAGCTGCCCAGTGATTATTTTAGAAATGGGATGCTTGGACAAAACCTGCCCTATCGGTGGTCATCATGATCTCTTTGCTGTGCTTCCTAATTAGTTCACCGTCATCTGACTCGCCCTACAGTGTTTTTGTGGGCTGCATATTTTTCAGAGTTTTTCCCAGACCTCTCAGGATAGTGAACACAGCAGAGGGCAGGGGGCCATTCCTTCCAGTCACTGGGGAGGGAAAGAGGAAGGCAGTGTATGTGCCCAGCTCTGTGTGAGGCCATTTTCTGTGCATTTTTTCTTTAATGCTTCTCAATAGCCTTGGGAGAGAAAGTTTCTGCATCTGCAAAATTGGGATAATAATTGAGCCTTGTAGAAGCTCAGTAACTTTCTCAAGGTTATGTAAACAAGTAAATTTTGTTGCTAGAAATCCAACCATAGAGCCCTCTGACCTAGAAGCCTTGCTCTTTTCCTTACATCACATCCACATCATAGGGAAAGCTTTTGCTCTAGTCCAAACCCACTTTTTGGATAAGTGACTCTGAACTTGATTCCTGATATCCTCAGTAGGTTTTAGAAATCAAGGCTTTGGTTTAACAGTTCAGGAGGGATATAGTAATTGGGACAGGACTCCAGACAGGGTAGCACTAGGTGTCATAATCTGAGAATTGCGGTGAGGCTGGGCACTGAGCTCGTAGGCCAGCCCGTCAGAACCAGGGACCAAAAAGCCTCCTCTCCCAGGTCAGCGTCAGGACTTGGAATGCTCACTGTGACCAAAGCATAAATCCTAAGCCGAGGTCCTTGGGAAGCTGAAAGTGGTACGGAGGGATGGATTTTCATCTCAGAAATATCTCCCATTATACCTTATGCCAATTGCAGATCATTAATCTCTCCTTGTACTATAACAGTCTTTTTTAAAAAAAAATCTTAAATTATGGCTTGAATTTTTATGTATCTGCCTTTTTTGGTAATTATCTGGTTCTCAGTTTTTGTTTTTTTTTTAAGACTTATTTATCTGTTTTAGAAAGAGAGCCAGTGTGTGTGTGTACACATGTGCAGGGGAGGGAGGAGAGCAGAAGAAGAGGGAGAAACCGAATCTCCCTGATTCCACGCTCAGCTTGGTCTCACGACCCTGAGATCACACCCAGAGCTGAAACCAAGAGTCAGACACTTGACTGACTGCACCACCCAGGTGCCCCTGGCTCTCAATTTTTGAATCTACAGAATGATAATTCAGGTTTACTGTGATGAGGAAATGAGAACATATATGTGAATGATTGTTGCAAACTGTAGACCGTCCATACAAATACCAGTATGAAACTCCCAGTTTCCCCAAAAACTAGCAGATTGGTAAGAACAACAGTTTTGATTTTGGGTGAAGGGACCAGTGGTTTTTGGAGTGTGGCTAACTCCAGAAGCAAAACCAGAGTGGGGAAGCTGTCTTGGGAGCAGGATGGGAAGCTGTAGGTTTCTTGGGGATGGAGGAGGTATAAAAGAGATCTCTGAGTGCCTGGAGTTGGAGGTCTTGGGAGATCAAAGACTAAGCCTGATTCGATGCTGAGCTGGGGTCTTAGTGAGGGTAGCAGTTGCTGTGTGCTCGCGGACACCATCTTATGCAGCTTTTAGCTTGGCAATGAGTTGTTGAGAGCCCGACATGACACCGAAATGTGATGGCGATTATCCTGTAGAAATTAAATCATGTGCCATAACACGGTGTGTATATGTGAGTCTTGTAATGGAACCAGTGCTGCTAGGGACCGGCATGAGTCTATGTGACAGGTTGGGAGACCAAGGTACCAAGACAGAGAGTTATCCACACAAGTCTGGACTACTCAAAGCTGAAGCTGAAAGTAGCATTTGAGTCTTACCCCTCCCATACTCTCTTACCCTGTTTCTTTTCCTCTATCAAAACATGGTATGAGTGCGTTCTCCAGAGCGAATTATACTTAAGTAACCACAGTGTAAAGCTCATCAACCCAGGGTCTCCGAGTGAGGTAGAGAAGCTGGTTAGAGAAGAGGCATTATGTAATGACCTAATTATGAGGCCTGCCATCTGCTTAGGAGTCACGCCTGCCTGGTTAGGATTCCCTGATTGTGTTTTTCAAGGAGGATGCTAGATTGTTCAGGGGGCTGTGTGTGTGTGTATGGATATGCACACGTGCACGCATCATGTGTATGTGTGTGGGGGGGAGATAGGTAAATGATACAAGACATGCTGACGCCCTTTCTTGAAGGAGGTCGGTATGTTGTTGGGGGAGGGAGTAGAAACAGCCTTGGAAGGCTCCACTGACATGGAGACTCCTGGTAGAAGGTTAACTATTCTGTAGAAGAGACTCCACATAAGACGGGAAGGGGCCGTCAGGTGAAGGGGACTGTCAGGATGTGGCCAGACACCTCAAGTTTACCTGGAGAACCCACTGAGACATTTTTTTCTCCATTTAGGAGAAAGGGTGAAATAACTGCTTTGGTTTTTCAGTGGGTGGTTTCTACGAGAGATGAAAACATTAAATCCAGGACAAATCAGTGTTAGAGCTGAAATGCAAACCACTGTGCTCAGGGCACCTGATGAGTTAGTTGCCTCTGAAGTGACTTAGGTCCAAGAATCAGTGAAGAAGTCATACAGCTGGCAGGAAAATGGCAGGTGAAGGGAGTGCCCCTTTGGACCTGCGGTGGGTCTTGTGCTCGGCTGGAAAGGAAGCTTGGCCTGTGAGCCATGAAGCTGGGACCTAGGAGGCTGAGACCTAGGAGGATGGCAACACCCGGCTTGTACGCTAGACATACAGGCTGTGACTTTCAAGGAAAATATCAAACTTCCTAAACACTCTTTAAGAGAACCTTTAACAGAAAATCTCTTTGCCTTCAGGTTTTAAAAATGTGCCAATATATAAAGAAAATCAGCACGCGAGTGCAGTGAACATCCCAAAGGGAGCAGTGTTTTGCCAATTCCGACCCCTACTCCCATCTATCAGAGAGCTCTTTAAAATTTATTTTCTTCTCCTGCCCACCCGCCACCTCCAGTATGAAAGCAATATTGCCTTTTAAAGAATAATAATTCAAAGTCCTGCATAGAATTTGGAAGGTTATTTGATAGTTTCATATCCTTAAAGAATCATCAAAATGTGGCAGATACCAGGCTCCAAATGTCAGACACTTTTCTGTCTCTTTAATCCAGGGCCACACTTGGGTTTTACAGATAAGGAAACGGAGGCTCAGAAAAGTATAGTGACTTGCCCAAGGTCATAGCTTGTCATTTGTGGAACTTGGACCAGAACTAGGTCTCCTGACTCCTGGCCTGTTCTTTCTGTGGCCTCTTGGTATCTCTCACGTGGAGATTTATTTGAAATACTGCCAGAGTTCTGTGGCAGGGGCAGTCACACATGACTGCCGTGGGAAGGTAATCATGCGCAGTCTGGGGACAGAACCCTTTGGACGTGACGTGGGCTCTCACAGGTGCCAACGACGGCAGGGTTGTCGGAGCAGCAGGGGGGACTTTGAAGGTGCTGGACGTCAGCAGTCTTTCTCCATGAGTTTGCCGAGATTTTGGAGCAGAAAGTTTTATTTCTACAACTAAACCCGCCTCTGACCTTCCCTTTGACCGCCACTTCTTGTTGAATCCTGTTTCTGAAACAACTTTGGGTTAGCCTTTCTCCTTTGTCCAGCTTTCCTAGCATTCAGACTTGAGCTTGAGCAGACATCTGGCAACGAGGTTTCTCTGCAGGATCTTGAGTAGCTATTTAAAATGTGGATTATGGTGTATTTTGTTTTGCGCAGTGGCAGATCTTTTCGGGAGAAGAGAAATTTGCAGTCATTAGCTTCCTTTCCTTGACAAGGACAGCCAGCATGGTCAGAGCTCCTTACCACTTCTCTTAGCCTTAAACCACTGGTAGCCTTTATTTAAGTTAGTCACACACGCACGGTTTTAGCATAAAGAGATACTCTGATTATATTCAAGTGTTCTTAGTATACTACAGTTTTTACTTTTGATTTCAAAATCCTGAAATGCCTCTGATCCTGGGACAGCAGTTCCCCAAAATGGCAGATGATCTGTATTGCCTGGGAGGCTTAAAAAAAAAAATAGATCTCAGAGCTCCCACCCACCCAGGCCTACTGAATCAGACTCCTTATCAGCATTTAGCTATTTACCAAGTACTTTATCAGTGATGTAACCTGTACTTTGTATATTGGATACTTAATAAGTGGCTTATGAATTTATCTAGAGCCTCTTGGGAGGATGCAAGGTTTTGTTCTTTTAGAACACTTAGTGCATGACGTTCAACGTGGCATTGTAAGGTGAATCTGTTTTTTTTTTTTTTTTTTCCAGCAGTGATATAAGGAATTTAGAGAATGCTTTTCACCAAATATGTTCTGAATCGGGCCATTTGAAAATGGACTGGCCTACCTGCAGACTGTCAAATGAGCTCTACTGAATGACAGAGAAATGTTTTAACTTAGGGCTTCAAAAAAGGAAGCAATTTTAAATTGTACATTTATGGTAAATAGATTGAAAATTGACGTAAATAAAACACTTTCTTTGAGTTAAAATAGACATTCTATTAAAAACAATGTTTTTAAACTCCCCATCTTTTAGGGGTGCCTGGGTTAAGTGTCCGACTCTTGATTTCTGCTCAGGTCATGATCTCAGGGTCAGATCAAGCCCTGGGTCAGGCTCCATGCTCAGCAGGGAGTCAGCTTGAGAATTCTCTCTCTCTCTTCCTCTGCCCTGCCTCCTTCAAATAAATAAATAAATCTTAAAAAAAATACACAAAACCTCATCTTTTAAGAACTTGATTATTAAAAGCACAATCCTAAAACATTCATTTTGCCGTACATGATTTTGCACAGACTGAATATAAAAGTAACCCATGTTGTAGCACGTTGGTGTTTACTACCCTTACAGAGTTTATCTAATTCAGTCTTCTGCTTTTATGGATGAGGAAGCTGAGACCCAATGAGGAATAGTGAGTTAATCCAAAAGTATGAATCAAGACTCTATAGGCACATAATAGTTACCTGCTTAAACTAGCTGACATATAAAAAAGAAAATGATGAAAAGACGAGGTAGGGAAGAGTCTGTCATGGAACCTGAGTCCTGCTGACCCTTAGGAATGGGCCGAGATCAGGAACAAGGAGGCCCCCAGGAGTTTTCTGTGTCTCTGACTCTGTCTCTCTTGTACCGGCTTTTTTCTGCTTCTGTGTTGGTCTTTCGTTCTTCTGTGTGGACTGACTCTGCTCATTCATTCATGTGGCTCAGTATGGCTACTGTACACCTCCCACTTCTACTTAGAATTTAAGTTGCCTGCCCGGACGTATACCAGATTCCCCTTCTGTGGAAGAAAGAATCTGATGGGTCCAAGCTTGGGTCAACTAGTCCCATCAACTCTGACAAGGTGGAGGTGGAGGTATGATTTAGTCAGACATGACTGGGGCAGAGGGAATGTCAAGAGGAAGGTGAATCACTGAGTTAGGCAGACACCCCACAGCTTTTCCGAGAGTACACATGTAAATTCTAGTGGGAAAAATGAGGATGATCTGAAATAAGGCAATGACAGCGAGTATGGGAAGAAATAGGCAGATTTGAGAGAGATGGAGAAAATCAGTAAGCTCTGGTAATTATTTGGGTATCGGGGAATGGGAGCTGTCAAAGATAGGAAATGGGGTAGGGGGGTGGTCACATTCACGGTAATGGGGGAGCCCGGGAAAGGAGGCTTGGGAGGTACGAGGAGGGCAGATGGGGCTTGGTTTCAGTTTTAAATATGTTGACTTGGGAGTGCCTGTGAAAATTCCAGGTGGAGCTGTCTGTCAGGTTAATTGAGTAAGTCCAAAATGTATGGGTCTGGACCTCTGGGGAGGGTTGTCAATATTATGAATGTAATTAAAGGATGCTTAATGGGTGAGCTCGCCCAGGGAGCATTTATAGAGTGAACAGAGATGACTCAGGACCGAACCCTGAAGAAACACTAGCATTTAAGAAGCAGGAAGAAGACGAGGAATTCTAAAGGAGATCAAGACGTGGACAGATTTGTAGGAGGAAAACTGAATGTGTAATGGCCAGCGGAAAGAGTGTGTGATTCAGGAGTGTCACCAGTGGAAAGGGCCGCGTGGCTGACGTGTGAGACGACCCCTGGAGAGGGCCGAGCAGAGTGCTGGACCAGATTACAGGAGGCTTGTGGATGACTGAGGGTAGAAGTGCAGACAGAGAAGAGTACTAGACCATTAAGAATGTCTGGTTGCAAAAGAGAGGAAAGGGGCGGTAGCTGGGTGGATCAAGAAAGGGGTGAAGACATTATTTTTCCTTTTTAAGATCACAGAGGCTTAGAGTATGTTTAAATACCTTTGGGAAGAGGAGCCGCTGGAAATACAGGAGACGAGGCACAGTTTCTGAAGTCCTTAAAGAGCGAGCAAAGGGCTCCAGGGACAGGAGGAGGCGGGGAGGCAGCCTGGCTGCTGGAGGGGACTTGGAAGAGGCTGGCGCGTGACAGCCGAGTGCGCTCGCTGGATTCAGGACTCCTGGGGACTCCAGAACTGTTCATAGTTTGGGGAGGTGGCAAGGGAGGAGATTTTAAAGGTCCCTTTCAGCGTTGACATTTTTTTTTTAAAGATTTTATTTATTTATTCATAAAAAAGAGAGAAAGACAGAGAGAGAGAGAGAGAGAGAGGCAGAGACCCAGGCAGAGGGAGAAGCAGGCTCCCTGCGGGGCACCCGACGCAGGACTCCATCCCGGGACCCCAGGATCACACCCCAAACCGCTGAGCCATCTGGGCTGCCCAAGATTTTTTTTTTTCAATGATGCTTTTGACCCTGCGAATACTTTTAGAAATGAAAGTGGGTGTCTGTGCTGCATGGATCAGTGGAAGGTGGAGGGGAGGTGGTTCACCTGGGAACTGGGATCTCCGTGCACGTGAACTCGTAGCGGAGCCAGGTTGTAGCCGTGCTCAGCGTTGGAGTCTCTGGTTTCCTTAGGATTGAATCACCAATGGCAATGAAGCAGGCTCGGACCAGTTGGCATCTATGAATATTCAGCATTCACAGAGAAGTCTGAAGGCATCTTGCTGTTCAAAGTTTCACTGAAAATAGTCCCCCCCACCCCACACACTCTTCCTGACATAGCCCTGTTGGGGTGTGCGTGCGGTCTGACGTTGTCTAAGGCTGTTTACCGCTGTTTACTTCATCCCAAGCCCTTGACTTTGCCGCAGTTAATTACTGCTTGAAAGCAGAGAGGTGAGGCGCCGCGTTCCCTGCTAGGCCCCGAGTGGGAGGGAAGACCTGCAAGTCGCTCCTTCCCAATGTACGCTTCCCCCTCCCAGCTGGCACCACGTTGCCCTGGGAGCCTGAGTCCCTCAGGGTGCTGTAGTGAAGGTGAAGGTGGAAGAGATAGCCAAGGCTGGGGAAAAGGAGGAGAATTTAAGAATAAGATCAGCACCTTCACCATCCTCACTGCCTCCCCGACCCAAAATGCAAGTCCCCAACCGACTGTGCTGCTGCCGCCCGGTCCGGGTCTCGGGTCTCGGGCCTCCTGCGGAAACAGATGTGGTAGGGATGAGGAGCGGTCTCTTGCCAGGACTTCTCCTTTGGTAGATCGTAACCTGCCTTCTGCTGTTAGAATGAATACAAAGGGCGAGAGGAGAGGGATTAGGGCCCGGAAGGAAGGACTGTAACTAAACTCTGTAGCTGGGATCCCTCCCACGCTCGGCCGCTGCAGCAGCTCGGGGACATGGTCCCTTCCACTGTGCTGGAAGGTAGGAGACGACGTGCTGAAAGCTGGCGCACCAGTAGCTGCCTGACACCTCCCGTGTTGTCCCTCAGCTCTCCTCGTGAAGGGGCGTGGGGGGTGGTTCACCTAGAATGGAGCCCCAAGCCTCCTCGCACAATGGGGGAGTAAACTCTACAGAGTAGCCTAGGCCCGCTCTTAAGTGCAAGGTCCCAGAGGTCAGCTAATGGAAAATGTGGTGAATGCTTTGCTTTGCGGTGTGTCGCTTTTTCTTTATTGGTGAGATGAGACTTGAGTCTCTGAGTGGACGATGAGAAGGTCGCAATAGAATAAGCTGGAGGAGCTTTTGGAAGCCTGGTAGGTGGGCTTTAGGAAATGAGTGTGTGAGGCACAGATTCAGGGCACTGGGCAAGCGCCCGGGTCATTGGCGTTTAGCTGCGTACAGAATGAACCTGCTGTTCCCCGTTGGATAAATGCATATAA
Source organism: Canis lupus baileyi (assembly GCF_048164855.1). Lineage (NCBI taxonomy): Eukaryota > Metazoa > Chordata > Mammalia > Carnivora > Canidae > Canis > Canis lupus. The sequence goes on along the minus strand of NC_132848.1, from coordinate 71,143,694 downwards.
TACCACTTGCCTCACAGGATTGTCATGAGGATGCAATTAGATGATGCATGTGAAAGTGTTTGGCACAGAGCTGAATCTCAGTAGTGCTATTTTTGGATGTGTCCTAAACAGATGTGCTGTAAAGTAGCTGGAAGATGTGAAGATCTGGTGGAGAAGAGGCCATGTAGCATTATACTGTTTCTTTCCCTTATATTCATAATATATTTGTGTTCTTACTAGAGCGATTATTCAGACTGTTGTCCTGACCGATGATGCTTCTGTGATCATTGACTTGAACTCTCGAGCTCCAGAGGCCATTTTTTGTCTAGCTGTATGTGCCTCTGCTTGTCACCATGAGGACCTAGGCCTTGATAAGCTTCTCATAAGCACGGTTAATTGAGCTCATTATTATAATTCACTGTTGTTCCCTTACTTCCTGGATGTTAATGTGTGCATCGTGTGTTTATACCGCCACTAAACTTAAGCATGACTGTTAACATGCACATTTTTTTAAATAAATTTATTTTTTATTGATGTTCAGTTTGCCAACATATAGAATAACACCCAGTGCTCATCCCGTCAAGTGCCCACCTCAAGTGAACATGCACATTTTTAAGCAGCATTCTGTTAAGGACTGATGTTCCTTTCATGGTTGAGTGCGGGTGTCAGTCCTTGCGTATTGTATATCTTCTGAATAGAAAGGAGTTTTCTATTTTGAGCCCAGAAAAATCACTGGAGAGAAAGATTGGGCTAGAGTTGGGTCAGGGGGACATGGGAGAGTGCGTGGGGCTCTCTCAAGGCCAGCACCACTCCTTCGTTCCTGCTTAGTACTGCCATCAGACCAGATGGGCACTGGTCTACCTCACTGCCCTGACCGGCAGATGGAGGGTACAAACATTTTCCATGAAAATAGCTGGTCAGGATTATTGTAGGCATAGAAACAATTTTTTTTTAAGGTTTTATTTATTTATTTGGCAGGGGGGGTTGTGGGAAGAAGCAAAGGGAGAGGGAATCTCAAGCAGATTCCTTACTGAGCGTGAAGCTTGATGCAGGGCTGGATCTCACAGCTCTGAGGTCATGACCAATCTGAAATCAAGAATTGGATGCTCAACCAACTGAGCCACCTAGGCACCCCAAGCATAGAAGTGAATTAATGCAAAGTATCTATGATGAGCAGAATATCAGATTTTTAAGTAAAGACAGGATCAGTCACAGCATTGTGCCCAGCCATATTGGAGCCTGAGGTGAAAGGAAAAATAAATATGGATCCTGTCTTTATTTAGAAATTTGAAATTAAAAACAAAAAAATGGAAATTTGTGAAGTTTTTGCATTGATGTTCATTTATAAAATATGTTAATATTTTATTTATTACTGAGTTTTTTGGCACTCCCTTAAATTTTGTGCCAAATTTTGTGTAAGGAATGAGTGATACTTCATTCCTTACATTCTAGTCTCAGCCCTGTTTTATATCAAAAACAGAGGAAATTTTCTCCACATATAATTTAATACACTGCTTGGTGCTGGTGTGCTCCTGGTCCTTTCTGAAGACTTACCTTCTTAACACACCAACTCAGGTTTGGAGGGGAGGTTTTTCTGAAAAAGGTTGCTTTTTAAAAAACAACTCAAGGGCAGCCCAGGTGGCTCAGAGTTTTAATGCCGCCTTTGGCCTGGGGTGTGATCCTGGAGTCCCGGGATCGAGTCCTGCATCGGGCTCCCTGCATGGAGCCTGCTTCTCCCTCTGCCTGTGTCTCTGCCTCTCTCTCTCTCTCAGTGTCTCTCATGAATAAATAAATAATCTAAAAATAATAAATAAATAAAAATAAAAAACAACTCCAAAGTGTTTTTTATAACTTAAGAATGATAATACATAGTCATTATAAAAAGTTTAGAGGGGCACCAGGTGACTCAGTTGGTTAAATGTCTGACTCTAGTTTTCAGCTCAGGCCATGATCTCAGGGTTATGGGATGGAGGGAGCCCTACGTTGGGCTCTGCGCTCAGTGAGGAGCTTGCTTAAGGATTCTCTGTCTCCCTCTCTCTCTGCCCTCCTCCCCCCAAAATGAATAAATCTTTGAAAAAATTTGGAAAATAGAAGAAAGGTTAAGGAAGAAAGCAATCACCTGTAATCCTATCATCTGTAGGCAACTCAATCTTTGAAGGTTTTGCATGTTTTAGTCATACCATTTTGTTGTATGTTCCTCTAGTCTTTTCACTACACATAGGCATTTTCACATAGTTGTGTTCTTAAAAAGGCTAGAGCTTTGTATCTTGTTTTTTAAATTTGTTAATATTATTCACATTTTAGCATATTAAAAATACTAAATATTTTAATGCTTGTACATCCCTCTCCTCAACTCTGTTTATTTTTTTTTTTTCATTTTTTTTCATTTTTTTTTTCAACTCTGTTTATAGCCTTACAATAGTACTGGATTCTTGAGTCAAATTGTCCTGCCTTCTTCCAGATTGGGTGGGATCCTCTGTGCTTCAGATCGACTTCCCCTCCTTGTTTGGCATAAGCCTCTTAGAACCCTGTGACATCTTGGTTTCTCCTAGTGCCCTGTCCAGGCTCTTGAGAGAGTGAGCACTTTCCTAATCAAGCTTCAGATATATTTTCCGTAGGTTCTACACCGACCGTGTAGCTTCTTTCTTCAGCCCTTTGTTGGAGGACTCACCTTTTCCCCTAACTTCTATTTCTCTGTCCTGTTGCGGTCGGTACTCATTTATTATCAGTCTAGTTGATGAGCTTATACTCAGGTGGTATCTGGGCTGTTAATACTTGACCTCAGCTTCACTGAGATTGGGTTTCTTTATGTTTGCTTGGTGCCTGAGTCAAGTCTGATCTCTGTTGTGTCCAAGAGGGCTTGGAACTGGCCATCCCTGGAGCTTACTGCATCACCGTAGTTGCCACAGAGAGCCGGACATGGGCTCCCAATACTGCGGCTCTTCCTGGTGCCCAGCCCCCACTCCCTTTAGAGTCACTCCCTGAGTTTCTGTTTCCCCCCCAGGGAGCATCTTGACCTCTCAGGTCTGCCATGGAGTAGAGTGCAAGGACAGTATGGACACTGCTGCCTGAGCAGGTTTCTGTCCTGTGCGGAGAGCAGTTTCACATAGAGCCGGCACTAGAGTGAGGAGCACCCTAAAACTCAGTAATCAACCTTAATAATATTTTGTATAATATTTAAAAAATAAAAAATGATTGCAAGAAGCCACGATGAACAGAACTATCAGAGTTTAAAATATAGGATCAGTTTGAGAGCCTCAATTCTTGATTTCAGCTCAGGTCATGACCCCAGCCATGAGATGGAGCCCCAAATCCGTCTCCTCGCTGGGTGTGGAGCCTGCTTAAGAGTCTCTCTGCTCCCCCACCCCACTTGTGCTCTCTCTTTAAAAAATAAAAAATAAAATCCAGGATCAGTTTAACATTGGTGTGCCCGGCCATACTGCAGCCTGAGTTGAAAGGAAAAAGCCAGTAATACTGACTTTGTCCTTTTGTGCCCAAGGCTGTGCCTCTCTACCCATCCTGGTCCCGACCCTGGTTGTACAGCAAAGCAGAGGACGTTTCTCGTGCGTATGAGTCAGTGCATTGGTCAGTGCTGGTGTGAGCCTGTTCCTTTGGAGACTTAACCGTCTTGCCAGCCTCTTCAGGTCTGTCCATGCCGGAGCTCACTTGCTACGGAAGGTTCTACTCTGCTTCCTCACACTGGAGAGTTAAGCCCCCTTCTTTATGGTTGCTTTCTGATAACCCTGGCTGAAAACCACCTTCCTGGCTTTATCAGATAATGAGTGTTCTGGGTGCTGAAGGTTTCTACTCCCTGACCCCGATCTGTGAGCCCCACAAAAATTATAGTGCAGACCATGTTCCCCTGTTCACACTCCTTATGGCTGGCCTTTCCCAGACAGATGTTGACCACTTTCTGTGTAAGGCGGCAGGTTCTATTTTAATGTAAATCTCGTCTTTGACTTAAAAATTCTCACTCTTCTAGTGCAATTTTTAATACTCTGTTTTAACATTCTCTTCTGGGTACTTTTTGTTAAAGGGGCCTGTTTCGGTTAAAATTACTAGAACTTTCATTGTATCAGAGCTCATGTATTCTATAATCATATTAGTACAAGGTTTCTTAGGGTCGTCAGGGTCAAGGGACAGAACTGTAATTCTAATTAGATTAAGTGAAAAGGAACTCATTGGATAAATATGGTTGATCCTTCCAGAACCTAAGAGTAGGAAGTGGAGCTGGATTTTGTTAGTATTGGAAAGTTTTCAGATGGTTCTTTTGTCTCTACCTCTCCCCTTGGAGGCACACAGTCTTGGATTACAGCTTCTTCCAAGTGTCTGCTCCGTTTTCTTGCCTTTTTTTTTTTTTTTAGCAGAACTTTTTTTTTTTTTTTTTAATTGAAGGATAGCTGACACACACTGTTATATTAGTTTCAGGTGTACAACATGGTGATTCTGCAAGTCTGACCGCAAGGGTAGCTACCATCTGTCACCTATGCCGCTGTTGACTGTATTCCCTATATTATAACTTTTATCTCCACAACGTCCTCATTCCATGACTGGAAGCCATCTTCTTGCCTCTGGCTCCCAAGGGAGAATGTGCGTCAGCTGCACACTCCTGGTCCAGTTCAGCCTGGCTGGGAGAAGGGAATCACTTGATGCAACACATCTAACCATTATTTCAGCACGAGGTGAAGAGTATAGTAGGCTAGACCACTGTGTTTTTACGGTGTATAATAATAAAGTGAAATCTTTGTCCTCTGAAAGAATATGGTCCTGGTGAGACAGACGGGTATACAGGCAGGTGGGATATAATCAGGATAAGAAAATGATGTGGGGATGGGCATTCTGTGGGGCGGACAGTTCACAAAGGAGTCCTGGTTTGAGCTACACTTGTATTTACAGATACAAGTTTACTAATCAAACAGAGGACAGATATTCCAGATAGAAAATATAAGGAAAAAGTATGAGGGCATCAGAGGTCACCGTCCGGACAGCTCAGTTCAGTGTGGCCTGCAGGTTGTGACGGGCCTTGTATTCCACATTAAGTCTGGGATGTTGATTCTGTAGCTGGTTGAGAGCTAGCCAGCAATGATAAGCATGGAAACATCGTTGGATTTGCTCTTTATAACTGTTAATCATCTGTCATGTACCAAGCACTGTGCTAGCCCTGAGGATTCCAAGAGGAATAAGAAGTTCTTCTTGACACTTTAATTTTCTTTGGTGACCCATGTGTCAAGTGAAGGACATGAAGGACTGTCCTGAAGGACTATGTCCGGTATTGTCCCTATGACTTTACAGTATTTAGAGTCCTTAAAGTGATGTTTAATGATGACATCCAAGTGTCATAAAGTATAAATAGTACACTTTACATAATAAAAACCACTTTGTAAAGTACCGTGTAGTGTGTCATAAAATATAACAGGGTAAGCATTATTTTTACCAAGGCAGACAAGAGTGGCTCCCTCTTTGCCTCAGCTTATCTGGTAAAGAGATCAAAGTATTGCAGGTGATCACAATACCTTGTGATAAGTGTGACAATAGAGGAAATGGCCAAATGTGTGGTAATATGAAAGCCTGTGGCGGGCGGGGGGCGGGGGTTGTCTGGAAAAGGGAGGACTTCACAGAAGAGGTGCTACTTTAACAATCTTAAACTTTTATCAAGAAGATGATTGGGGGATCCCTGGGTGGCTCAGCGGTTTGGCGCCTGCCTTTGGCCCAGGGCGTGATCCTGGAGACCCGGGATCGAGTCCCACGTCGGGCTCCCTGCATGGAGCCTGCTTCTCCCTCTGCCTGTGTCTCGGCCTCTCTCTCTATCATAAATAAATAAAAATTAAAAAAAAAAAAAAGAAGAAGATTGGGACAGGATATTCCAGGGAAGAGCACACGTAAACCATCACCACCCTCTCCCCTAGAATAAAGCAGCGGAAAGGTCCGAGTTCTAAGAGCTTGGTGGTGGAGGAGGAGGGAGCGTTGGGAGCCGGGGCTGGGGGAGGCAGGGCTGTTTTTAAATTAGAAAAGGTCTAGAGCTATCATACGTTGTTGGTGGGAGTATAAAATGATATAAGCACTTTGGGAAAAAGTCTGGCCGTTACTCGTAAAATTAAATAGACACCTACCTGGTGGCCCAGCACTTAACAGTCTTGCGTATTAGTTATTTACCCAAGAGAATTGCCTATTTTATGATACGAAAAGACTTGCATAGGATGCCTACAGAGCTTCCTGTAAAACAGCTCCAAATTAGAGATAACCCAATGTCTCTCCGTAAGAGAGCACGAACGGGTCAGCAGCACCGATATACTCAGCAATATGAGCTGTTGTGGTGAGTGAAGGATCCTTACACAGAAAACTCCTGTACTGTATGATTCCATTCATATGATGTTCTAAAGCCCGCAAAACCAGTAATGGAGGAAAAAGTAAAAAAAAACAGCGGTTGTCCCTGGGGGGATACAAGGGTGAGACTGGAAAGGGGCCTGGGGGAATTTTCTGAGTGATAGAAAGGTTTGATACCTTCGTGTAGGGGTCAGGAGTACATTGAGTACGTTTATTTATCAAAACTCATCCAATAATAAAATTTAGATTTGTACAGTTCACTGTAAATAGATTTTATTTCTACTCTCCTGTCCCTCCCCCGCAAAAGAAGCGTGACGTGAACTCTGAACCCAAGGTAAAGGTCTGCATGCTGAGGCATTTAGGGTGAAGTGCACTGAGGTCTGCAGCTTCCTTGAAATGGGGCAAAACTAGGATGAGCTGGTTTGCGTAGATGGCTGATGCGTGTGTGATGAAAGAAGCGTACGGCAGTGGTAGCATCGTAGACTCCAGGGGCTGGGTGTGTGGCTATTCGAAGTATGATTCTCTCAACTTTACTGTGTGTTTGAAATTTCTCATAATAAAATGGAAAATATAAAGGTTCTTTCACATTGCTGTGTAAGGAATTTGGTCTTTATTCTGGGGAACTACTGAATGCTTTTAAGAGGAGTTATTAGGTAGGAGTCTCAGAAGAGAAAGACGTCCGGGCACAGGCACTGAGGACCCTATTTTGGTTCTCCTGGTAAGAAAAGAGGAGAGTGTGCAGGGGCCCCAGGGATGGAGTAGAGAGGGTGGATCCCCGAGAGGTTCAGGGCATAGAGTTGTCAAAAGACTCGGCGAAGTCAGCTTGGCGACGGCAGGAGCTGGGATGGGAAGGACACTGAGCTGCTGCACCCGGGCCGTGGCAGGGGCCCCACCCAGGGCCTGGCGGCGGCGTGAGCGGTGGTACATCCGGAAATCCTGAACCTCAGAGGAACCTGGAGGTGGAATGCTCTAGAATTAACAGGTGGGCGCTGAGACCATGTCGGCCGTACTTTGCCTTTGCCGGAGCGCCAGTCTCCTCGGGAGGGCGTGGGCCCGCGGCGCGCACCAGGCTCGGTGGAGGTGGTGGGGTGAGGCGTGGGTGCCTGCCGCCGGGGCGGGGGTGACCTTGGCCGCCCGGGTGCGCACCACCTGCTGGGGGTCCCGGCCCTCCGGCGGGCCGCGGGGCGCTCGGGTTTCTCTGTAGCGGTGGACTGACTGCCCAGTCCCCAGGGCACCTTTTCCCTAAATGTGTCCCTTAGATCCCAGGCTGGACTTGGGCCTCCTGAAGGCCCGGGCCTGTGGAGCGGGTCCCGCGTTGGGGGTCCCCTGGGCGGGGTGCGGGTGCTGTCCGCTGTGGTGCGGGCCCTGGACTGGCGCCGGGTGACCGGCCACCGTGACTCAGCCTGCGTCCCTGGCCTGCTGCCGCCACCCGGAGCTGGGCCCCGGGGTTGAATCCTGCTCCTGCTCGCTCTCAAAGGAGGAGAGGAGGTGCGGTGCCCTACAAGGGCTCTCTCCGCATCAGAAGGCGGCGGCGGCCCGGGGCAGTCGGGGGGGCCCAGACCCCCAGGACCGCTTAGGAGGGGAGGAGGGGTGGCGGGCCAAGGGACCATCGGGCACAGGAAGCGGCGGCCCCGAGGCTTTCGGGGGAGGCCAGGGAAGGCGGTGGGGGCGTCCGGAGCGAGTGTGGCTGGGGTACCCCGGGGGGCCGTGGAGACCTCGGGTCGCCCCTGGGCAGGCGACAGGCCGGACCCCGAGGTGGCGCGGGCTTCCACCCGGGGCGCGCACTGCCCTCTGCCGTGAAGGGGGCCGGGCCTTGGCGCAGCGTGGGCCGCGAACAGGGGGTGCACGGCGGCCCCGGCCTCCTCCCGCCTGCCCCGCAGGGGCCCTGGGGGCAGCCGTCTCCACGGCCCTGCTGCGCGGGGGCCCCGATACTTGCTCGCTGACCTTGGCTTCCAGGCGCAGGTGCCTCCCCGGCGATTGCTTCTGTGTCTCTCTTTTTCAGAGACTCTTGCCAAACCCCTAGAGGGACCCTGAGCCGGGGGTGCCCCCCTGTTGTGCCGGGAGAGGAGGCGATGCGCCGCCTGGACCCGTGGCCCGGCCGCCGTCCAGAGCTCGCGGGGTCTGAGTGTGCTCGTTCCTGCGGGGCCGGGGCGGAGGGGGTGCCGGCCTCCCCGGGAGCTCTGCCTGCCCACGGGACCGCCCAGACGTGTTCCCCCAAGGGCCTGGCACTTCGTGATCCCTCGCAGGCAAGTAGGGAGAGCTGAAGGCCAAACACTCCAGGCCCCACTGAAGTCAGTGTTGACAAATGATGCGGATTGACCTTTCCTCCCGTAAAATCCCTGCTGCGCGCCTCGCCATCTGTTGAAAACTTTTGAGAATTTTGGTTCCTTCCGAAGCGGTTGGCAAAGTCGTCCTCAGTGTGAATCAACTGTAGATGGGTGTTTGTCGGCCTCCTGGGTGTCGCTCCCCGGGGGAGGCACCGCCGCTGCAGAGCGCGCACCGCGTCCGCCCTGAGCCCTGAACGGAGGGCTCGCTCCCGCCCGGCCCGGCCCCTGCCCCGGCCTCGGCCCCCACCCCGGCCCAGCACGGCGCCCCTCCTCCTACCTGCTCGGGGCGGGGATGATGGCAGCGGGCGGTGGACCAAGGTGAGGGCCCGGAGCTGGCCCACCTGTATTCTCGCCCTGGCCCTGCCACTGAGTGACGGCACTAAGGCCACCTGGGCGTTCGTGGGTGCCTCGTTTCCCAGCTGGCCAGGTGGAGATCCCAGGTGGAGATCCTACACGGGCCCTGCTCACCTCACAGGGCTCTCAAAGGTCAAAGCAGGGCCTGGAATTCAGTCCCAACCTGGAAACAGATTTCCTTAACTGCACAGGTTTTAAGAATTTAAAAAAAAAATTTTTTTTTAAAGTTTGTTGCCTGGATTTTAAAAATCAGATTTTAGGGCCCCTGGGTGGCTCAGCGGGTAAAGGGTCCGACTTGATCTCAGCCTGGGTCTTAGTCGTGAGTTCAAGCCCCGCACTGGGCTCCCTGCTGGGCGTGGAGCCTACTTTTAAAAATAATAATAATAATAAAAATCAGGAAATTTCTCGGAAAACTCTAGCTTCTCTTGGAAGTCAAAAATCTTGGCAACCCTCAGCCTCCCTTCCCCACGGCAGCGAGCGACCGGATTGGAGGAGTGGCTGCCTGTGAGCCGGGGCCAGCGCTTTCTGGTTTGTGCCATCCCCACCCCGTGGTCTGTGACGGAGAGTCTGCGTCGCTGGCCTCGGTCTATACGTTTTGTTATACGTGGACTGTTTCCCCCCTTCACGTGATGTTGGTGGACCCTCTTGGCGTTCGGATTTATGCCCTTGATTTCAGGAGGATGGTGCAGACTTAGGACTTTATGGTAAGTTAGTATCATACGAATACAAAGGATTGGGGGCGCTGGTTGGGCCTGGAAGCCTGTGTTCATCTCGCACCTTCACGTGCTCGGTGCCCTGCTTACCCCGTAACCTCCCCTGAAGTATGAGGTGGATCCGCCGCCCGTGGCACATCAGCGCACGGGGCTTCACGGGGGTCGTGGGCCGCTCGAGCCAGGGTTGGAGCCTGAGCTCTTGGCCTGCAAAGCAACGCTACGGGCTGTCAGCGTGCCGTGGCTGTCGGGCACAGCCCTGCCCCAGAAGCTCACGTGTCCGCGGTTCTACTGCGGTAGGCATGTGGGCCGGGGCCCTTCGTGTGACTGGCGGTGGTGTCGTCCTTTTCTCTTCATAAAGTGATTTCCACACAGAACTGTGGGATATTCTTTGAGTACCTTTCTCCTTCGCCTTTAAAGCAGAGTCACCGGGGATCCCTGGGTGGCGCAGCGGTTTGGCGCCTGCCTTTGGCCCAGGGCGCGATCCTGGAGACCCGGGATCGAATCCCACGTCGGGCTCCCGGTGCATGGAGCCTGCTTCTCCCTCTGCCTGTGTCTCTGCCTCTCTCTCTCTCTCACTGTGTGCCTATCATAAATAAATAAAAATAAAAAAAATAAAGCAGAGTCACCCTGGTTTTCCCCCAGTGTCTTTTTCAGAATTAATATTAAACAGGTAAAAGGGAGCCATATGCAGAGTCCTACCCTTATGTGAAGCCATTGTTTTCCTCATGGGGGCCACCGAGATACCTTCTGTGTCCTAGGGCTCTGAGGAACTGCGTAAAAACCACTAAGTTAGCCTTAATTTCTGCAGCTGAGAAAATGGAGACCAAGGAGACCCAGCAACTTGTCCAGGGTTGCTCCTTCCCCTCTATCTCCTGGTTAAGCTCCACTTTACCTGGGCTGTCCGTCGGATTCTTCAGAAAAGCTTCTGAAGGTTGTTGTATGCTCATTTTCTCTTCCCCCTGTCATTTGAAGAGGAATTGCATTAAGGAAACAGCATTCATTGGGTTAAATCTTATTTTAAAAGAGAAACAAGGGAGCACCTGGGTGGCTCACTGGTTGAGTGGCGGCCTTCGGGATCCTCCCGGGGTCCTGGGATCGAGTCCTGCATCGGGCTCCCCACAGGGGGCCTGTTTCTCCCTCTGCCTCTCTCTCTCTCTCTCTGGGTCTCTCATGAATAAATAAAAATCTTAAAAAAAAAAAGGGAATCAAGGGGTTTGTAGGGTGGAAAAATGAAACACAAGACCAGAATATGGGTCTGTCATATGTCATTTCTGACAGACCCAATGAGGTTTTTCTCATTCTGGTATCCTCTGGTTCCTCTGGTTTGTGTCTGCTTTCACCTCCAACACGTGGAAGCCCTTCTTTAAAAGGGTAGGTGGAAAAAAATAAAAATAAAAATAAAAATAAAAAAATAAAAGGGTAGGTGGGACTTAGGAACCGAAGCTTCGTTTACCTGTAGGATATAAGCAGGCAGCAGATTTCTGTGGCTAGAATCTGTGCCCGATATTAAAATATCCACCCAAATGTCTTTGGGAGCAAATCCAGAAACCCCGTCTCAGCACATGTTGGGCTCCTCTTGTCTCTTAGTCCTGGGTCTAGTCATTCTCGTAACTGCGCAGCTCTTTCCCATCTCTGCACACCGCCGTGGAGATAGTCACCTTGGGGTCTTTCTTCTCTTCCCCGTCACCTAAATGCCACCATCTTTTAGTTTCCTTTGCTAAGTGGAAATCACTGGTGTCTTGATTCCTGCGGAGCAGCCCCCGGGGCACGGTAGTCTCTAACATGATTCAGTATTTGAGACAAAGCCAACAGAGGTACTGCACCTAGTTTTTCAAAAGCCCCATTGCTGATGTTGAGTATCAACGATTAGGCTCCCGAGGAGGTTTTCCTTAAAAAAAGTTCCAGCCATAAAAATGATATTGAGGACCATGATCACCTGCTGGTGTCAGAGTCGAAAAATTTTAGAGATTACCTAATTCTCCCTCTATACGCATTCTCAGTTGTCTGCTTCTCACGGAAGAGAGCTAGGCACTCCTGTCATCCTTGCTTGAGAGGTAGAAGTCCACGCCATCTCAGTGATTCATCAGCGACTTTGTGATCCTGTGCTTATTATTAAAGCCTTTCATCAGGAAGGTACTGGAGAGCAACTAATCCTCGGAGTTTGAATGCTGAAGAAGGGCGTCCCTGGGTGGCTTGGTGGTTTAGCGCCTGCCTTTGGCCCAGGGTGTGACCCCGGGGTCCCGGGATCGAGTCCCGCATCGGGCTCCCTGCATGGAGCCTGCTTCTCCCTCTGCCTGGGTGGGTCTCTGCCTCTCTCTCTCTCTCTCTTTCTCTCTCATGAATAAATAAATTTTAAAAATTAAGAAAAAATAAATGCTGAAGGATCTATAGGGAAATGTAAAGTAAAACCATAATGAAAGATCGCTACACAGTCGCTAGAATGGCTAAAAGAGAAAGATGAACAATACCAAGTGTTGATGAGGGTGTGGAACAACCAGAATTCTCACGTATGACTGTTGGGAGTGCAAAATGCTACAACTCTTGGGGAGAACTGTTTAGAAGTTTCTTATAAAGGTGAATATACACTCACCATATGTCGCAGCAATTCCGTTCCTATTTACCTAAGAGAAACAAATACTTACGTCTACAAAAAACAGACTTCACCATGAGCCTCTTATTTATAACCGCCCAAGGTAGAAACAATTCAAACGTTCTTTAACAGGTGAATGGCTAAAGTAATTGTGGAACATTCTATAGAATGGAATACTAGTCTGCAATTTAAGCCCCCCTCCCCCGTACTACTGATACATGTAATACATGTAACAATGGGGGTGAATCTCGGAAATATGATACAGAGGAAGCAGACATAATAGTACATACTGTGTGATTCCAGTTATTCTGCAGCAAACAAAATGAATCCACGGGACAGAAAGTGGATCAGAAGTGACATGAGATAGTTTGGCGGGGAGGATGGATGCCTAAGAAGAGGCACGAGGAACTGTTCACAGTGATGGCCTGATGGTGGTGATGGTTGAAAGATAAAAAGGCGTGAAAACTCACCAAGCTCCACACTTAAAAGGGTGCATTGTGTTGTATATAAAGTTGGTTTAAAACAGATTTAAAAAGATGAGGGATTTAGTCTGCGCTCTACCACTAACTAGCTTTGTGTATTTTCGTAAAAGGAGCTTCATCTCTGTAGTTCTTTCCCATGACAAAAATGAGGACAGCGGGTAGGTCATCTACCTCATTCAATTATTTTGAAATGCCTTTGAAAAAGCATAAAGTCAAATACAAATGCTGGGTAGGTGCAAATTCCGTAAACTCCTCTTTAGGGAAGAGAGGCAAGAACTGTGATGACCAGGGTATGATTTCACTTTGTGGACCGCTGGCTGTGGCACTGCCTCCCCTGGCCATCAGTGGGATGAGGGGTTAGACTCCATCAGATGGAGGGGACCGTAGGCTCCGAGACTCGGCCTTTCAGATGTGTTTCCTTTAGCCTCTGTAGTGTTAGCCCATCCAGTGGTAATTTAAAGTGAGATTGTTGCCATTGTTTACACCTGGAAATGTCACATACAATTTTAGGTTTCTAGCTTATCTTTAGAAACTAGCAGATCTGGGTCCCTATTCCCGTGACACTCATTACCTGGAGTTGTGTAGTGGCTGTTGCTTTACGTGAGCCATTGCTTTAGTTTCCCCCGGTCTCCCCCACTTTCTATAGCCTTTTTTTATTCTCTGTAGTAACAATAAGAGGAAAATTCATTTTTGAGTGCCTGCTGTATGTTAGGCACTATTCTAGGGCGTGAGGATGCAGAGGGGAACCAAAGAGACAAAATCTCTAATCTCATAGTGAGTGATAAGTACCTAGCCACATCATTAAAAATTAGGGGGAGCTACCCTATGACCCAGCAATTGCACTGTTAGGTGTTTATCCAAAGGACACAAACATAGTGATTCAAAGGGACACCTGCACCCCAATGTTTAAGCAGCAATGTCCACAATAGCCACACTATGGAAAGAGCCCAGATGCCCGTCAACAGACGAATGGATGAAGAAGAGGTTACACACACACACACACACACACACACACAGGAATATGACCCAGCCATCAAAGAGAATGAAATGCTGCCGTTTGCAATGACATGGATGGAACTAGAGGGTATCATGCTAAGCGAGGTAAGTCAGTCAGAGAAAGACAAGTGCCATATGATTTCACTCCTATGTGGAATTTAAGGACCAGATGAACAGGGGAAGGGACGGAAAAATAAGGTAAGAGGAAAACAGAGAGGGAAGCAAACCATAAGAGACTCTTAACTACAGGGAACAAACTAAGGGTCGCTGGAGGGAAGGGGTGGGTGGGGGATGGGGTCACTGGGTGATGGGCATTAAGGAGGGCACGTGATGTGATGAGCACTGGGTGTTATATGTAAGTGATGAATCTCTAAATTCTACCCCTGAAACTAATAATACATATGCTAATTAAGTTGAATTTAAAAACATTTTTTTTAAAGCCAAAATAATAATAAAATTAGGCAGGAGAAAGACCCAAAGAGCTATATATTTTAGGGAAAATGGGAGAAAATATGTTTCTTTGTGGAAATAAAAGAATATTCTTACACATGTAAGAGGCTAATATGTGTCTGTGTCAAAATTATCACACCTATTTCACTTGCTTACCTCACATAATGAGATGAATCCTTTTTCCCTCTGTGATTCAAAAAATTCATGAATTTTCCCCCAAAATGGATTCCAGTGAAATCATAGGGAATATCTCAGCGTTTCAAAAAAGAATGCAAGTAGGCCGAGGGACTGGCACAGATTCCAGTGGGCAGACTGGCACAGGCTCCGCTGAATGTTCGCTTTTCTTACCTCTGTCCGAACTATCAGCTCAGCTTTGGATTTTTCCGTTTAATCAAGGTCTTGGGATGCAACTCAATCTGAAATGAGCATCTCTATTGACAGTCTTAAAGCCTGAACTGTGTTTAGCTGCGGCCAGGAGTCTTCCTACCCTGATGGGTACGATGGCCCTGGGCCTGTGCTAGGACAGTGCCTGGAGTGGTGCCATCTCCCCTCTTCTCGCTAACCGAGCAGTTTACGTCTCTACGTGGTCAGCGATGCATCGATAGCGACCAACATCTTTAGCCTGACAAATCCTAGCAGGCTTTGAATTTGATCTCATGATCAAGGAGCTCTGACTTCTCACCTGCAGACAAGCCCCTGGTGGGCGTAGAAGCTAAATAACGTGGTTCCCTCTGTGTTAGGCGAACAGCTTCATTGCTTTGCCTTTAGATCGGTGATGGTCCCAGGCTTTGAGAATCTTGGCTGGCTCGTCCCAGCCCTTTGTGCTTGCCTGGATCGTGCAGTAGGCAGGCATCTGCCACGTTTCTTCAGTTTAGGCTGGAAAGGTCATCTTGCCTCCTGGCAAAGAAAACTGCACTGCTCCCATCTGGTGGCAGTTATCTCAAATTGCTGCATCATCCACCTGCTACTGAAAGGGCTGCCCGGCCCTTCGGTGGTTCTGCGCATCACAAAACTGTACAAAGGGCCCTTCCCCGCTCGTGCTCTACAGCACTGTCAGATGTCTCCTCATTATCTCAAGGGGGTGTTACACGGGTTTTCTTTAAGACAAGTAAGTTGGAGAGAATATTTTTTGGACAATCAGCAGAGTGATAACATTCTAGGTTCTGCATAATTAGCCATGAGACTCCTAAGCCTCGCTCTGTTCGTCTGCTCATAAAGCAAAAATGCTTGGATTTAATGCTCTCTAGGAGCACTACTGATACAAAGTCTATAGTTACATGATTTTTTTTAAAAATTCAAATACCTATAAGACAAATACTCGGACTGTTTACGAGGTAATTACGAACACACACAGACATTTTATAATTCATATTAGCATTTCTAATTCTGACTGGTAATAAGGCACATCATGAATTTAATAACTTATGGGGGAAAGATTAAATACTACATTAAATATACATATTACAAGAAAAATTCCAATACTCTAAAAATTCAAATGTAAAAAACTGTGCACCTTAAAATTGAGATTTTGTGGGCATGTGTGTCCTAAGACCTCTACTTCTCAATACATGGTAGAGTTTTAAACAGATTTTTAAAGTCAGTTTCTAGAATTAAAATTGACAATTGAGCAGTGTAAACGACTGCAAAGTATTACAAGAAAATCGGAAATGTTACTGAGACACAAATACTCAAGATGACCATAGAAATTAAAGATTTTACGGCAGATCTTAGTGTTTATCTGACTTGTGACCAAAAATCTTGTAAACATTATCAAAATGCACACTTGGAACATTTGAGCCCATTAACATTTTTGTAAACACAGAATTATGTGTGGATTGTGTGAAAACATGCAAGAGTGCTCTAGGATTAAGGCTCTCTTCAGCTGCAAGCTGCAGAAACCTATATACAAGCGGACTTGAAGAATACACCTTGTGAGGATTCACCAGGAAATGACCATGGACCTCGGCAGACAGGTGTCAAAGTGCCGCTGAGCCTCAGAGGGGGTAGAGAGATTAAACGGGACGAAGTCTTATGTCTCAGGTCTAGAGTCCCCGCGTTTGCTCTGCATTGATTTTGCATGTGGCTGCTAGCCCCACACCACACCAGAGCCTCGGCTCCACTTCCCACGCTGGTGGCTCCCCTCTGTGTTCCTCTCCATTCAATTAGTGATCACCTCTGTGCAAAAAAGAGCCTTGACATATCTATCATCTATCTATCTATCTATCATCTATCTATCTATCTACCTACACAGGGTAGTTCAAGCTAAATTATGATGGCGTAGGAGCAGACAGGTGGATTAAGTGCCCCGTCTAACTGCTGCCTATCCCACAGCCTTCAGGTTTGACAGCTTTGCTGCACCATACCTCTTTATTAACCCCCGTTAGCGATGGCACTGAGTGCCTCATCCAGTGTTTGGGGAATGATATCGAAGTAAGGAGTTCTAAGAATCTGTGGACTGCTAAGGTGTAACCAGTCTGCAGCATTTAAGAGTTTCTGCTAGTGTTCTTTAGATTTTTTTGATGAATTTTGGAGTGTCTTTAAGAGAAGAGTTGGTGTGGACGTGAAAACACCTGCCCAGGAATGGAGTCATGCCTTCCTGGTGTCTGCTGTGTTGAGGAGCACTTTCATACCTATATTTTGGGTCTTCTCAACAGCCCATCAGGTAGGTAGGAAAGGCAGGAGGAGCCCTCAAGGTTGGTTGTTAGATCTGAGTTGGGGGGAGGTGGGTCGCTGAGGAAGGATGAGGAGGAACAGAAAGCTCCTTGAATTTGACAGCTATTATAGCAATTATTAAAATAATTTCTGGGGATCCCTGGGTGGCTCAGCAGTTTGGCGCCTGCCTTTGGCCCAGGGCGTGATCCTGGAGTCCCGGGATCGAGTCCTGCGTCGGGCTCCCTGCATGGAGCCTGCTTCTCCCTCTGCCTGTGTCTCTGCCTCTCTCTCTCTCTCTCTCTCTCTCTCTATCATAAATAAATAAATAAACAAACAAATCTTTAAATAAAATAAAATAATTTCCAAGCCTCTCTGGGTTAAGTGCTGGACTTATAAATACGTTTTTAAGTTGGTTGAATCTAATCTCTTTGAGCCTCGTAATTGTCTTCAAGGGAAAAATAATAGCCTCATAGGATTGTAGTAAGAATCAAATAAAAGCTCAAAGTGCCTAGGACCGTGGTTGGAATATAGTTATTTTTTCTTTCATCTATTTGTTTATCTGTTTATTTTTAGGTTCTTTGCAAGATAGTTACTGTTGTTCTTTCTTCCTGATACAGGTGTTCAGGAACCATTTTTCTGATTCTTGCCCCCCAGTCTCATGGTAACCTGAGTCCCTTGAAGCGAGGAGTGCCTTCCAGGCCAGGCCAGCCCTTGCGTCTGGCTGATGATGGCATCAGTACCATTAACAGTGACGGCACAAAGCTACGGGCACCCTGGTTATCTCACTGAGTTTTTGAACACGACTCAAAAGAGCTTGTATGTGTGTGTTTCCCTCACAGGTGGATTTGCTATCGTGTTTCTGGTGAGGACAAGCAATGGAATGAAATGTGCCTTGAAACGCATGTTTGTCAACAATGAGCATGATCTCCAGGTGTGCAAGAGAGAAATCCAGATAATGGTAAGGCTGCCCCTCAGACTTGGGATTGCTTGTGTAAAATGTCCCCTCTCCTGAGATGTCGGGGGGCTTGGGGAGGCTTGTTCCTTCCCTGAGATGGCAGCGGAGCCTCAACACAAGATGAGAATGAAGAGACCTGGGTATAGCATGCTTCTCCCATCTCGGTCACCCTTAGCTGGAGGGCTGAGGGGGAAGGAGCATATTGGGAGGCCTGACCAGCTTTTTGGGTCAGAGAAGTGTCTGTGCACTGGGAAGAGTTTATCTCATAACATCATTCCCAGAACTATGGAGTTTAATCCAGGAACCCCATCTCTCCCTGTCTCTCTACTCTTGTCTACTATCAGTTGCCGGTCCTGGTGTTCATCCCTCTGGAGCTTGTCAGCCTTCTGTGAACATACCCTCCCATACCTTTATATTTTACACGTGCAGTTCTTTTCTCCAGAAATGGTTTTCCCTTTTTTTTTTTTTTTGAACTAGAAACCTCTTTCTCATATATACCCTCTGATTCCATTTGTAAAAGTCCAAGAACAGGTGAAAGTGATCTGTGGTAACAGAGATCAGAAGTGGTCGGGATCCCTGGGTGGCGCAGCGGTTTGGCGCCTGCCTTTGGCCCAGGGCGCGATCCTGGAGACCCGGGATCGAATCCCACATCGGGCTCCTGGTGCGTGGAGCCTGCTTCTCCCTCTGCCTGTGTCTCTGCCTCTCTCTCTTTCTCTCTGTGTGACTATCATAAATAAATAAAAATTAAAAAAAAAAAAAAAAAAAAAAAAAAAGAAGTGGTCATCTGAGTGTGGGAAACTGACCAGAAAGAGGCATGCGGGACTTTGTGGGCCGTAGGGACGTCCTATATCTTGTTTTGGGTAGTGGTTACACAGGGCTGCACAGTGTTAGAGCTCCACGAACACCTTAACATCTGTAGGTTTTATTATATGTTAATCATACCTCACGTCTTAAAAACTTTGTTTTCACAACTCAGATTCATACTGTGTTTAAAGAGTCTCTATCTGTTAGAGTAGATGCTGAAATATTTATGGGTGAAATAACATGTCTTGAAGTAATGAGTAGATTTAGAAGAGAAACAAATTGGCAAAGGGTTACGATCGAAGCGGAGCGGTGGGTATGTGGGAGTTTGTTAGTCTCTGCTTTCAGTTCTGTTTGATATTATACATTAAGAAACTTAAAGTCTCTTTTTTTTTTTTTTTTTTTGAGAGACAGAGTAAGTGTGAGCAGTGGGCAGAGCGGGGAGTGGGGGGTACACCAGAGAAAGAGAATCTTAAGCAGGCTCTACAGCCAATGCCAATCTCATGATCCTGAGATCATGACCTGAGCCGAAATCAAGAGATGGAGGCATTTTTTTAAAAGATTTTAAATCTTTAAAAAAAATGAATAAGTAAAAGGGGGATCCCTGGGTGGTTCGGTGGTTTAGTGCCTGCCTTCGTCCCGGGGCATGATCCTGCGGTCCAGGGATCGAGTCCCACATCGGGCTCCCTGCATGGAGCCTGCTTCTCTGCCCTCTCTCTCTGTGCCTCTCATGAATAAATAAATAAAATCTTTAAAAAATTTATTTACTTGAGAGAGAGAAAGAGAGTGAGCGTGAGAGAGAGCATAAGTGAGGGTAGGGGTAGAGGAAGAAGCAGGCTCCTCGCTGAGCAGGGAGCCCAACTCGGGACTTGAACCTAGGACTCTGGGATCATGACCTAAGCTGAAGGCAGATGCTTAACCAGCTGAACCTCCCACACTTCCAAGAGTCAGAGGCTTAACTGACTGAGCCACTCAGGCACGCCCCCCCCCCCCCCCCCCCCGGCCGTAAATAGTCTTTTATCCCTTTGGGTTTCCACAGTACTTTGGTTTATGCCAATTATATTGCTTATCTTGTTATCTTATAAGTAATTCTGCTGTCAGAAGATAAGCGTTTTAAAATCGAAAACTTTATATTCCAGCAGACTTCTTGACATAAAGTAAATACAGTTGATCCTTGAACAACACGGGGGGGGGGGATGTTGACCCCTGAACAGTCGAAAATCCTCATATTACTTTTGGTGTCCCCCAACTTAACTGCTAGTAGCCCGCCGTTGACCGCGAGTGAGTCCTGCTGATAACGTAAACAGTCAACGCATATTTTGTGTGTGTGTTCTGTGCTGTATTCCTACGATAGAGGAAGCTAGAGGAAAGAAAACATTAAGAAAAATCTTAAGGAAGGGGTTGCCTGCACAGCTTGGTGGGTTAAGCATCCAACTCTCGCTCTCAGCTTAGGTCTTGACTCAGGGTGGTGAATTCAAGCCCCGCGTGGAGCCTACTTAAAGAGAGACGCCTGGACGGCTCCGTGGTTGAGGGTTCGCCTCTGGCTCAGGGCGTGACCCCAGGGGCCCGGGATCGAGTCCCGCATCCGGCTCCCTGCATGGAGCCTGCTTCTCCCTCTGCTGTGTCTCTGCCTCTCTCTGGGTCTCTCATGAATAGATAAATCTTAAAAAAAAAAAAAAGAAAGAAAAAGTCATAAGGAAAAATATAGCGCGGTATATTTACAGTAGTGTACTGTATTTAAGGAAAAAATATGCGTCTGGATTCACGCAGTTCAAACTCCTGGCGTTCAGGGAGCAGCTGTGTTTGATGGGCTTTGGATGAGACGAGGGTATGAATCATGGTGACATCAGATGCGAATATTCACCTGGAGGGAGGATTCCTTGGTGCCCCGGGTTTTGATGCTTTTGTAAAGAACAAAAAGAGGTCGCGAAATGGGGGAAGGTGGCGCCGTAGGGGCTCCGGCGGGCTCCTCGCCCGCTGCCCCCCGGGCATCCGGCTGCCTCTCTGCCCCGGCCCTGCCGCCCCCGGCCCGGCGCGGCCCCTCGCTCGTCCTCTGGCTGCGACAGGCCTCAGAGACCCGACGGCGCAGGCCGCGCTGGGCTGGTGGCGCCGAGGCCGGGGCGCAGGCCCACGGGCTGGCACCGGGCACACCCGGCCACGCGCCTTCCCCGTGCAAGGTTCTGTTTCGTTGTGTCTTGAGCTTCTATTTTTTCAGGACTTAAGTGCGCGTTGGACGAACGAGCGGTTCCCCCGCACGTGGGGCGGCTCCCCGAGGGCCCCTCCTGCGGGCGCTGCACGCCCTGGACGCAGGCCTGTGGTCGGTTCATTGGAGACGTTCCTGAATAACTGCTCTAGGGCTGGTTCCTGACTTCCCCGCACTTGAGGGCTGCTGGAGCAGGGACAGCAGACACTACGGCCTCTGCTCCGCTGCTCGCTGCTCCCCGCGTACCTGCACACGCGCGCACCTGCCACCTGCCCCGGCAGCCGCCGTCCGTACAGGTGTGAGGACGCCATTCTTGGAGACCTCCTGGTGGACCAGTGTGACTGTTCCTTTTCCATATGACTCTGTGTTCACTGGAATTAATCATCTGCTTCGATTTTTTGGTCTGTCTTTTCTGTGTACTTTCCAGCAATTTGACCCTGAACTCTCCGTAGGCTCTACAAGTGATTCTTTTTTAAAAAATTTTTTATCTTCTTGAAGAAATCTCAGTCTCCTAACTCAGGAAATCTGGATTCCTTGCTCTCTAGGCCTGATTTACATTCTTACCTTGGAATTTCTTAGTCATTCCCTTTGCCCTGCTTTTTTTCTTATGTTAGACTTCCTGACTCATTTTTTTGTTTGTTTGTTTGTTTGTTTTACTTCCTCATTTTGGTGGAGCTTATCCTGTGGTAGCTTCCTTAGGCACGATTTTGAGAACTCGCAGACCTGGGACTGTCTTTATTTCATTGTTGTGCGTGGGAAGTCCGAAGTCATTCTGATATGGGGCCTTTGGGTGGGACCCACTTTTTTTCCTCCCTAGAAGTGTATCAGTCTCCCCTTTGTTGACAACATTCTGAAATATCTTGATGATGCACCTTGCTGGATGCATTTATTATTTCTTAATAAGTGGTGTTCCCATGTAAACTAGGAGTCTCTAGTCTTGCACTGTGAAGAATTTTAGCTTGTCTCATTTGGTGATTTCCTTTTCTGTCTTCCTTTTGTCTGAAATTGCTGTTATTTTGGATACTGGTTCTCCTGAATTGATTTATTAATTTTCTTGTTTTCTCCCTTTCATTTTTCATTCCTTTTGGGTCCCCCCCACACACAAACATTCCAGCAAATTTCCTTAGCTTTACTTTCCAACCACCCTGTTGAATTTTTCATTTGTCAGCCTTTTTAATTTCTAAGGCCTTTCTCTTTAGTTTGGTTTGGTTTTTAATTTTGATGAAGTTAGTTTATCTGGGTTTTTTTGTTTTGTTTTGTTTTTCTTTTTCTGGGACATGTGTTTGGTGTCATTTCTGAGAACCCTGCCTACCTCTTGATTCTGGAGATTCTGAAGATTTCTTTTTTTCCTAAAAAGTTTATACTTTTACATTTTACATTTAAGTCTGTGATCCATTTTGAGTTAATTTTTATATAAGGTGTGAGACTTATATTTAGGTCAATTTTTTTTTTTTTTGGCTATGGCTATCCATTTGTTCCAGCACCCTTTGTTGAAAAGGCTATCTTTCTTCCTTTGAATATGTTTGTCAGAAATCAGTTGGGCATATTTGTAAGGGTCCATCTCCAGACCCTCCTCTGTTCTGTTCCTGTTAATCCATATGTGTATCCCTCTACCAACACCACACAGCCTTGATTACTGTAGCTTTATAATAAGTCTGGAGATAAACTGATTCCTCCTACTTTTTTTTTTTCCTAAAGTTTTACTTACTCTAGTTTTTTTTTTTTTTTTTTTTGTCTTTTCACATAAATTTTAGAATAATGTTTACAGAATGCCTTACCAGTATTTTGATAGGAATTCCATTAAACCTGTATATGAATTTGTAGAGAATTAACATCTTTCTGTTTAGTTTTCCAGTGAATGAACATGGTGCATCTCTCCATTTATTTGTAAGTTTGATTTTTTCATTAACATTACACATTCTTAGATTTAGACATAGGTTTTTGGTTTTGTTTTCAGTGGTTATAAATGGTATTGGATTTTTAATTTTGGTGTCCATGTGTTTATTGCTAGTATGTAGAACACCAATTTATTTTTCTTCATTCATTCATTCTAGAGAGCCCAGGTGTGAGTAGGGGGGAGCGGCAGAGGGAGAGGGAAAGAATCTCAGACTCCCAGCTGTGGGTGGAGCCGATGCAGGGCTCAATCCCACGACCCTAAGATCATCACCTGAGCTGAAATCAAGAGTTGGACACTTAACTGACCGAGTCACCCAGGTGCCCCAACCAATTGATTTTTCTGTGTTTATCTTTTATCCTCTATAGCCTTGCTAAATTTGTTTACTAGTTTTGGAATTTTTTTTCTAGATTATTTAGGATTTTCTATATAGACCATTCTGTTACCTACAAAGAGAGGCGGTTTTATTTCTTCCTTTCTGATTTGTATCCTTTTAATTTCCTTTTCTAGCATTATTGCATTGGCTAGAATCTGCAATACTGTGTTGAATAAGAATAGTGAGTGGACATCCTTACCTTCTTCCCAATCTTAGGAGGAAAAAAAATTTCACTATTAAGCATAAGCTTAACTGTAGTTTTTAAAAACAGATTTAAAAAGAAATTTGAATAAGTTTCCCTTTATTCTTATTTTTCTAAGTTTTTATCATGAATGGGTATTGAAGTTTGTCAAATATTTTTTTCTGCATTGATTGATAAGCTCATGTGATTTTTCTTCTTTAGCTTTAATATGATAGATTACATTGACTGATTTTCAAATATTGAAGCAGGCTTACATTCCTGCAATAATCCCTACTTGGGATGGTCTATAATTATTTTTATGTATTTTTAGATTCTATTTGCTAATGTTTTGGTTAGAATTTTTACATCTATAGTCATGAGGGATAATAGGCTGTAGTTTTGGGGGTTTTATTAAGCTTTTCCTGGTTTTGGCATTAGGTTAATTCTGGCTTTATAACATGAGTTGGGAAGTGTTCCCTTCTTTTCTGTTTTTTGGAAGAGATTTTGTAGAATTGGTGTTTTTTGTTCTTTAATTAAGCATTTTTTAGAATTCTCTGGTGAAACCATCTGGGCCTGGGGATTTCTTTTTTGGCAGTTATTAAGTTACAAAATCAGTTTCCTTAATAGTTATAGGGTTTTCAAATTATCCATTTTATATTAGGCTGGTTGTGATAGTTTGTATTTTTATTATTTCTTTTCTGCTTGCTTTGGGTTTATTTTGTTCTTCTTTCCCTAGGTACTTGAGGTGGGAGTTGACACCTTGACATCATTAGCACCTAGGGTTCCTAATTTATATTTAGGTTTACTCTGGTATTGTGCATGGAGTTTGGTATTGTATTATGGGTTTTGACAAATGAATAACATGTGTCTACCATTATTGTATCATATGGAAGTTTCACTGCCCCAGACATTGCCTGTGCCTATTGGTCCCACCAAATCCCCCAGCTATAGCCACTGATTTTTATTTCACTGTCTCCATAGTTTTGCCTTTATAGAACATCATATAGTTGCAGTCATTCACTGTGTAGCCTTTTCAGATTGGCTTCTTTCCGTTAATACGCATTTAAGTTTCTTCCATGTCTTTTCATGGCTTGATAGTTCACTTCTTTGTAGAGCAGAATAATATTCCATTGTATGGATGTTTCATAGCTTATCCATTCGTCTATTGAAGAACATCTTGGTTGCTTCCAAGTTTTAGCAATTATGAATAAAGCTGCTATAAACATCTGTGTGCAGGTTTTGTGTGGGTATAAATTTTCAACTCATCTTGGATATATTTCATAGATTATCAACTAAGCAATTATTATTTCAATTTTGAAGATTTCTTTTTGTTTCTAAGCCAATATTTAAATTTTTATTTTATATTAATTGTAATCCAACTTTTTTTTTTTAAGATTTTATTTATTTGACACACACACAGTGAGAAAGAGAGCACAAGCAGGCAGAGCTGCAGAGGGAGAGGGAGAAGCAGGCTCCCCACTGAGCAGAGAGCACCACATGGGGCTTGATCTCAGGACACCGGGATCATGACCTGAACCGAAGGCAGATGCTTAACCAACTGAGCCACCTAGATGTCCCTAATTTTACTAACTGTTAAAAATAATTTTTTTATTGTGGTCAAAACCACATAGCTTAAAATTTACCATCTTAGCCATTTTTAAGTGTACAGTATTATTACCTGTTGGCACAGTGTTGTACAGCAGATCTCTAGAATTTATCTAAACGGAAACTTTATGCCCATTGAATAACGATTCTCCATTTCCCCCTCCCCCAGCTCCTGACAACTACTACCATTCTACTCTTTGCTTCTATGAGTTTAGCTGTTTTATATACCTCATGTAAGTGGAATCGTACAATGTTTGTCCTTCTATGACTGGCTTATTTCACTTACTATAATATCCTCATGGCTCATCCATATTGTAGAAATTATTTTTAAGGTCCAGTCATATTCCATTGTAGAAATATGCCACGTTTTCTTTAGTCATTTATCCATCAGTGGACATTTCTACACCTTGGTTATTGTGAATAATGTTGCAGTGAACATGGATGTGCAAATATCTCTTCAAGATCCTGTTTTTAATTCTTCTGGATATACACCAAGAAGTGGGATTGCTGGGTAATATGGTAATTCTATGTTTAACCTTCTGTTTTTCACAGTGGCTGTACCAATTTACATTCCCACCAACAGTGCACAAGGATTCTAATATCTTCACATCCTTGCCAGCACCTGCTATTTTTGTGTGTGTATGTGTGTTTGTTTCATAAAGGTATCCTAACAGACACAAAGTGTTATCTCCTTGTGATTTTGATTTGCATTTTCCTAATGCTTAGTGATGTTGAGAATCTTTTCCTGTATTGGCCATTTCTTTGTATAACTTAAAATATTCTAATTAATGTTATACATATTAGTTATGTATTATATTTGTTATAAATATATTTAATGTATATGCTACGTATATATGTTCTGTGTTTTATATTCTATGTTTTTATATTAATTTGTTATGTACATATATCTAGTGTGTGGGTGAAGACAGAAGGCTGGGCTCCTCACTTGGCTTTTGCTGGCATGTCTGCAGGGAGGGGCTGCAGGTTTTTTCTGTGGTTTTTGGTTGGAATAGAGTAGTGACCCTTTCCTGCATTTGTCGAGAGAGAGCAGGCTTCTATTGGGGCTTTCTTTGTTTACACCCATTGGTGTTTTTAACTCACCAGTTGCTTCAGTTTCTAGTCTGGGATACATGGAACAAAAAGAAATCGCAGTCCGCTCACCACCATCTTATTCCATGGGTTCCAGAGTTTCTAGGCAGTCTGCTTTCTGTTCACATTTCAGAACCTTTTTATTACGCTTTTTAAAATATATACTACTGTCCAAAGTATTTAGTTATACTTGGAAGAAGAGGCAAAAGCAAATCGGGCAGCCCAGGTGGCCCAGCGGTTTAGTGCCGCCTGCGGCTCAGGGCGTGATCCTGGAGACCCAGGATCGAGTCCCACGTCAGGCTCCCTGCATGGAGCCTGCTTCGTCCTCTCCCTCTCCCTCTGCCTGTGCCTCTGCCTCTCTCTCTCTCTCTCTCTCTCATGAGTAAATAAATAAAATCTTAAAAAAAAAAAAAAAAGAAAAAGAAAATCTACTCCATTTTCCTGGAAATGGAAGTCTTCAGTTTGTGCTTTAAAAAAACCAAAACAAACTCTTTACATCATTTAGTAAGGCTTTAGAAGGAAGCAGAGATAAAAACAAATATTCAACTTGCTTTAAAAAATTTTTTCCTACCACTTTAATCAGAAGCCCTGCATGATTTTTTTTTTTTTTTTTTTTTTAATTCATTTATGATAGTCACACAGAGAGAGAGGCAGAGACATAAGCAGAGGGAGAAGCAGGCTCCATGCACCGGGAGCCCGACGTGAGATTCGATCCCAGGTCTCCAGGATCGCGCCCTGGGCCAAAGGCAGGCACCAAACCGCTGCGCCACCCAGGGATCCTCCTGCGTGATGTTTTTAACCCTCCTGGGCTCAGACTTCTGTCAGATGGAGGCCATACTCTAACCCTACCTTTCTCAAACAGGTCAGAATTGTGAAAGGAATGGGAGGAGGTAACATGCTTTATAATGTGCTGAGGCTTGTATGTTAGTGATCAAAGAAGTGGAGTCTCTGTACTCGTGGCAGAGTAAGGATGTGCATGTTGCACCCACTCAGACTCACAAATGATGAGTGGTTTCACTAGAGACATTTTATTTTATTTTTTAAAGATTTTGGGATCCCTGGGTGGCGCAGCGGTTTGGCGCCTGCCTTTGGCCCAGGGCGCGATCCTGGAGACCCGGGATCGAATCCCACGTTGGGCTCCCGGTGCATGGAGCCTGCTTCTCCCTCTGCCTGTCTCTCTCTCTCTCTCTCTCTCTCTCTCTCTCTCTGTGACTATCATAAAAATAAAAATTAAAAAAAAAGATTTTATTTATTTATTCATGAGAGACAGAAAAAGAGAAAGGCGCAGACACAGGCAGAGGGAGAAGCAGCAGGCTCCCTGCAGGAAGCCCAGTGTGGGACTCCATCCCAGGACCCCGGGGTCACGCCCTGGGCTGAAGGCAGCGCTAAACTGCTGAGCCACCTGGGCTGCCTGAGACATTTTATTTTGACAAATGTTGTGTACCACTTACCAGAGTATGGTATGAGTCCTTTGATGCACCTGGGATGTATGCCCTGATGGAACCAAAGTGATTTTGGTTTCTGATAGACAATTGGAAGTTGGATTTTGGACTTCAGATTCCTTTACCTAAAGGCAGGAAAAGATTATCTTCAGACTTAAAGGGATAAGAACTGAAGCTCAAGATGTGCCAAGTGCTATTTTGTGTTCACATCTCCTGGCCCAGATGGATTACATCTGCAGTGAGCTTGACAGTGAGGCACTGAGCTGCCTGCCACCAGTGATGTTTGAAGACTTGCTTGCAACAGAAGAGATATCAGAAGGTTTGAGGGAGGAAAATGTTTCCATATTCCTAAAAGGGAGGAAGGTAGACTGTGCGCAGTAGGGACATCAGGATTGATAGAGGACAAGAATCTGGAACAGGTCGTTTACAAAGATGCTTTGATGCTATTTTTTGTGTAAGAAAATGGTGTGTGTGTGTGTGTTGTGTATGTATACATCAATATATACTGCTTGGATTTGCCTGAACAACACCCTCAAAGGATAAGAGAGAAGGAGAGAGAGAGAGAGAGGCTGAATGGGAGAAAGGGAAAGAGATGGGGAGTCTTCCCTATAGGGGATGAGTACTAGAGTAGAAAATAATATCCAGAGATCTCTGGGTGGCCCAGCGGTTTAGCGCCGCCTTCAGCCCAGGGTGTGATCCTGGGGTCCAGGGATCGAGTTCCACATCGGGCTCCCTGTATGGAGCCTGCTTCTCCCTCTGCCTGTGTCTCTGCCTCTCTCTCTCTCTCTCTCTCAATCTGTGTGTGTGTGTCTCATGAATAAATACTTTTTTAAAAAAAGAAAAAAATAATTTCCCTTTTTGAATGTTAAATATTACTTATTTTAAAAATAAAATGTTAAGCTGTTTTGTAGTCGCTTGGACAAGTAAGCAGGGATCTTCAGATTGGGTAAGAGCAGGCCATGTCCTATCAACCTCATGGCCTTTTGGGGAAGGTTTCTGGATAGGAAGCTCAGGAGAGTGCACAGTTCATGCAGTGTCTGTGGGTTGTATCACTTGGGTGAGGACACTCACCAGAGATCTGTGAGCAAGTTGGAGAGTCTAGGCTGGATGCCAGGAGTCATAGCTGCTGTGTGTGTGTAATGCTTTCTGACCAGTGGCTTGATATTAATTTGGAGGAAACCTTCTAAGAAAAAAGCCCTGCAGCTTACCATTAGTTTTATGTTATCTTACATTTAGCAAGTAACTTGGTTAAAGATTAGACACGCTTATCAATTATGTACCTAATACAAAATTGTAAGATATAACCACTGCATTGGGTAATAGAATCAGGATCCAAAATGATCCTTACGAAATTGGAGCAATGGACTGATTCTAATGAGATGAAATAACAAGGCAAGGTCATACACTTGGATTTTTATTTTATTTTAACAACTTTACAAGCATAGTTCAGGGAAGGCAGAGATTTAAAGCAGTGTAAGTGGAAAAAGACTTAAGTATTTTAGTGGTCAATTAACTCAATATGAATGTGTATGTAATGCAGCCGCCAAAAGAAAAACATGCCGTTTTTAGCTACATTAATAAAATTAATAGTAGGTGATAATGCTGGTCTACTCTGCATGAGTCACTTCACCACGCCTGAAGAATTCCATTCGTTTCCTGGGGCCATTCTTG
Source organism: Canis lupus baileyi (assembly GCF_048164855.1). Taxonomy (NCBI): domain Eukaryota; kingdom Metazoa; phylum Chordata; class Mammalia; order Carnivora; family Canidae; genus Canis; species Canis lupus. The sequence continues at coordinate 71,114,610 of NC_132848.1, read as the reverse complement.
TCAAAGGGAGATAGACAAACTGAAGCATTTAAGTAGTGATGTAAGGAGAAAACATCTCAATGAAATTAGGTACGTTTAACTCAGGGAAGAAAAAATTCCGAGTCTAAATAACAATATTTCAATCATTTAGAAAGTGGAAAAGAAGACTTGGCTCTTTCTGCTCTGAAGAGAAGAGTGTAAGCACAAGAGGTGGACATTTCCAGTTGGATGTAAGGAAGAACTCGTCAGCAGTGCAGGCTGTCTGCAGTTGGGCTGAGGGTCCAAAGAAATGACATCATTCTAAGAAAAGTACTTGTCAGAAGGCTCCAGCAGGGATTAGGATTTGAGCTGTTGAGGGCTCTAGATCAGTGCTACTCTAAGGACATTGTTTTCTTTTTCTCCCCTTCCCCCTTGTGTGTTTATTACCCTTTTCAATACTGTTCAGTGATTTTTCGTATATTCACAGGGTCACTTACCCAACACCACGTATCTGATTACAGAACATTTTTTTTCATCATCTCAGACGGGGACCCATACCTGTTAGCAGTCACCCATACCTGCTACAGTCTCCGGCAACCATCAGTCTGCTCTCTGTTATGGGATTCCAGACATGTCATATAAACGGAATAATGTAATATATGGCTTCTTATGACTTCTTCCACTTAGCATGAAGTTTATGGTTCAGCCGTGCTGTAGCAGCATGTGTGAGTGCCTCATTTATCCGCGTGGTAGCACGTATGGGTACTTTTTTCCCTTTCGTGGCTGCGTAACATTCCCTGTGTGCGTATAACATATTTTGTTTATCCTGATGGACATTTGGGTTGTTTCCGCTTTTTTGGCATTATGAACAGTGCTGCTGAGGATATTTGTGTCCAAGTTTTTGTGTGAACATGATGTTTCATTTCCCTTGGGCATATACACAGGAGTGAAGTTGCTGGGTCCAGGGGGAACTCTGCTTTTTGAGAGAACGCCAAACTATTTTCCACAGGAGCCACACTGTTTTACATTCCACCAGCAATGTGTGGAGGTTCCAGTCTCCACATCCTTGGCAACATTTTTTATTGTTTCTGGTTTTTTTTTTTTTTTATTATAGCCATCGTAGTGGTTTAGAGTGATACCTCATTGTGGTTTTGATTTGCATTTTCTAAGTAATTAATAGTGTTGAGCATCTTTTCATGTGCTTACCAGCCATTTGTATATGCTCTTTGGAGAAATGTCCATTTGGATCCTTTGCCAATTTTTACATCATGTTGTTTTTTTTAGTGTTGAGTTTTAAGAGTTCTTTATATAGCCTGGATACTGGATCCTTACTGAGTGTAAGGTTTGCAAATATTTTCCCCCTCATTCTTTGCATTGTCTTCCATTTTCTTGATAGTGTCCTTTGCAGCACAAATTTTTAAAGACTTTGATGAAGTGTGGTTTGGTTTTCTTCCTTTGTTTGCTTGTGCTTCAGGTGTCATATCTAAGAACCATTACCTAATCCAACACCGTGAAGCTTTGTTTAGATATTTTCTTTGGAGAGTTTTTAGATCTTTGGTCCATTTTGAATTGATTTCTGTATATAATATGAGGTTGGGATATTAAGTTAGTCTTTTGCATGTAGATATCTAGTTGTCCCAGTTATCACTTTTGGAAAAGACCAATCTTTCCCTCATTGAATTGTTTTGGCACGCTTGTCAAAAATCAATTGGCTGTAAATGTGTGGGTGCCATTCAGAGGATGCTGTGCCAGAATGTAAATGAAGGAACTGCATTCCTCCTGGGTAAAATATCTCCAGTCAGCTTAGTTACTTAATTGATTTATGTCCTGGAGCAAGCTTCTTATCTCCTTATGGGCTGGTAACAGTTTACTAGCCAGCACCTGTTTGTGGGCCAAGTTTTGAGTAGCACTGCTCTGGATCTTTCTACTTTAAACTGAAGAACAGCATCCTGTCCATTTCCCAGAGCTACTGCATTAGAATCCGCTTTTGAACAGGACCCCCAGGTGATTCATATGCATATTAAAGTTTGAGCAGCAGGATTCTAAATCAGATTTTAGATGACTTTAAAGATCTATGCAGTAAATGCAGGATTAATTAATAAGACCCAGGAAAGGGAGAGTCCATGTGATTGTGGGAAGAGAGTATTTGGGACTTTCTACGTAGCAAAAGCCCAGACACCTTGGCCTTCGGTGGAACACCAGGGGCCGGCTGAGATCTCAGAGTTTCTTTTCACTATTGCACTGGACTTGATGTTTCGCTTTGCCTGTAACTCCTTGACGAGACTCATAAAGGAAACGCAGAGTTATTGAGGAAAGGTGGGGCAAAGAGTGGGAAGGCAGAAGACTTTCACAAAGCAGCCCGTAGGAGAAATAAACAAGTTTCAGTCCTTAGAACTGCATTTAAGTCAGAAAAAGAGGCTGAACTTTGCCTAAAAGGTTCCGTGGAACCGTGGTGTGATCCCAAAAGTAAGCAGCAACAAGTGCTGAGTCATAAAATCAGAAAGTGTTGAATATTTGAATGGAGGGTCAAAGCAGGTAAATCGTGTCTTTGGAAACTTAATAATCTATTGCCTGTGCAAGCACTGTCATCATTGGGAACTTGCAGGTATCACGCTGACATTCCAAGGATGGGTGTGACCTGAGCAAATAATGTAGGGAAATCAGTCACAAACCATGCTCATTTTTACTTTTTTCAGGTGACATGTTACTGATAGGCTCTTTAAAATGCTATCTTCTTTGTTTTCCTGAATTTATATATAAACGTTTTAGTAGATGTATTTAGGGATTAAGTCCTCACTTTTCTTGTAAAGGCTATAAGATTCTTTTAACTAGGAATTCTCTGGCTGTAGGAATTTTTTAAGATTTTATTTATTCATGAGAGACACAGAGAAAGAGGCAGAGAGAGAAGCAGGCTCCCTGCGGGGAGCTCGATCCTGGGACTCTGAGACCACGCCCCAGGCTGAAGGCAGTTGCTAAACCGCTGAGCCACCCAGGGATCCCCTCCAGCTGTAGGAGTTTTGAAAATAGGGATAGACTACTGTTTTGTGCTACAAGCGTCATTAATTAGGAACCCCAGATAAACTTGAGATTTGTGATGACCTATACGATCTGGGTTGAAGGCATGATTTTCACATGGCAGCTTCTGCATGTATTTGTGAAGAAAGTTTTTTTTAGCACTTCAAGCAGTTAAATGTGATATTAATAAGGCAACTACAAATCATTTAAAATATCTACTTACTAAAGCAGGTTTTCTAATAACATGTTTACATCAGTACTTTATTAGTCTTGTGCCATGATAACCTAAAAATAGTTAAATGACAATACACACTCCTTAGAATCATCACTGTTTCAATCAAACCAATCTGATCTATAATTTAGCTGAACATTTCCTACTCCCCTGAAAATCAGGTTTTGATTTACACTCATCATAAAGACTTTTATTTCAATGCCCCCAAATAATGGTTGTAGCCAAGGGCCTCAGGCATCCTCCTTGTATCCTGCCTCTTCCTGAGTCCTTGAGCTCCAGGACCATGGGGGTCCCACCCCACACTTCTGTATCCCTGTCTGTTCTCCAAGCCTGGGACTGGGCTTCTAACGCCAGCCAGGGCACGCGTGGGCCTCCTCCAGCCACTGCTGCTGTGACACGGGCAGTGCACCTGCAGTGTCAGTCAGTCTCACTTTGCAGTAAGATTTTCTCTTGACCTTTTCTGCATTTCACAGCCATTCAAATCGATCTTCTCCATCAGTTGCCGACTGGTGAGGTGTTACTCTAAAATCTGAGATGTTGTTAAAAGTAAGAGCCAGGGTCCCCCTCCCAAGAGGAGCTCTTTTCTGCTTGGACGCATCTCAGGAACTCTGCAGAAGACAAAATGAACAGGAATTTGGACTTGAACTGATCAGCACACAGCTTGGCAACTATTCTAGGATGCCATCTGCAGATGTTAATTATCCAGTGTGGGTCCTCTAATAGCTCTTGACCTCTTCCTCTGGGCTCCATCACATGTTTTTTTTTTTTTTTTTCTCCTTCCTAATTCTTTATTATTCCTCTTGGGGTGAGACAAATCAGAGGTAGCATTGCTGAGTCTTTTTCAAACAGTTAAATGTAGACAAATTACTAATGTGGAAACATTAGTCTTTGATTCTTCCTGCACACATTAGATCTTCTGCTCTTCTATTTTGGCTTCAAGAACTTCTCTCTAGTTCTTCCTCCTTCCATGACTGTGTAAACGAAATCAAGTTTTTGAAGAGTTGGTGATGAGAGTAAAAAGCAGGGGGGAAAGAAGGGGCCTCTACGACATGAACCCTGAAATCACGTTCTGTTGTGGAGAACTTAAGAGATTGCTTTTTTTTTTGCCTCATCATCTCCTTTGTCATCCAGAGTAGTTGCTCTGAGCCTTTTAATTCTCTCATCAAGCTTCTTTCTCATTCCCTTAGACTGCAAACGTGGTTGTGCTCTCTACCCAAAAACAGAACAATGGAACGGAACTCATTGAAGTTCCCTTTTCTCCAGCTGGAAACCAATATGCATATCCATCCTTCCTTCCGGCCCCTCTTTCCAAGACCTCAGTCCCCACGGGCCCCTCTTTCTAAGACCAGGCCCTCAGTCCCCACGCCTTCTTCCTGCAGGACTTCATCCCCTCCTGTCCACGACCATTGCTGCTCTTGGCTCCTTCCACTCTCCCATGCTCAGTTCTCTCTCATCCTAAGAATTCCTCCTGGCAGTGCCGTTCCTCCATGAAGCACAGAATGTTCCAGAAGACTCCTCTGTAGTCTCCAGCTTTATAAGCTCAACTCTTTGCGAGTCGTTTCCACCCTCCCCTCACCACCCCCCTCTTCCCTTCCCTGAAACTGCTCTTGCCTTGGGCTCCAGTGGTCACTGTTCTATTTTTGTCTGCCTTTCTGAAGCAACTGTCTTCCTTCTTACTCCCTCACTCAGAGGAAGGTTCTAGTGAATTTAACTTCAGTGTTCAGGGCTCAGATATATTCTTTTGATATTATGACATTTCTTCTTGTTTTGGTATATGACTTCAGATTAAAAGAGACTTCATGTGTCACTCTAAGCAGCCAGATTTCTCATTTATGTAGTGGTAGTTACTCTTTTTAATGGTCTAAACAGTTACGTTTGTATGGCAACTCAGAACCACTTTACTTTTCCACTCCCCCTTTTTTTTTTAAACAAAAGTAAAACAATTCATTAAGACTAGTTTTTTAAATCTTACCTTGCTTTTGTGTCAAAATCCTTTCACCTGGCCTGCTCACTTTTTCTTCCCCCCCAACTTAGTTCTTGATGACATTGAATTTTAAACGTCATCGTTACAAAGATTTGCCTCTATGGACGTTGAAATAACTATACCAAGATGTGTAAGGCACCTTCCAGTGCCTAAGTGGGACCTGACACATAGGAAGTGCTCAATAAACATTTGTTGACTAAGTGAATTCCATAAGCAGCCCCAGGAGAGCATATGCAGTTCTAACCAGGGAGGCGGAAACATGACCCATCCCATATTCCATTCGGTTGGCTTGAGAGGCTTAATTATGAGCAAAACGTTTAGGTCTGGATGCCACTGCAGGCTGTCCAAAACTCTGTAATAAAGCAGTTATTCTTTTCAAGTATTTCCTAAAGGGAGAAAAACAGTACAAATAATTTAAAAGTCATGTTGAACTCAGTTGTCACCTACAGCCAGGAAAAAAAAAACAACACCAGTTTCATTTTTCTGAATTAAAAATTCACGCATTTAAATAATTCATCCTGTCTGGCTCTGACTCTGGTACTTCTGGAGATGGGCGTCTGCTCCTGGTTCACGTTTGCTTCCTGGAGCACTGATGGAGTGAGCAAGTAGGCCCCCTGTGTGCCTCTGGTTCTAGAATCTCGCTCAGGAGAGTGCTGTGGTTTACTAGGATTGCAGAATTGTTTACTGAAGATTTGGCCTTGAATCTCAGAGAGCACTGGAAACCTGCTCTTGACCCTCCTGTTCAGTCTTAGCTCTCTTGGCGGTTAAGGTCATCTGTATGTAAATGATCCGTGCCGGTGGAACTGACTGGCTCCTTCCATCTCTATTGGTGTTGGTAACTAATGCCGTATTTCTCAACTCTTCTCTGCAGAGAGACCTGTCGGGGCACAAGAACATTGTCGGTTACATCGACTCCAGTATCAACAATGTGAGCAGCGGTGATGTATGGGAGGTGCTCATCCTGATGGACTTTTGTAGGGGTGAGTGTATGACCCACACCTACAGCTTCCGCTGCTCGGGCACTTGGACTGTCAAGGGCATGGGGGTCATCGCACTTCCTGTGCGCCATGCCGTGATGTATATCATTCTGGTTTTAAAGATGGGCCAACTGTGAGGCCAGAAGAGAGAGAGCCTGCTGTCTCCTCTTGGTTATTCTTAGGACGGCAAACAGTTGGAAGTGGTGGATAATACGAAACTCCCTTTTTTGTTAGGTTTGGGCAGGTTTGGCGCTTGTGTATGAATGAGGATGTATGAGGGTGAGAATGAATGTGTTATTTGTGATGCTTTAAAACAAGCGATGAAGGCACATAATAAAGACCCAACTCCAGATGGACCACAGCAACGATTCAGCCTCCCCACTCCCTCCCTTCTGTGTTCTCTTCTCCACCCACACCGCCATCCTTGTGTTATGGGGGAAAATAATCCTTTTCGTCTAATGGAAATGACCTTTCCTCTCCTTGCTTGTAAGCTGTAATTGCCAGTAAGGCTACATTCAAACGATGCTGCTGTTAACAGTGAAGTTAAGTAGTTGAAAGCTTGGAGTTTCAAGCAACGTTTATCTTGGGAAATCCAGACTGTAGTATGAATCGATTCAGAGTTGACTGCATTTCATACAGCCAGTTCAGAAGTTTGACTTTTTTGGCCTCAGCAGCTGCCTCTGAGAAGCTGGGGTCACCCTCTCACTGTTTGGTGCCCTGTTTTATAATCGCCCTTACTTCCACTGACATTTGCCTTGCCTTTAAAGATTCTGTCCATCAATTAAATATGTTGTCAGTCCCCACAGTGTGATGGTAACCAGTAATTTCAGCCTATTCTGGAATGACCCTTACGCTGATTTTTTAAGATACTACGAAATGTAAACTTCCTGTTTACATTTGGATAGTTTGTTTCCTCCTATCCATTCCTTTCTGGAAGGTAACCTGTTTCAAGACAAGGCCATAGGAACATCCAGGGATCTGGATCATTTTGTAAGTGAGGTAGGAGCATCCAGGGATCTGGATCATTTTGTAAGTGAGGTCATCAGTGTTTTGGTCCTGCAGATTAAATACTGGTGTAGCGTGTCTGCACTCTCTGCAGCTGGGAGTGAGTGAAGCCAGAGCGACCAAGCCATTCCTAGTGTGGACTGTAAAGCTGTCTTCTCCCTGCCCCTGGGGTCTGTTGTGCAGTCTGATTCTCATTAAAGGACGTGGCAGGTTGGACCCGTGGCCTCCTTGTACAAACGGGATAACCAAGGGGCTGTAGTGGGACCATGTCAGTTAACCTGATCTTGAAGATAGACTTTATGAAATACTCTGGTTTTGATGCATTAGAGGAGGCCTGGATTGTAAGAAGTCAAATCTGGGCCTGGGAATCAAGACATCAGGGTTTCAGTCATGGCTCAGCTGTCAACCTTTGTCTGGGTTGTCCTCTCTGGGCAGCCGTTGGTTGTCTTGAGTAAGTGCTGCATGTGAACGCGGCTAACCTGTCCCTCGCTCTGTGCCCCCTTGCAGGAGGCCAGGTGGTCAACCTCATGAACCAGCGCCTGCAAACAGGCTTCACAGAGAATGAAGTGCTCCAGATATTTTGTGATACCTGCGAAGCTGTTGCCCGCCTGCATCAGTGCAAAACTCCTATTATCCACCGTGACCTGAAGGTAAAGGCCGCGCTAAATCATTAAGTACGTTCCTGCAGGATATTTTCCATCTGCCCTGGGAACAGAGGAGATGCTTTGGGGATGTGAGGGAACAGGCGTGGTAGCCTTACATCTCGTACATTCTGGTTGGAGACAGAAAACACAAAGACAAAAGAAAAAAAAAAAGTACAATACAGGTGTCACTTTTATTGCTTAAACAGCCTTTAGAAGTTCTTTATAATCATCAAATCCCTGAACACATGTTGTTTTTGTCTTTCCTGATATGGTCCCAAATTCACTTGGTCAAGGGCATGGAAAATGATATGCTAATTTAAATAGTTTGCAAACACTGAGGCTTGGTTTTTAACGTCTGTAGTTTGCAAACACAGAGGCTTGGTTTTTAACGTCCATTTCATTATTTTGTAAAATCCAGTAAGTGAAAAAAAAAAAAATCCAGTAAGTGATTATCTGAAAATTTTGTCTACTGATTATCACCTCCTTGTATCAGGCCTTTCATATTATAGCCACTCGACAATGTTTGTTGAATGGAACTGCCTCCTGGTTGGGATTCAGCAGCTTGTATGGATTCACACAGCCGGTGCGCCCCGTCCCGTCCAAGACACTCTGTGTGCACTGTCTCTTGGAGGAAGATGTTCTCCTTTACATTCATAGTTAGGGAAATGCAGCGGTGGGAAGGTTCATGTGGCTTGATTACAGTATAACCGTAGTATAACCAGGAAGGAGCAGAACCAGAATGCGAATCCTGCTCCTCTGATCCTCGATCATAGTTTCTTTTCATTAAGAAACATGTTTTCAGAAACATGCTTCACGGCTAGTAACTTGCAGCAGCGTCCCCCGGCGGGCTTGTCAGACGCAGGCTACGGGATCCCACTCTGAGTCCGTTAGGCTTGACTTTTGTGGCAGAGCCGGGAAGGGCCAGGAGTTCTAGCTTAATAACCACACAGGTGGGATCTGCATGTTCTGAAGTGTGGGGTCACTGCAGCATGCTGGCATTTTGAGGTGTGTGTTTGGTTTTGTGTTTTTTTTGTTTTGTTTTTTTAGCTTTTCCAAAAGTGGAGATCTAGTTCCTAATTATAAAATCCACCCTATTAAAATATACAGTTCGGTGGTCTTTAATTCCAAGGCCATGCAGCCATCACCACTATCTAATTCCAATGTGTGTCATGTCCCCAGAGGGAACGGTCTCCGGGGGTCCCCGGGCGCTGCTAGCCTGGCCGTGGCCCGTCCTGCGGACTGCACATAAGGCTCACACGGTGCGTGGCCTTCTGCGCCCGCGCCCTCCCCACACGGGGCTGCCGAGTTCTGCTCAGTCGCCTGGGGCAGTGCTTCATCCTTCCCCGGCATGACAGTCGCTGTGAGCAGAAACAAGTAGTCGGGCGGCCTTGGGGTTGCCTCCGCCTGGGCTATCAGGCAGGACGGCTGCGAGCATCTCAGTGGGCTCGTGTTTGCGGGGGGTGAGTGGCGGGGTCAGGTGGTGGCCGGGGGGCTCCTGGAGGGGCAGCCGCACTGCGGTGCAGAGCGCTGTGCCGTGTCGCGAGCGCGGGGTCCCGTTTCTCCCCCGCAGTCAGCCTGCTGGGCCTCCTGAGTCCTAGCCATCCGCCCGTGTAGGCGCTGGGCCGCCGGGAAGGCCGCGTCCGCCTGCAGGCCCGGCCCGGGTGGACCCGCCGCGGGGAGGAGCTCAGGCGCGGGGAGGAGCACGGACGCCTGGAGGAGCAGGGCCCCAGGGAGGAGCATGGCCTCGGGGAAGGCCGCAGGGAGGAGCACGGGAGGAGCAGGGCCTTGGGGAGGAGCACGGGCGCCGGGAGGAGCACTGACCACAGGGCCCCCTCTGGCCAGGGCCGCCCCCACGGTCCGAAACGAAGTCTTGTCTTCATCTTTCGGGTGATGGATCCTCGCGGAGCCGCGGAAACACCTCCCCGAGGGGCCTGCTCCCAGCGTGGCGGCGCGTGCCCTGCGGTGACCCGGTGCCGCCTTGGCCACAGGAGCCTGGCCGGTGGCGCCGAGGTCTCACCCGGGCACAGGGAGGCCCGGTGCTGGGGCCCAGGCCGCGGGAGCCACGCGCTCTCCTCCACCGGGCCCAGGGCAGCGAGGGCGCCCCGGAGGAGGCCTGTGGCGGGCGCTCCGGGAGGGGCTGCTGCTGTGGCTCTGGGCCACGGCTCCTGCTTGTGGGGCTTGAGGTCCCCGAGCTGCCGGGACTTAGCTCTGCGCCGACCGCCTGCTGTCGTGAGCCAGCGAGGTCCTCCCGCTGCGTCCTCCCGCGTTGGGTGCGCAGGCCCAGGGGCCGCCTGCCTGCCAGCCCCCGAAGGCCCCCGAAGCTCCCTTGAAGGCCTCCCGAAGGCCCCCCGAAGTTACCCGAAGGTCCCCGAAGGCCTCCCGAAGGCCCCCCGAAGTTACCCGAAGGTCCCCGAAGGCCTCCCGAAGGCCCCCCGAAGTTACCCGAAGGTCCCCGAAGGCCTCCCGAAGTTCTCCGAAGTTCCCCGAAGGCCTCCTGAAGGCCTCCTGAAGTTCCCCAAAGGTCCCCCGAAGGCCCCTGAAGGCCTCCCGAAGTTCTCCGAAGTTCCCCGAAGGCCTCCTGAAGGCCTCCGAAGGTCCTCGAAGGCCCCCGAAGGCCCCCGAAGGCCTCTGAAGTCTCCCGAAGGCCCCTGAAGGCCCCCGAAGTTCCCCGAAGGTCCCTGAAGGCCCCCGAAGGCCCCTGAAGGCCCCCGAAGTTCCCCGAAGGCCCGCGGCGCCCCTCTGCCCTCACGCGCTCCGCCTGCGGCCGCTGCAGGCCGGTGCCCTCCGTGCCCTCCGTGCCCTCCGGGGCCGGGGCCGGGGTCGGGCCGTGCTGGCCTTGAGGCGCCCCGCCCTCGAGCAGGGTGGCGCCTGGTGAGGCTGCACCCCCGGAGCAGGGTCGGCGGGCGGGGAGGAGCCAGGCCGGTCTGCGCCCGCTGTGCCCGCGGGGAGGGGGGAGGCCGCTGCCCTGGGCCGCGCGTCGCTAGCGGCTCGTGTTCCCACGGGAGCGCTGCTCACGGGGGCCTTTCCTCGGAGCCTCGTTTCAGCGGTTGAACCGCCTCCCTGGCGTGTCTGGTTTTCCTTTTCTGTCTCCGAGGGAAGAAGGAGCTGCGTCCGCCCGGGGTCACGGACCGGGACCGTGACGGCGCCCGCGGGGCTGGGACCTGCACCTGCTCCGCGCACCTGCTCCGCGCACCTGCTCCGCGAGCAGGCCCGGGAGCCCGGCGATGCCCGACCTGGGCCGGAGCGGGGCGCCAGGGAGCGGCCGCACCCCCAGGGCAGCGCGGGCCTCCCAGCTCCAGGAGGAGGGGTGCGAGCGCCCGGCTGGTGCCGCCCCCTCGGGGCCCCGCCCGCCGCCCCCTGCCGCAGCCCTGCCCCAGTCACCTCCGCCGGCCCTGCCCTGGGTCACCTGCCAGCCTTCCTCGGAGCCCCCTCCCCAGCGGCCGCCTCCAGCCGCTCTGCCCCGGGTCCTGCCCCTCCGGGTCGCGCCCTGCACGCCTCGGCCGAGTGGGTAACTGGGTAACGGGACTTGTTCCCCCGCCCGCGACGTGGGGGCCCTGCGGCTCGTGGGGGTGTAGGTGAAGGTGCGGGGCAGCTGGCCGCCGGGTACTGTCGCCGCCGCCCCGTGCCTTTGCTCCTCCCGCAAGCTGCACTTCCCCGAGCCCGTCCCTGACCCGAGGCCAGCTCCACGCGGCCTCCCCGGCGCCCGCCCCGGTCACTGCCCGGATTCTCCGCCTGACGTCTGTCGCCGCCTGCACCCCTCCCTGCCCCCGGCTCGCTCCCCGGGGCTCGAGCTCGGCGAGCCCAGGCCTCGTCCGCAAGCCCCGGCCTCGGGCGGTAGGACTCTGCGCGGGTTTCCCTAGCAGGTGCTCGGTAGGCACCTCTTGGATTTGCACGGGAGACTCAGTTTGCTGTCACTTACGTTCTTTCATTTGCTTGGTAGCATCGGTGACATTCTGAGCTTTACCCGGCAGGTGAGAAGCAGGCCCAGGGAGGTGTAAGGTGTGTCCGAGGTCAGAGTCTAACGAGTCTCCGAGGCTGCGGCCCCCCAGGTCCAGGGTGGCTGCGCCAGGCCCGGTGCTCAGTGTGTTGCTGATGGTGGCGGCGGGCAGCTGGCGGGGTCCCACGGCTGCTCCAGGCCACCGGCTCAGGCCGGGAGGCGCAGGGGCCAAGGCGGCTGCTGAGCGGGCGTTGCCAGGTGAGCTCACCTCGCGGCCCTCCCAGCACACTTGCCGAGCGGCCAGGCCGGGCTCGGGGCTCCTGCTTGCGCGGCCGGGCCTTTGGCACTGCTAAGGCTCCCCCCACGTTGATGTTTCCGGCTGTACTGTACGTCCACAGTTGTGCACGCCCTCAATTTTTAACTGTCTTTCCTGCAAATGTCGTTTTGTACAATGTTACCTCTCTGGGAAGGAGGTGCGCGGAGGTGGAGACCAGGTTGCTGAGCTCTGCTACTCGGGAACCAACCAGAAGTACAAACCTCGTTTTGAAGGTGCGGGCGGGCTGGATAGAACCAAGACAGAAACGCCCCGTGCCTCCTCGTGCTGCATTTGTCTGCTTGGTTTTTCCTCCTGCCTCCAGCCCAGTGACTGGTGTCTGGAGCTACCTCGTGTGTGTATTGAAGCGAAGCAGCTTTTCGGTTGTTTAGGTTGTACCTTCTGCCGTGGGAAGTACACGAACGGTTCTGGGAAGGGGCTGTGCGTGTGCAGTAGGGGCGCGTGTTTTGCAAGGTGCCGGTGAGGACACCGAGTTCGGGATTCGGGAGACCCGGCTGTGACAGCCTGCACTGGCTGTTGCAGGACACACCCCTTCCTGCAAAGGACCGGATGGTCACTCCATGTGGCTTCCCAGCCACATAGTCCCTGTCACACCTGCTTGGCTCTGCCTCCAGAGCCCAGCAGCCCCCCCAGACTGCAGTGTAGGTAAGAGGTGGGCATGGCTCCGTTTGGTCCAAAGGTCTTGCTCTGCCCCCCTACCCCCACCCCATGGACAGGAAGCCCCACAGATTCGTGTGCAGTGGCCATGGAGGGTTTTACTGAGGATTTATGACTCAAGCAAGGCCTTGTAGAATGGCTAAGATTTGATTTGACAAGTGGAGCAATTAAGTAAGGGGACAAAGCAGGCGATGCAGGGACTGGTTAAGAGACACTGAGCAAAGCAGCCTGGCTAATAATTAGACACCTGGCTCCTCATCAACCAGACTCTTACTATGGGGCGTTTCTGAGGATAAAGGACTAAGGCAGCCCCGTCCATAAGCTTATACCCAGGACCCTGGGTCACCCTGGGTGACCTCTTCACACCCACCGCGGTTGGAAGATAGTACAGGTGGGGACCTTGAGGAAAGCTCTGCTTCTAACTTGCTTCCTGCCCAGCAGAAGGGTAATTCCTGGTCTTTCTCTAGAGTGAAAGTACCTAGGTTTACTTCCCTCTTCATCACCGTGAGCCTCACTCTCTGCAGCTGTAAAACAGGGATATTATTATATTATTACAAGGATAATCCAGGTAAAGTGATGAGTACAGGAGCACTGCTAAGAGTAAAAGCTCAGTATAGCGGATCTGTCTACAACCTCTAAATTAGATGGGAAATACTAGTGTTGCTTTGTTGGAATTATTTTCGAGTCCTAAAGTGAGTATCCGTTCAGGATAGCTTGGCTGTTTCACTTTGTGTGAATAGGTTAAACTGATGAGCTTTATAAAAAGCTGTAAGTGGTAGTAATGTCTGCTTGCCTCAGCCTTGTCTCTGGGGAACAGGAGCACATCCACTTGCGTCGATAGCCGCAGTTCACGCTGCCCAAGTGTCTAAAAATCCCAAGGTCAAAATTCTAGGTTAAAGTGATTGTAGGTTAACGGTGCCCCAGGTGCAAATGCATAGTCTCCCTGGAGGAAAAATAGATTTTAAACCCAGACCTCAAAGGCTTCCCACAGATGAATTCCATGGAACATGAGTTAATATCAACAATAACAAAACGCCACATAACAACACCACACGTGAGACTCAGTAGGAGTAAGAAACAATAAGCCAAAGAATCAGTTTGCAGCAAAGGCTTTAGGTATTAGATTCAACTGATACAGACTATACAGTAAACATTTTTATAATATATAGTGTGATTTTCAGAAGAATTTTTTTCTTTTTAGAAGAACTAATGCAAGTGTAGAAACACGTATAGGAACAAAAGGCTTTCACAATTGACCAGATTTTTTCTCTTAAAGTAACCGTAGTAAGGTCTGGGCACTTGATGGCTCCGGTCTCACTTCTGACAGACAGACACACACATACACGGTGTTAAATGTGTTTCTACATCTCAAGAACAAAAGCGCATGCCGTCTTGGAGTTTATTCTTTCACTGGCATAGTCCTTTGATACAAGGGATTTCTGTAGGGTCTGGTATTTGTAGGCTCCTTTTAACCTGGAACTGGTAACTCGCTGTCCAACAAATTCCGCTATAAAAAGATAATACTTTAATAGGACACCTGCACATTTGCCCACAGGCCTTTAACCACTTTGAGAAGTATCTAAAATATAGCAAATATTTATTATTCTGGAAATCCTGACATTATGGTAAAGAAATTGATATATGCATGTATAAGGTGCAAATGAAATAATTAACATCAGGAAGAATGAAGTCCTGAAGGACCTTAGGGAAGGAGTGACATTTGTCTGAGCGGGTGCTTGAGGGAGGCTTCAAAGAAGAGGGGGCATTTGAACTGGAGTTGGAAAGATGAATGGGATATTGATGGTTGGGTATGAGGTGGGGGCCACAGAGAGCATTCTAGACTGAAAGAAGAACATGAGAAAACATACAGAGGCTTGAAAGTATCAGGAGTGTTTCTGCAGAGGTGAGAAATGTGGCTGGAAATCTAAGAAAATGAGGCTTTTTACTTCCCCATTGTGGAATTCCTCTATTTGCCCCCCTCTACTCTCATTTCACCCTGTCAGCGTGCTTTGCCTTTTGTTCCCTGGGGATGATCCTTGTCGAGATACTTGGGGGGAATAACTTTCCTATGCATATTAATGGGATTATCAGAAATAAAATAATTATACGACTATGAACCAAATTTTCATATGCATTGCTAAATAATATCTTGGGGGATCCCTGGGTGGCGCAGTGGTTTGGCGCCTGCCTTTGGCCCAGGGCGCGATCCTGGAGACCCGGGATCGAATCCCACGTCGGGCTCCCGGTGCATGGAGCCTGCTTCTCCCTCCGCCTGTGTCTCTGCCTCTCTCTCTCTCTCTCTCTGTGACTGTCATAAATAAATAAATAAATAAATTAATTAATTAATTAATTAAATTAAAAAATTTAAAAAAGTAATATCTTGGAATGAGTGGTTGGGGAATGTTTTTCAGGTTGAAAATATCCTCTTGCATGACCGAGGCCACTACGTCCTGTGTGACTTTGGAAGCGCCACCAACAAATTTCAGAATCCACAAACTGAGGGCGTCAATGCAGTAGAAGATGAGATTAAGAAGTAAGCTTTTCCTCCTTTCTTGGAGTTCTGTCCATTACCGGATCAGCAGCCGTATTTTCAGCTGAAGGATGAGTAGGTCAGGGTGGGAAGGCCATGGTGCTAGTCGTGCTGCCCCTTGTCTCAGAGCATCGCATTGGCGGTTGGATTGTTTGATTTTAGGTGCAAGATGTGGAAGGGGTCCACAAGCATTGGTCAGTAAAGTGAAGGACTCCTACAGCACTTTATCAGTGGTCCAGCGATCACTGTACGTACATATTTTGACATGTCACACAGCCCTCACAAAGCTGAATGGTGCACAAACCGTAGAGGAACTGTGATGTTTTTAAATGGAATCACAACAACTGTGACATTATCAGTCAGTTGGATGTGCTTTTCACTGAACCCTACATTGCTGTGTTCTCCTTCTTGCTCTTAAGGAGCTCACCAATCTAGTGGAATTAATGGTAAGTAGGGCTATGAAGGCTCTACAGGTACCGAATCACTGACTTTGATGAGAAGAAGCTTCCTTAGATTTCTGGCTCTAGTTAGAACCTGACCCAAGTTCCCCTCTTGTCCAGAGGGTGAGGTTTTTCACAGGTGACGACACTCACTAATTTTACTAATAAACCAGCAGTCTGGTATGCACACCTGTATCCTCATCCTCAGTCTCCTTTCCTGGGTCACCCCTGGCAGCCAAACTGGGCATCATAAGTCACATGCTTGGTAACATCAAGACCCTCACTTTGAAGCTGAGCTTATACTATCTTTACTTGAGCCAGAGGTAAGAGGAAAACTGTTGTTTCATCCACTTCCCACCCCAGCCAGGACCCACTCTCTGCTCTTCTCCAGTGTCTTAGCCAGGATTACATTATCTGTGTTGAGCCACATTTAAGGGAATCGGTGTTCTTAAAAACAAATCAGAAAATACAGTATCAATATAGCATCAGACAACAAGGATTTGCAGGGGAAGATTTTATCATTTGAGGACCCAAGAAAAGTGCTTTTAGCGTTTACTGAAGTGCCATAGTGTCTGGGTCTCCACATGCCCTCAGATAGAAGGACCGCTTCCAGAGGGCCATGGGTGTGTGCTAAGGACAGCTTTTCATTTTATCTGCACTAATATTTCATACTCTCTTCTGCAGATGGCTCCCAGGGAACTAGACTTTATTAATATCAATATATATGTTTTTAAAAAGTATTTCTGCTACCCCTGGTTTTTAATTATAGCACTGACATATTTAACAAAAACCAAATCTCTTGATTGTAGATACACAACGCTGTCCTATCGAGCACCAGAAATGGTCAACCTGTACAGTGGCAAAATCATCACTACGAAGGCAGACATTTGGGTAGGTGTCAACTAACCTATCCGCATCTCAGATACCAGCTGTCTTGACTGTAGATTCCCAAGTTTAATCCAGACAGTGCCATAGCGAGAGTGGCCACTGTACCATACCACTGTCTACTTACCCTCAGGGTTAATCTTCACTCCAGATGACCAGCCACTGCTTCGTGAGGCATGTCAAAGGAAATTACTTTAGAGTTATGTGAGAATTATTCAGGTGACCTGCCCATTATTTAGGTGGTTTTCATATATGCATTACTAGTTCTGAAGAGCAAAATAGCTGAAATACTTGTTCCTTACTGGAGCACCATCTGGTAATGATGGTAGAAATAATGTATCTCAGCAGCTAAATAGTGGTGTTGAGTTCTAAATTCAAGTTTCTAGTAGGTGAGTAGTTACGTAGTTTTTATATCTGCTAGTAAATGTGGATGATGCCATTCTCTCTCTGTAGACCCGTTTGCAGTAATGGTAAATAAACCACTCGTAGCAATCTGCTTTATTTTTTTAGGCTCTTGGATGTTTGTTGTATAAATTATGCTACTTCACTTTGCCATTTGGAGAGAGTCAGGTGGCAATTTGTGATGGAAACTTCACAATTCCTGATAACTCTCGATATTCCCAAGACATGCACTGCCTAATTAGTAAGTATTTCAAGTTTCTAGTTTCATATTTTTATCTCTTATCTCCAGGAATGAATTGGGGGAACAAAGAGACTGGATCGCAGGAGTGATGGGTTGGGTGCAAAGATAAATCAGTGGGTAATGGTTGGTCACTCAAAGATAATAAATATAACAGTGTCTAGTTAGAGTGGTAGGTCTTTTTGCTGTAAATCTAAGCTCTTTTGCACTTGAGCAGAAATCCTAACTGTGCTTTGAGCAGTACATTACTGCTCTGTTCTCTTGCAGTCAGTGTGAAAGAGTCCAGCTGACTCCTATCAAGTGATAAGAAATTCATCTTTGCAAAACTGGAAGAAACACAAATTGAAATGATTGCCATGCGTTGGCTGGAGTGAATACATAATTAAGACTGTATAACTCCATGGAACTAGGTTTTTTCTCTCTTTAGGTTAATCACTGGATTTTGATAACCAGCATTTAAACTCAGTGCTTTGTTTCAGATGTTTTTTTAAGATTCCCCCACTCTTTTGCATCATCATGGCAAGCATATGTACTAGTTCATTAACCAGATGGTGGAACAAGTAATCTTTGCAAAAGCCCTTGTACTAAAATATGAGACAGAAATATTTCATCATCTCCTCACATTGGTCAAGGGATTTAGCATCTCAATTTTCACCATTATGGGTTATAAATCCTGAGATAGTTTGGGTCCTGGGTGTGGTTGCATTGAAAAAAAATAGAAGCAGATGTGGGTGGAGCATCTGACATTTGTTGAGGGCCTACTTGTGCCTTATTTAATTCTTAAAAATCTTAGATGGTAGATATAATCCTCCCCATTATACAAATGAGGAAGCCGAGGCTGAGAAAGTATAGGTACCTTACCCAAGGGAACATAGTTACAGCTTTCCGATGACGACCTTATCAATCTACTTCTTCCGTTTATTAAGCAAAAAAGGGGAGGTGGTATTTAAAGCGGAATATGGCACTTAATGGTTGTGAGACTGTTTTCAGAGCTAAAGCATTAGAATAGTCCCTCCTTATCCATGGATTTGCTTTCCGTGGCTTTATTTACCCGCGGCTGACCGCAGTGGGAAGCAGACGATCCTCCTCCTGATGTATACTCAGAAGGTCAATAGTAGCCTAACGTTCTGTCACCACACCCGCGACGTTCCCTCACTGCATCTCATCACATAGGCCTTTTATGCTCTCACATCATCCCAAGAAGGGAGAGTACGGTATAATGAGATGTTCTGAGAAAGAGAGGCCACATTTATGTAACTTACTGTAGCATATTGGTATAATGGCTCCATTTTATAATTAGTTATTGTTGTTAATCTCTTACTGTACCTAATTAATAAATTGAGCTTTATCACAGGTATGTATGAGTAGGAAAAACCAGAGGATATATAAGAATCAGGACTCTGCGGTTTCGGGCATCTACTGGGGGTCTCAGAACATGTCCCCCATGGATAAGGAGGGACTACTGGATGTCTGTTCTAGAACTGCAGCTGCATAAGTGACATTGGAGGGATCTATAGGAAACGGCCAAATGTGGCGCGAGAGTGGTAGGATTTTTTTGGTAATATGTTTTCTTTTTAACATTTGCACAGCAAATTCATACTAGGAAAAGCAACTACGAATGTAGTTGTAACACTACATTAGGAGTGTCTGTGACACTGACATCTTTCCCAAACTCTGACATATTTCTTTCCAAACTACTTGAAGATTCCATGGTCACCCTAAAGTCACAGGTCTAAAATTAAATTTGTGAGATGCCTGGATGGTTCAGCGGTTGAGCATCTGCCTTGGGCTCAGGTTCTGATTCCGGGGTCTGGGATCGAGTCCCACATCAGGCTCCTTTCGGGGAGCCTACTTCTCCCTCTGCCTACGTCTCTGCCTCTCTCTGTGTGTCTCTTATGAATAAATAAATAAAATCTTAAAAAAAAATACAATTTGTTGTCCTTGTCCAACTACTCCCAATACACAGTTGCCCTCTCTTCTCAGTTTCTATGAATGGTGTCACCATTCAGGCTGGGATAACTGAAATTTAGGGTTTTCTTTGGATCTGGCTTGAAAGAGAGTAGAGTCCAGCATTTCCTAAGCCGTGCTCTTTCTTTAGACTGTCTCCTGTCTCCATCACATTCTCTCTGTCCTCATCATCACCATCGTCTACACACACTTGGCCAGCGTGGGCCTGAACTGAGAGAGTGGCCACCAGCCTCCTCCTCCTCCAGTGCGTCCCGCTCCATCCCACCGTGAGATCAGACTTCCACTCGCCACCCTATTCTGGTTCACCCGTGGTCCCACAGTAGAGGGCCCAGCTTCCTCGTGTGGCATTTAAGACGGTTCGTGCTCTGGTTCCATCCCGCCCACCCAGCCTTATTTCCCTGTGTTCTCTGACAGGGAAATCTCTGCTCTGTCCTTCTGGCATCTGCGTTCCCTCACAACAGGGCCCTCCCTTGCCTTCTCTCAAGTGTTTTTTTGCCCAGACTGTTCCCTCACCAAGAATATCTTTTTCTCCTCTTTCCCTTGACTGATTAAATTCTTTCCTGCCTTCAAGGATCAGCCCAAACCCTGCTGCTGCTGCTACTGCTGCTTTTTAAAAATTTGTTTATGTATTTGAGAGAGAGAGAACACAAGCTGGGGGAGGAGAGAGTGGGGGGAGAAAGAATCTCAAGCAGAGCCTGGCCTGAGTGAGGAGGCCGACCCAGGGCTCGATCTCGCAGCTCTGAGATCATGACCTGAGGCATAATCAAGACTCCAACGTTCAACCCACTGAGCCACCCAGTGCCCCCAAGCCCTGCTTCTTCTGTAAGGCGTTCGCAAGACTACAGCCTCATCAGTTTTTCTTGTACTTAGTGTTCAGACCATTCATTTGGTTCCTTAAACAGTAAATTGCCTTGTGTTGTTGTTTATGCGTATGCATGTGTATGTTTATGTGTCTTCACAGAGATGTTTTTCCTGGGGATTTTTCCAACTTCAGAAAGTGCGAAAGCTTAAAGGACTCGGAAATAAACAAGTGTTGTATAGATTATGTAGAAGTAGGAATGTCTTTATTATTTCGTAATTTCTTTTCGAATGGAGACCAGCTAATATCTCCAACAAAGGGAATAACAAGTCCGTTCTTAAAATTTGAGTTTTGAGGAGTGCCTGGCTGGCTCAGTTGGTGGACATGCGCCTCTTGATCCTCAGGGTCATGAGTTCTAGCCGCATGTTGGGGGTAGAGATTACTAGAAAGAAGAAGGAAGGAAGGAAGGAAGGAAGGAAGGAAGGAAGGAAGGAAGGAAGGAAGGAAGGAAGGAAGGAAGGAAGGAAAAGAAAGAAAAGGAAGGAAGGAAGGAAGGAAGGAAGGAAGGAAGGAAAGAAAGAAAGAAAGAAAGAAAGAAAGAAAGAAAGAAAGAAAGAAAGAAAAGAGGGAAAAAGTTAATTTTGATTATAATTATCAAGGGTAACCACTTGTTGAGCAAGATACGAACTAAGGAAGCCAGAAGCCTGTAACTTCCTCGGTACCAGAATGTGAAGGTGGTAGCTTCAATAATGAGAGCTTGCTTGAGTCCCTGTTGCACAAACCACCATTTGTGAACTTCAGGTATCTTTATTACAGTCCAGAAACCTTGTTACTTTCTTGTGGATGTTAAGAATTTTAGGGAAGTTAAAAAAAAAATTTAGGGAAGTTAGAGCTTCCATTTCTGAGAGGGGAGGAAAACTGTCTGAATTTTATGAGAAATAAAGATTAAAAAAAAAAACCATTTGGTAACAGAAATTATGTTTCCTAGCTAATGTAATAAGTACTAGGATGTTATTAAATGTGCTCACATATGTTTGTCTTAGGGTATATGTTGGAACCAGACCCTGATAAAAGGCCGGATATTTACCAGGTGTCCTACTTCTCATTTAAACTCCTCAAGAAAGAATGCCCAATTCCTAATGTACAGGTATGTGAAGGGTGCTTCTTAGGGGAAGTAAACATCATCAGATTATCATTTAAAATTCCTGGGGCGTAGGGATCCCTGGGTGGCGCAGTGGTTTAGCGCCTGCCTTTGGCCCAGGGCGTGATCCTGGAGATCCAGGATCGAATCCCACATCGGGCTCCCGGTGCATGGAGCCTGCTTCTCCCTCTGCCTATGTCTCTGCCTCTCTCTCTCTGTGTGACTATCATAAATAAATAAAAATTAAAAAAAAAAATTTCCTGGGGCGTAAACCAGCTGTTTTAAGGACTATAGATGTCCCTTGCTTTGTGGGGTAGGGGGTATTCAAGCAAAGCTAACTATGAAGCAATTACTCTAAGGAGAATCCAGTTTTCCCCTAGAATTTAATTATTACACTAAGGCAATTACACCAAAAATAATAATAATAATAATAATAATAATAATAATAATAATAATAAATCCCTAGGGATTGAGTCAACCACTTTGAAGATTGATCCTCCCACTGTCTTTGTCAACTTCCACAGTTCACTATGTGACTGTTGTATTTACGTAGCGGTAGTAAGGCGAGCTGCTTTCCTGAGGCAGGCCTCTGGACTTGCCCCCATACCTACTGGAATGTAAGCCCTTGTCCCTTTTCTCCTTTATGGCAGCAGAGCTTTCTCGATTCTGCTTCTGCTGTCCACCGTCTATAACTCACACTCGTTTTCCACTCCCCTCCTCGCACACATCAGGCCACAGGAATGTTTCCTACATTTAGTAATCCTAAGCTCTGCACTCAGCAGTTTTCGGAGTACACTGCTTGCACACCCCCCTTTTTGCAATCTTAGCATATTTTTCATGTGTGATCCAGCTCCCTTTGCAATTTAACTAACGGATGCCATAATAAATCAGTTCTAATCTGAAATTGTCTTCCCAGTTTTCCCAATAGTGACCTTTAGATATCGCTGTTGGAGCTTGGGGGTACTGATAAATAACACTCCTCTTTCACTCTCACTTTTGGAATCAGATGTGGGAATGGCTCAGATGGAACTCAGAATATTGGCTGTATTAACAATACGATTGAGGCAGAGAACGTAGGTGGACCCGTTAGACTCCCTGACATTAGAGCCACATGACTGGGCAGGGAGGGCCTGATTCAGTGGAGATAGGCTCTCTCTTAAAGGAGGGGAGGGCGCAGGTGAGTCAGGCCAGCTCGCTTTTTTCTCCCCATCCTATAAGTCAAATAAGTTAAGCTTCCCCCTTGGGAGAGGAATGCTTGGAGAGAGGAAGAGCTGCAAGGAGAGATGGCCTAGCAGAGAGTCTCCCCACCTGGAAACATGAAGGACATAGGAGGTCCCTCCTAAAGGCCTAAATATTTACTGTTACTAGTTTTCCATTTGTCTGGTTTCCAGATTAAAATGAGGAATCCCGTACAGGACTCCAACATGACCATGCTTCCCTTTTGCTCCCCCACTTTCCCATTCATAAAGTTAAATAACCTGAAATATCATTGGAAGCATTCAGATTGCTGACTAGTTTTTAAAAAGTCAGATTCACAAGTCTTGAGCCATGTGGCGCTCAGTCAGCAGTGCTGAGCAATCATCTTGTGGTTGTGGACAGCAGTGCTCCCTGGGGGGAGCTGGTGTTAGGCGACAGCTCGGGATCCAGGTGGGCCAAGTTCTCCTGGCCTCCTGGTTCAAGGGGAGCCTCATGCACTGGGACCGGCGCCCGCCAGCAACCAGATGGATCGAGGTTGTGGTTTTCTCCCCGTGTTCAAGATGGAAGGTGGAATGAGTCCTGGCTGGGCGTGCTCCCTTCTCTAGGGTTGAGCTGATAGCTCAAATAGTAATACGGGTCACAGTTGTCTCTTTCCCGTTCCATTCTTAACACCACTGCTCAGCTGTGTGGTAGGGAGTGAAGGGTCCAGAAGGTTGGGAGTGGAGGGGGAGGGGTACACTGTACGGGGCTGCCCTGTGCTCTCCTCTGATATGCTGCCTCCCGGCTGGGGCTAAGACTGCTGGGATCTACCTTTGGTTGACTTCCCTTCGCTCTAGTAGACATCCGGGCCCGAACGCCACTCTGGAGCGTCCCAACACGTGTTTCTATCGGCCCCGTCACGCTGGTGCTCTTTTACAAAGAAATCTGTAATGTCCTTTTTTGGTGTCCTTTCAATCCTGTAGAACTCTCCCATTCCTGCCAAGCTTCCTGAGCCAGTGAAAGCCAGTGAGGCAGCTGCAAAAAAGAGCCAGCCGAAGGCCAGGTAAGAAATGCCTGAGTGTGCCCACGTCCCGCGGCAGCTGGCGTGGTGCAGGGGGAGGTGCCCTGTGTCTGTCACTGCCGGGGCCAGAGGCTGCGCAGAGCAGGAGAGCGAGCTGTCTCTTCCAGGGAGCCAAGGAGGGAGGTAGTGAAACCCAGCGACCTGCGCTTGAAAGGGAATGAAGAACTCTGCAGCTGATTCTGTAGCTTGAGTAGAAGTGCAGGGGCATTCAGAGAGGCGGCCACAGCCACCTTTAAATATTGCTAAAGAGAATGCCCTAAGCCTGCGTCCTGGCCTCCGTGGGGCCTGGCCCCCTCCCCTCGTCCTTCGCGCGGTGCGTGGCCCTGACCACATCAAGAGAGCGCAGGTCGCGGCACTGACTCCAGGGACAGCAAAGGAGCGTGTGGATCTTAGCTGATCACCTCCCACGTAGCATGGGGTCTTCTGAGAAGCCGATGCCAAGAGAGGATTGAGGAAGCTAGGATTTTATTTGACCATGCGAGAAAATAGGGAGCCAGGGCAGGCTGGGGTGATACACGTCTAACCCAGAGAGCGGGAGGAAGAGCGACCCAGAACCTGTCGACACAATCTCAGGAAGGCGCACCAAAGGGGTCAGGGGATCCTCGAGCCCAGGTCCTCTACCAGAGGAGCCCTGTGGCCCAGGAACACCCCACTTGAACATCGCTGTGACGGGGTAGGAGGCCGGGAGCAGCCCGGGGCAGCACACACGGGCGTGACTTTCAGGAGCACGGCAGTCGGGCCCCTGGTCTTCTTTGCACCCCTCGTGAGCCCGAGGGTCTGCTGGGCACACCCCCATGGCCGCCGTGCCTCAAAGTGACGTTTGTACCTCTCTTTCTACCGTGTTCCCATAGCAAGGAAACAGCCCCAGGCTATCAACCAAGTACCCCAGGTGGGGTATTTTCATAGAACAGTAAAATAATGTCTACATTTTAAAACATTCCTAAACGTTTCTAGAATAAATGTCAATGCTGATGCGGCTCTAAAGTAAGGAGACTTTTGTTTTTTTTTTGTTTTTTTTTTTTGTTTTTTCTTTTTGAGACTTTTGTTTTTTCACACACTTAGCCAACTATATCCATGTTGTTACTTTGTGGGCTGTTTCTCACCTCAGGCTGCCACACTCAGCTCGAGAAGTTGCTTTTGGGGCTGCTTTAATTGGCCACGTCTTTGGGTTTACGGCCCTATGGCTCTAGGCCCGAGGATCCGATCCCACAAAGCCCACACGTTACAATGACAGTAACCGGTACCGTTGTGAGTGGTGCTGTGCCGTGTCAAACGAAGAGAACAATACCTGTATCATATAAGGCAGTTGTAAACATCAGTGACGGGGAAACTGTTGTGTAAACTGTAGGGTGCCCACGCTGTTAGTTGGTATGGATCCTTGATGCTGTGGATCCATTTACAGCCAAGGGGTTTGGGCCTAAGGGGTCCTATCTATAGTTTACAGGGATTTCATTTGTGTTACTACATTTGCTCCCCAGTCCTGCTCCCTAAGTTTTTCTTTCTAACTCTGTTTTTAAAGTAGCCGCTCTTCACGGAGGCACCGTGTATACCAGACACCATACGAGGTTCTTTATATAAGTAAGATGGCTCTATTTTCCTTAAAACAAATCTGCAAGACATTGATGTTGTTCTCATTTTACAGAAGAGGAAACAGACTCAGAATTGTACTGGCCCGAGGTGATTGATCAGTGTATGGTTAGTAAAAACCCAGAATTCCAGCATCCGTACTCCATCCTGTACATTAAGCGGTTTGCGCACAAGCAGGGAGATGGGACAACTTGGAGCCAGATCTCTTGGCCTCACGGTCTGTGATCTTTCACAGCATGTTGAGGGCCACACAAACTAACGTCCCGAGCACGACACAGTTCCACAGTCATTGATGCATTCGATGTTCACATCTGCTTCATGATGTATAATTTTCTCCATTTTACACAGAAGGGACCTACGGCAAGAATAGCTAAAATGGCAAAGCTATCAGCACAGAATTAGTGAGGAACCAAGCTCAAATATAGTTTTCTTTGACTCCAGATCCCTTGATCTCTAAGATGTTACCTTTAAGAAAAACGCAGCCAGGGGCTCGTGAGCGACTCAGTCGGTTGAACGTCCAAGCCTTGATTTGGGCTCAGGTCACTATCTCAGGGTCGTGGGATCGAGCCCCACATCGGGCTCCGTGCTAGGTGCAGAGTCTGCTTGAGATTTTCTCTCTCTGCCCCTCCTCCTGCACTCTTGCTCCTTTCTTTCTCTCTCTCTCAAATAAATAAATCTTTAAAAAGAGAGACACAGAGAGAGAGAGAGAAATCCATCCAGTGTGGAGGTTCTTAACATTTGGTTTCTATAGAAATCTGTTCGCCTTCCTCACCACTGGCTATATTTTTCTTGCATCTTTTTCCTCTTCTCCAACATTTGTCCTGTTTTCCTCCCTCCCTTCCTCCCCCAAGTTACAGCCTCCCCAAATATGGTGGCTTTTATATTATAAGTTGTGCGCCCTGCACAGGAGCATCCCTCTAGCAGGATTCCAAAGGAAAGCGTCAGGACCCACTGTGGACATCCCTCGGGGGCTGTCATGGGGAAGGCACAGGTGCCCCACTGCTTCGCTGCCTGTGTTGCATTTCGTGGAGGCTGTGCCAGACAGAATTTGGAAATACTCGTGAAGCTTGTTGATTTTGGCCGCGACTTCAGTGATACTGCCTAATGTGCATTATCAAAAGACAACTACTCTGATCTGAGTCAGGTGGTAGCCAGCAGCCTGGAGTGCTCTGGAGATGAGTGGAAGTTATCCGTTGTGTTTCTGCAGTCTCACTAGGAGCAATTAGACCCCTGGCCATCCATCCTGTATTAATTTGGATTAGATCTGACTGTGATGCTCAAAATGACAGTGGATTCTGTAAGATGGACGTTTGTCTTTTCTTCCAAGTAGACAAAGTCTGGAGGCCAGCAGGCCATGGTTGGTAGGCAGTTCCGCCCGACGCCCAGGCCTCTTCAAGCTTATCACTCTACCCTCCCTATGATAGAGCCATGACGTCAGGACCAAGATGGTAGCACCCCGGTTCCAAGCAATAGGATGAAGGAATAGCCAAAGAAGAGAGACAAGTGGCATACACTAGTTGTTTCTCAACGTTTCTGGAAACTGCCATATAACAATCTGCTTTCCCACGTAAGAC
The DNA here is from genome assembly GCF_048164855.1 of Canis lupus baileyi. Classification (NCBI taxonomy): domain Eukaryota; kingdom Metazoa; phylum Chordata; class Mammalia; order Carnivora; family Canidae; genus Canis; species Canis lupus. Next base: position 71,088,046 of record NC_132848.1, on the reverse strand, counting down.
CAGACCTTAGACACTTGGCCACCCCTCATTGTAAGAAAGGCTGGGCTATGTGATTTTTTACTCTGGGTGAAACCCAGCTAAATTTTTTAACTGAAATATGTTTGACATATAGCATTGTATGAAATTAGGCTCTACAAACAGTTAAAAATGTTACTACCTTGGGAAGAAAGGGAGCATGTGTAGTAGAGGAAATAGCTCCCTGTCCTATTCCCCAAATCCTTTATCTTGAATTGTTTGCTTACTCCTCCTAGTTGCCTTATTGGAGTCACTCATTTACATGCTTTGTATTGTAGAGAGACCGTGCAGACAGCTAGTTCTAACCAAGTTTGAGTTCTTTCTACATCCGAAAACCACTTGCTTCCCACCCCTTTCCATCATCCTCTAAAGTCCATTCTGGGAAATCCTAGGAAGTATTAGATGGAAGTTGAGATAAGCTAGAGAAACATTGCATCCTCTGTAGTGCTCTCCTCGGGGTTCTCCACGCGCATTCACACGTGGAAAGTTCTGCTGGAAGGAAATCCGCTTGATATATTTTGACTAGTGTGTTAAAACTTATTTCCCACCAACCCTTTTTTCATAACATCTAGTAACACATCCTATGGAACACTCTTTGGCAAATGTCGATTAAGCGGATCTGGAAGGTTTGGATGAGTGTGGAGGGGAGAGCCAATCCGTCAAGCACCCTGTCTCCCCTTCTCACGCTCTCCCACATGTTAACGTGAATCTGTGTTTCTCCCCCCTCCTTTTCTAGACTGACGGATCCCATTCCCACCACAGAGACTTCAATCGCACCCCGTCAGAGGCCTAAGGCTGGGCAGACTCAGCCAAACCCAGGAATCCTTCCTATCCAGCCAGCCCTGACACCTAGAAAGCGGGCCACGGTTCAGCCCCCACCCCAGGCTGCAGGTCAGTAACTCGGTTGATTTGGACTTTGATACACCCCTTTGGGAGGCTAGATATTAACAGAAATCTTGGGAAGCCTACTTTTGCTTGAGGAATGGGATTTAGAAGCACATAAGGAATAATGATTTGCCTGGAGGACAGGTGGTGCGCGCCCACTGAAATGGTGCGGCAAGTGGCTGGCCGAAGGGGAGACCTCTCGCTGGATTGTGCGGGGACCTCCAGGACCACTGAAGCCTAATCTCTCCATTTCTTCTAGTCTTGGCCTGATTCTGTGGCTTGGTCCATTCATCCCATGCCTTCCTTTTTATTTCATATTCTTCTCTTGGCCTTTAAAGAAGGAAGACTCTCCTCCTTTTGACACAGAGGCATCGTTTCTTTAATGCTCTGTCTTCTTAAAGTATCTGTGACCACCCCATGTTTTGGTGTCCTGGTTCCAGTGAGATGACTTAGTTTGGAGGAGCCAAATTATCCGGTAACTGAACTTACTCATCACTTCCCCTCCCAGGAAGCAGCTTTTGGTGAATCTGGTGGTCACGCACTTACAGCCAGGCCCAAGCACCTAGCCTGGGCTCGTGGGTTGTGTAGCTTGCAAGTAAAACGTCAAAGAATGCTTTTGACCTGAAGCATTGGCAGTAAGGGCAAATACTGTCTTTGCACCATCCAGTAGCGTCAGAGGCCAGTCGAATAAGTAGCTACTTGGGTGCTGACTAGAGGAATAAGCGACCCAGTGGGATGGTGAACAGGGGGAGGCTTCCTGAAGGAGGCGAGCGTTGAACCTTGCTACTGAACTTTGTCTTGAAAACTACGAAGCACATCGTTTAGCACGAAGATGCAAAGACAGGAGCGGCACAAGGCTCTTGGGATTACCTGTCCACGCATCACCCCCCGTCACTTCTTTGGCAAGAGAAAGGCAGCCACTTTTGTGTGGAAGGGTTCCGAGCCCTCATCTGGGTTGTTTTCCTCATTACAGGCTCCGGCAGTCAGCCTGGCCTTTTAGCCAGCGTCCCCCAACCGAAACCCCAGGCCCAACCCAGCCAGCCTCTACCCCAGCCTCAGCCCAAGCAGCCCCAGGCTCCCCCGGCCCCGCAGCAGACGCCGGCTCCGGCGCAGGCCACACCGCAGCACCAGCAGCCGCTCTTCCTCAAGCAGCCGCCCCAGCAGCAGCCGCCGCCCCAGCAGCCGCCGCCCCAGCAGCCCGCGGGCACGTTCTACCAGCAGCCGCCGCCGCAGGCCCAGGCCCAGGCCCAGCAGGTAGGCTGCTCAGGGACCCTTGCTCGGCGTGTCCGGGCCGTGTCGGGCGGCTGCGCACAGGCCCCGTCGCCACAGGCGCCTTCCCTGGGAAGCCGTGGGAGGGCGGGAGCCGCTGGACAGGGCGTCGCTGCGTCTCAGCCAAGGGGACCCATCGGGGCGCTCCCCGCCCCCACCCCACCCCCTGGGGCCCTGGCGAGTCCCTTACCTGTCGGAGGAACCTCAGCAAGGGAGCTACTTTCAGGGCCTCTTTTTCTCTTCTTCTTCTGCTTTTCCCCCCCAACACAACTGCACCCTTAGCATTCTAAAAATTATTTTTTCTTATTACAAAATATTTAGTAACCTGTATCTCTTCCTGATGTCTCGTAATTTAAGTCGGCTTGTTCGAATCAAATGTTTCTTCTTCCGTTGTCTTTTCATATTTTTTTTCTACATTTACTTACTATGCCCAATTTGATTTTATAATGACTGACATTATCTTTAAGTCCCCTTTTATTCAAAGGTGCCCTCTCCGCCTTTTTTTTCCCCTTTGCCATTTAATTTTTTGAAAAAACTGGGTCATTGTCCTGTAGAATTTTCTGCCTTCTGGGTTTGGCTGATTGCATCCCTGCGATCATTTACTGTGTTCCTCCATCCCCTGTGTAAACGGGTAATTTTTTTTGAGGCTCACTCAAAATTCGATTCGTTTGGACGGTTCTTTGCTCTGTGCATCACTTCAGGAGGCGTACAAAGTCTGGTTGCCCTCTCTCTTACTAAGATCAGTTTGGTGTTGTCTGTGTGATGCGTCCATGTAACGTCCCTCATCAGTGGAGCAGCTGTTGATCATTTCCCAAGTCCATTCGCTCACCGGGGACAGCCCCAGGGTGGATATCCAGCCTTCGCTCTTCACTTAGGGGCTGGGGTTTTCCTGTGAAGAATTTTTCTTAGCTACTCGATGACCGTGAGGTACTGTTTCTATGGAAAAGGCCGATACAATGCTTGAGTCTTTGCCTGTGTTTGCCCAGTTGTCAGAACGGATCTGTTTCGAGGGTCCTCTAAAGGCGAACAGAGGTTTCTGATTTGTTTTAGGATCATCATGAATTCAGGGATTTAAACATATTTGGTATGTTTCCGTACATTGCCGTTTTTAAAATTTTATTTTGATGGTCGAATTGCCCCAGCTCTGGCCAGTGGAAGTCTCTCCAGACTGGCTCCTGGGTCCTTTGGTGGTGACCCAGCCACCTTTCGTGGTTTCCTTGCTATTCAGTGTAACGAGCTGGTCGGGGCGTGCTCTGATCTTCACCTGGATACAGCCATTTCTCTGTAGGAACTCCCATTTCCTTTTAAAAATGGTATTTAGAGACCACAATTTGGTGTTAAGGATGCTCGTTTGCTAATGAGTCAGTTATTGTTTTTAGGCCTTTCCAGTGGATACTTGGGAAACGTATTTTGCTCCGTTTGTCTTATTAACAGAATATATACAGCATGAATCCGAATTCATGTTTTTTTTTATTATTTTTTATAAATTTATTTTTTATTGGTGTTCAATTCGAATTTATGTTCTTAAATCAGAATTGTAATTCTAGGATGTTTGCTTAACTGTTTGGATTTTATGAATGTATTTTTCTAGTCTGAAAATCTTGATTCCTAACCACATGAACATAATCACTTACTTGATCTATAATTTCAAGATAACAGTGCCAGCACGAGTTCTGGAAAAAGATTTCTTTGCCCTTTTTGTCCTTCGAATGTTTGTTTTGCTCATTATTTTCCGGAGAGTTTGGCTCTCAATTTGATACATAGGTTTATTTGTTTCATTTTTTCTTTGATTTATAGTTATTGTCGAATTTTGGGTCAGTTCTGTTTTATGAAAATATAAAACACAGAGTTTCAAAGTTAAATCTGCAGAACTCTGTCCCTTCCATCCCATAAGATGGAGGGAGCCCTCATTTCTGTTTACAACTTGACGGTATTTCCTCTTAGGGGTACATAGCATGGTTTATTCACTCAGTCCCCTGTTGATCAACATCTGGTTGTTTCCAGGATTTTGCAGTTATAAACAGGCGGCTATGTGCTGACGTCTGCTTCTTTGCTAACCCTCTAAGTCTGCCCCAGAAGGGAAACAGTATCCCCTTAGTGAGCTCTGCAGCAAGGAACAATGTTTGGGATATTCAAAGACAGGATCTTGACTTTTCTTTTTTTTTAAATATTTTTTTTTCAATTTTTATTTATTTATGATAGTCACAGAGAGAGAGAGAGAGGCAGAGACATAGGCCGAGGGAGAAGCAGGCTCCATGCACCGGGAGCCCGATGTGGGATTCGATCCCGGGTCTCCAGGATCGTGCCCTGGGCCAAAGGCAGGCGCCAAACCGCTGCGCCACCCAGGAATCAGTAGGCCCTCCTTTGACCTGCACGCACGTACGTGTGTGTGTGTGTGTGTGTGTGTGTGTGTGTGTGTGTAGCACAGGCCTTAGCAGTGAGGAGCAGAGATGGACGAAGAGTATCCCAGTCCGCAGGCAGCTGATAAGAGAGTGTAACTTGAGAGCCGTGGCTATCACCGTGAGATCAAGCATCAGCCGGCGTGGTGTGTGGTGCGTGGTGCGTGGTGTGTGGTGCGTGGTGCAGTATACCGAGCATACCGAGCCTTTTGAACGCTGGAGGTGGGGCAGTGAAGGGGCTGGAGCCGCAGGGGGGCCGCTCGCAGGAGGGCTTGGCGGACTCTAGCCGGTTTAGCAGTTAGGTTCTTGGTGTGGTCACGGCTGCATCCTGTCGGTGCAGTGAAGCCTTTTAATCCTGGCTCCTTCCAAATCCCTTTACAAGAGGGATTACTTCTGTGGGCGGGAGAGCATTTGTTAGCTCGTTACCCGGGGAGTCGCGAGGTGCCCAGCGGGATGGGTGCCCTCGGCTTCCATCGCCGCCGCCCAGGAGCCGGGCTGCCGTGCGGGAGGCAGCACAGGGCGGTGGCCAGCCCGGCGCTGCCAGGTCCGGTTGTCGCGTTGGTTTGCGTGCCCTGGGCTCCCCCCGAGAGGTGTGAGGCTCAGCTAAGGGACTTCTGCCCGCCTGTGCTCAGGCCTCGGCCTGGGCTCCGTTGCTGCTGAGACATTCGTCTTTTGCGAGCTACTGTTCTGAGCGGCCCCTCCTCCCGTTTGCCGCTTGTGCTCAGTTTCAGGCCGTACACCCCGCAGCCCAGCAGCCCGCGATCGCCCCGTTCCCCGTGGCGCCCCAAGGAAGCTCTCAGCAGCCCCTGATCCAGAACTTCTACCAGCAGCCGCAGCAGCCGCCGCTGGCCACGGGCCTGCACCAGCCGCAGCTGCTGACCCAGAAGGCCGCCGCCGCCGCTCCGCAGCCCCCCGCAGCCCCGGCCGCAGCCCCGCAGCCGCCCCCGGCCCAGGAGCCCCCGGTAAGAGCCCCCGGCCAGGGCGGAGCAGCCAGGCCAGCAGTCAGGGCTGGGTCCCGGCCGGAGGGGCGCAGCGATGGGGTGGGGGGCTGCTGCATCCGGGAGAGGGGGCTGCCCTAGTCTTGCAGTTGAAATATTTGATTCTTTTTCTTGATATATCCAAGGTTGGGATGAGGGGTTCTGTAGAAGGTAGAGCTTGGGAAAAAATGATTCTAGGCTACCGATGAAGGTGAACATTTTTTTTTTTTTAAGATTTTATTTATTTATTCATGAGACACAGAGTGAGAGGCAGAGACACAGTCAGAGGGAGAAGCAGCAGAGAGCCCGATGCGGGACTCGATCCCAGGACCCGGGGGGTCACGACCTGAGCCAAAGGCAGATGCTCAACCGCTGAGCCAACCAGGTGCCCCGAAGATGAACACTCTTATTTATCACTCTAAAATTAGACTGGCATTAAGATCTAGTCACTGCTGGTGCCAGTACTGAGCAGTGAAGGACCTAGGTAGGCTAAGAGCCAGTCCCTCTCAAACTGGGCCCAGGCTAGAAAGGGATTACCCAAGATTGATAGCACAGCTGGGGCAAGAACCAGAGAGTCCTGATCTCTGTTCAAGGATAATAATAAATGCTCATGCGGGGGAGGAAATGATCAGCAACCACTGACTACATTTCTTAGGAGGCTCCCCTTTGCGGTCCCTCTCTGGGGAATGAATTATGAGCCTTCTCCATGTTCCTTGGCTGAAGACATACTTTGAGCTCTGCTCCAGGGAAGAGCCAGAGAGCTTCCCAAATTTGACCCACCCCTTCCTTTCTCTGGTGACCCTTGGCAGGACTTCCCTAGATAAGCAAGTGAGTGACTGTAAAGAATACCCTGAAGCCATCTTAAAGCAATAACCTATGAAAGGAAAATGGCAATATGCCATAGGTGTTTATTGGAATCTTACTAGTAGCAGCCGGAAGAACCAAAGCAACCTAATTGTTTAAGAACCCAACTCTGCAGCCATTAAAAATCATGGTTATAAAGTCTGCACAATAGTATGAAATGCTCATGAGCATGAGATAATGTTGAAATTATGGGAAAAGTATGTACTTGAAAAGATGCCAGAAAAGATAAGAAGAGCTGTATTAGGATAGTGGGATGGAAGTCTGGATGGGTTTTCCAGACCTTTGTGTATATTCTTTTGTGTATATTCTTACATTCCTCCATCTGACTGTACTCCTTTTATAATCATATATTTTGTTCTTTGAAACAAACTTCAGCAAGACAGACATCTGAGTCTACTTTGATTCTACTGTGGTTTGTGTGTCCTCCGTCCCTTTCCTAATCCCATCTTTGGCGGAGACGTGATGGTGAAGAAAAGGGAGTCCTGAGCAGTAATGAGGAGACATAAATTTTGTCCCCAGTCGAATCTCTGACCTTGAGTGAGAGCCTAGCCTCAGGGGGCCCTGGTCTCAGCTCCTCTGAAGCCAGGCAGTTGGAATCTTTGTTCTCAAGGCCCCTTTTGACTCATATTCTTAGATTTGAAATGGAAATAAAACTGCCTGCATGGTTGTTGTGAGGAGTAGCTGAATGGATTGGATGGTGGGGTAAGATGTCCTCATGAGGGAAGCACCGGGTCCTCGTGTGCTCCCTATGGGGATGGGCAACAGGAAGGGAAAATGTTCTCCTAGTCGTCTGGGCTCTTCAAAATAAAGGGACTCGACAGTGAAGTAGACCTTTCTCAGGGCAGTGAATGTCTTAAACTCCAAGAGAGAAGCTGACCTAGGTCTGTCTGTAAAGCCAGTGTGGTCTCTGTGGGTACCGGCTCTGCCTTGGCTGACGCTGGCTCCTGGAGGATGTTGTGGAGCCGAACCTCTGGTCTACATGGAGGACTCTGCTTCTCCCTCAGAGATGCCTCCCTTGCTTTACCCTCTGACCTTAATTTGACTGATTTAGAGCTTTGTATTGTGTCATTCATTCAGTTGATGAGCAGATGTGTCCTCATACGTGCACATAATCTGCCTTAGTAAAATTCAGAGTCTGCATCAATCCAGGGACAGAAAATCCCAGGCTGCTGGCATCCTGACCCCAGCAGCTGGCCCCTCTGGTTTCCTTTCTCTGTCAGGACCCATCCTCGAAGGCACCAGATGTGAGAGCTGAGCTGCAGCACGGAAGGACGTCTTAGTCTCAAATGAGAGATTGGAGGGAAGGGATAGTTCAATACCTCACAGGCCTTTACCATTCTAAGTCCTTTTGTCTCTGGACTGACAGGATTCAAGCGTTAAGTGGCCTTCTTAATGCTGTTTTGTGTTCATCTCCCTGCTGTAGCACTTTGTAGACTGTGACTGATGCTTGAAGTCTAACGACGTGGCCACAAGGATATTCCTACCTATTTGTTTTTCTGGGGTGACACTTTGCTCTGCCCTCTGAAAATGGCCCAATCTCAAGAGTCCTTGTGTTATATTAGATCAGGTTCCATCAAGAGATTTTCAAATTTTTTCTTATATCTTCATGTATTGTCTACCTGGTTCTTCAGGGCCACCTCTAAACCAAAGGTGGGAACAACTGAATCCCATCGCCCCAGTGCTGTCCATTTTCTCAGAGAAGCCACAGAAATGGGATCTTGCAGCCCCATCTTATCAGGGAAATCAAGAGCCTCAATAACAAAACAGAAAAAAAAAAAAAAAAAAAAACTCTACCATTTATGAATCACGGTGGAATCCTAAGTTACTCCTAACCAGAAGTCTGAGCTGTGTCAGTTGAGGATCTCTAAGCAGAAATTTCTCAGCTCACGCGTGTTTCAGCTGGAGGTGTGGCTTCATTGGCTTCTGCCTGTGGAGGTAGATTGCTCAAAGCATGCCCTTTGGAGGCATTCTCAGTGAGTTCCTACGTGACCCCAGAAACAGAAAGTGGTCCTACAGGATACACTCTTGATTTTTGGAGTGAGAAATAGCTTCTGCAGTCTTAGGCTCTGGGCTGTACTGTGTATGGATACTCTGTGTATCACTGCGGATGAAGATGGAAATTTATATATAAGCATCCCATAAATGCCGTACCATCAGTCCCAAAGTTATAGCTCAGATTGTCAAAAAAAAAAAAAAAAAAAGAAAGATCGTCAACAAGTCTTTTTTCTTTCTGGGTGTTATTGGTAAATTCAGCCATTTGAGTCCCGCGTTAGCTCTCATGTGGCGTTTTTTATTATGTTTGTCTGTTTATTTGCTTTCCCTTCCCCCCACCCTTTTTGGGAACACTTGCTGTTTATTTTCCTAGCAGATTCAAGCCCCAGTAAGACAACAGCCAAAGGTTCAAACAACCCCACCTCCTGCCGTCCAGGGGCAGAAACTCGGATCTCTCACTCCTCCATCATCCCCCAAGACCCAACGTGCTGGGCACAGGCGGATTCTCAGTGATGTAACCCACAGCGCAGTCTTTGGGGTCCCTGCCAGCAAATCAACCCAGCTGCTCCAGGCAGCTGCAGCTGAGGCCAGCCTCAATAAGTCCAAGTATGTGGTGCTTCCCCTTTATCTTTTTTACTTTTGTGGGCTGGGGCTGCTGTGGGCCACTGCTGTGTCATTCTTTGATGCTGTATGTAGATGTGTGTGTATGCACATATAATGGTACGTGTGTGCCTGTTTATTAAGAAACTGAATTTGCCTGTAGTATACATAGACCAGACTGATCTTAAGACATAATTTCATACTTGTTTACTGTTTCCATCCTCTCAACCATCCCATCTTCCACAGAGTTTTGTTTTGTGTGTGTGTGTGTGTGTGTGTGTGTGTGTGTGTTTACTGGACAAATTAGATTTTGTTATGTATGTATGTATGTCCCACGGAGCATTTTTTAAATCAGTCTGACCAAATCTCTCTATGATGAAAGTCTTTCATTGGCTCCCCCTATCTAAACTCCATAGGCTGTTGTATCACATCGGTGGACTTGTTGTTCTCCATCTTTGTGAACACTTTGTTCATCCTGGGCCCTCTCCCCGAACTGCCATTCTCCTCCTTGTCCACCTAGGAAATGCTTATTTATTCATCAGTTTATTCATCAGTCCTTGGTGTCACATGTACGTTTGTCAGAACCTTTTTTTGAGCATGTATCACATTACATGATCATTATCTGTTTGTGTGTCCAGCTGACCTAGCCTGCAAATTCCTCCAAGACAAGGACCATGCCTTAACCTTTGTAAATCCAGTGACCAGCTCCGTGCCTGAAATAAAGTAGATTGCAATGAGTGTTTGCTAGGTAAATGCAACTTCAGACCCTCAGCTTTCTTGGAACCATGTACTCACTCCAAAGTTAAAAATCTCTAAGTTGTTAGTTAAATGCAAAGGACATCAAGAGAGGCTTTAGAAGAAAATTAGGTAATGATACCTGGAAACACAAGATAGTGAGGACTGTCTTTATTTCTCCTTAACTGCGATGGTCACTGCTCATGGCGGCCCTCCATTCTCTGCGTGCCAGGTCCTGACAGATGGGAGGCAGCCTGAAAAGGCATCAGCCCCAGCCCTTCTGGGGTCGGTTATTGTGGATATTACAGTGGATGCCTCAGGAGGTACAGGCCTAAGAACAGGTTGCATTGTGATTCGGGATTGAAAGGAGTTGCAGAAGAGACCAAAAATCTAAGCAAGAGATTAAAGAAGCAGTGGGGGATAGTGGATTGTGAAAGAAGGGGAGACATAATATTTCACACGGTGATTAAATTACCTGTGGAAACCGTCCAATTGCCATGGAACATCCTTTTAGAAAACTACTGCAGAAAATAATGGTTTATTTTATTTTTTTGAAAATAATGGTTTAATTCAGAAAACAATCTGGTCTCAAAGAAAAAGTAGATTGACCCTTTTTCAACTTTTTTTCATTTCGTGGGGGTGGGAACCTACCTAGGTCTGCAACCACCACTCCATCAGGCTCTCCTCGGACCTCCCAGCAAAACGTTTATAATGCTTCCGAAGGTTCTACGTGGAATCCCTTCGACGATGACAATTTCTCCAAACTCACAGCTGAAGAACTGCTGAACAAGGACTTTGCCAAGCTGGGGGAAGGTGAGCAGTTGTCCTTCTGTGATTCTTAAACCCTAACGCTAGAGGCATATGTGTGTGAAAACTCAGGGTTGGGTCTTTCCTTCCCTTAGAGGCTTGCTTAGAAGTTGGAGCGCAAATTGCTTTCTGTGTTTCGCAGAGCACTGACATCTTCTCATCTTCAGGAACTCCTGGCTTGCTGTGGGTGGCGGCACACAGAGTGGGACACTATTAGGACAGATTTGATAGCATAGATCAGGATATATGGTCGAGCATGGTCATTCCTTGGGGGAGTGTGATGGTTGTTTGTCCTAAGTGTTTATTGTCCCAGAAAGTTGTAACTGCTTACCCAGGAGAGTGTGTCCCCCCCGTGGACATTGCATCCTGACCACCATCAGAGCTCTGTAGTACGGTTGCTGACTGTGGAGAGGTGACCAAATAAATAGAAGGTACCATCTCTCAAAAACCCACAGTTTAGGGCCCCCTGGGTGGCTCAATGGGTTAAGTGCCCAACTCTTGATCTCAGCTCAGGTCTTGAGCTCAGTGTCATGAGTTCATGCCCTGCATTGGACTCCACGCTCAGCGTGGAGCCTACTTAAAAACAAAACAAAACAAAAAATGCACAGTCTATTTTGGAAAGGCGGGACTCATGCACACAGGCACACATGTGCACTTTGGAAAACAACAGCATACCCTGGGAAAATTCTTCAAATAGAGTTCCTTGGCATTAGACCAGAGCACAGGGTGGTAAAGGAATGATCAGAACCAAGGGAATGATACAAACTTGGACCATACCTTTTAATTTTACTCTTTTTAAACTTTTGTTAATCTCTTTTAACTATGATTTTATAGATGTCTTTCAAAAATGTACATTACGGGCAGCCCTGGTGGCTCAGTGGCTTAGCACCGCCTTCAGCCCGAGGTGTGATCCTGGAGACCCGGGATGGAGTCCCATGTCGGGCTCCCAGCATGGAGCCTGCTCCTTCCTTGGCCTATGTCTCTGCCTCTCTCTCTCTCTCTCTCTCTCTCTCTCTCTCTCTGTCATGAATAAATAAATAAAATCTAAAATCTTGGAAAAAATGTATATTTACTTTCTTATTCTTTTAAACAAAAGATAGAGTATAGGATTTAACTCTGACAGCTAACTCATCATCAAATTATTTCATTGTTGGGTATGCCGCTTATTGTTCTAGAATGGACAGGAATACCTTCACGGGCTATTGAAGACTCTTGTACTTTTGCACTTACGAGACTCCCAAGTTTTAAAAATCTTGTGTCTATTTTTATTTTTCATAATTTCCTGTCTCTCTTCTGTCGCAATAAACTGCTGCCCTTGTGCCTGTCCCTCTTCAGTCTCACTCCTGCCATTTCACCCACGCCACCTTCTCATGTGCTCTCCTGAACTGTTTCCAACACGGAAAACAGATTGGCAAACTCATCAGAATTCTATAAAAACAAATAGATTGAGAGTAAGGACTGGAGGCATTTCTGCCTATATAATGTGCTTGAGCTTTGGGGCTTTAGCTCCAGCCATCTTTTTTGTTGCTTATTTATTTATTTATTTGAAAATATTTTTAGTTGTGATAAATATACAGGGGCACCTGGGTGGCTCAGTTGATTAGGCGCCTGCCTTCCGCTCAGGTCATGATCCCAGGGTCCTGGGATGGAGCCCCGCGTCAGGCTCCCTGCTCTGCGGGGAGTCTGCTCTTCCATCTCCTTCTGCCTTCCCCACCCCCGCTTGTGTGCGCACGTGCTCGCTCCCTCTCTCCCTCTCTCGTGCGTGTGTACTCTGTGTCTCTCTCTCAAGTAAACAAGTAAAATCTTTTTTAAAAATTGTGATAAGTAAACATAACACAACCATTAGCTTCTTAACCACTGTCAGGTGTACAGTTCAGTAGTGTTAACTACACACACGTCATTGCACCTCCAACCTCCAGGACTTCCACCTTGCAGAACCAATGTGCTATCTTCGCTTCTGACAACTTCCTTCCTTTTCTCAGCTCTCGTCTCGGTTACTGCAGCGACGAGACAAGGACCTGTGAAGGGCCCCGGTGTTGCCACAATGCAGTAAGAGGAGTCAAGTCTCCCCTCCGTCCTGTGAGTGTGTGTCGTGGAATTCTGCTGGAGGGCGCTGACTGCTGTCTTGTCCTTCCAGGCAAACATCCTGAGAAGCTCGGAGGCTCTGCTGAGAGTTTGATCCCAGGCTTTCAACCAACTCCCGGTGACGCTTTTGCCACTCCCTCGTTTGCTGCTGGAACCGGTTAGTATCGCAGACGCCTGAAGCACGGGGCTCACTGTCGTTACCTCTGCACTTTCCACTCCGCAGATAACTCTGGTGCGCCGCGGAGCCCCAAATCTTGGTGCAAACGTGTTTTCTTTTATTCAGAAATATTTCCAATATAAAGATAGGGAGAAAGAAATATCTAGAATCATTTCAAATTAAAATGACAGGATGATGTGTCAGTAAGATACAGGATTGTTCTGTCTAGTTCACGCACATACTTTAAGCAAATATTTCTAAATTTAAGAACATCACTGTTAATGTCTTGTAATTGCTTAGGTCTTTGGAATGACTTGAAGAATTCTAAGAATTAAATGATGTATCCTCTATCCAAGATTCTGCTGAGCTGTGTTTCTGTGCCTCTGTGTGTGTGTGTGTGTGTGTGTGTGTTTACAAGGAGAGGGAGATCTCTTTTTAAATTAGACCTTTTTAAATTAAAGAAGCAATAGTAAAAGACTAATTTTCTCCTTTATTAACAAAATTATACACCGTCAATTATACTTCAATTAAAATTTCTTAAAAATTAAAAAATTGTACATGTTTATTATATAAAAGTAATTTATAGACAAGTGTAGAGAAGAAAGTTAAAATCCCCATAGTCTCACTGCTAAGAAGTAGCACAAGGTACCATTTTGGTGTCTATTTTAGTGGCATTTACCCCTTGTAGGGTCACGATATCTTCGTGAATGTGATGAAATTTACAGATCTTCTTCCTCACGAAAATATACGACCACAATTTTGTAAATAATTGTTAGCTTCAGCTTAAGACTCTAATGTACATCTTTATAGTCTTATTTTAAAACCAAATTTTCTTGCTTGCTAAGTCTGGCACATTTCCCACATCATTAAAGAAGCTCCTAAAAGATAAATTTTAAAAGATCTATGTTAAATTGCTTCATATGGATTTGTCCTAATGTATCTAACCAAGTAATCTCTGTTTTAAACATTAATTTGGTTTCAGTGTTTTCCTGTTATAATTCACTCAGCAACAGATAGGAGGTTTTGAGTATGTATATTCCTTGTGGATAAGGAATTTGATATGCTTCTGAAATTGATCTTTTTTAGTTATATTGATTAATTTCTGATTTTATCCTTATATATTCCTTTCCTCCTGTCTTCTGTAAGTGTGTTAGTAGTTTTTCTAATGTCTTAGGTTCATTTGTTATTGGAACTTTGGCTGTCATGTAATAACCTTTACAGTTTCTTTAAGATAACTTCTAGAAGATTATTGGTTAAATAAAAGATATGTGTCTTTTAAGGTTTTTGATACGTATTTCTAAATTGGCCTCTGAGAATGCTATACAAATTTTATTTTGATCATCAGTGAAAGAGTAATTCTTCCTCCATTTCCCCATCCAGCCCCACTCAGAGGCTGTAGACAGAAGGACAGTGTTTACTGGCCATTATTTCTTCTGGGATTTGTGGTGTTCGTGTCTTTTGCCTTTTTTTTTTTTTTTTTTGAAGTTCTTTTTTCATTTTGTTCTTATTTGTCCTATATGTAAACGTTTTCCCCAGTCTATCATTTGTCCTACACAAGTCTTATCTCACCTGACCCTTAACACCATCCCCACATCAGTCACAGTTGCGGTTACTGAGCACAGACTAGCATCTTTTCCAGGATCACATATCTAGGAAGCAGCACAGCTGGGACACCATCCCTCTGGTTCCAGAACTTCCTCTCTCAGGTTTTCTGCCACACAAAGAGGCAAATTTAGTAATATTTTTTTCTAGAAAATCATCTGCAATTTTAATGTGTATTGAATAAAATAGAATAATGCATTTAAACCTTTTATACTATTTGTATACATATCAGTTTTCACTGTATGTATTTGTGTTTCATTTTTTTCTTGGGAACCTTAGCAAGAAATCTGTTGTTTTAGCATCTTTCTAAGGCAACTTTTAGATTTATAAAATCTACTGTTTTTCTGTCTTCTAAATCCTTAACTTTTGCTTTTATTTATTTATTTATTTTTGATTACAGATCTGTTTTTCTTAGGTTTGCTTTGTCAGTATTAAGAGGAACACATAGTAAAATCTTTAATATTCTTCTTAAAAACATAATGGAAGTGTTTAGCATTTTTCTCCCATTGTAATAGTGATTTTCAGCCAGCTTGAGAGTGTGGAGAGAGGTTCATTGTAATCTGCTAGAAGACTTGTCCACAAATATTTCAGTATTCTCTTCTCTCTTTAATTGCCCAGCCCACCCTGACCTTTGAGGATTACACTGTTTATTGAGGGTGCTTGCTAATAGGTGTGCACTTCCCTCGTCAGAAAAAACCTGATGTTTTAATCATATCCCATAAGTCTTCATGTGATATTCTCGTTGTTACTCATTTGGAATACATACACATTGGCCTTATTTGGGGCATGCTTTTTAACATTAAAAAGTTAAAATGTTTTGTGTTATTCTTTATTTTTAGCTTTGTTGTCTTGCCTGTGTAGTTTATAAATGTATTGGTATTTGGGTCTGGTTTAAAGTGCTTGAAGTTCAGTAGGTCACATGTTGACCAAATGTGTAAAGCATTGACCGTTGTCCTTGAGATAGAGCATCACACCAATGACCAGCTATGGTACTAGGTAGGATAGAGCTTCTCTGGAAAGAGGGCTGTGGAATAAGCTCTAGGAGAGTCTTCTTTGGTGTTGAATCCTAGCATTTAGTGTTGTGCTTGCTTCAGTATAGATTACTGAATGAATGAAAAGCGTTGCTGTTTGCCACAGGTTAGGCGCTTGGATTCATCAGTGTTGACAGAGGTCCTACACATTTTCCATCTGCCCTCAGTTTCAGTGCCTATAATTCCTACTTATCACATGTTTTGTTGTTTGTCTATATGAACTGGCTTTTTTTAAAGATTTGTTTATTTATTTTAGAGAGACAGAGCATGGAGGGGAAGGGCAAAAGGAGAGGGAGAGAGAGAGAGCTTTAAACAGAGCACCAAGACTGATGGAGGGTTCGATCCCATGACCCAGATGGAAACCAAGAATCCAGAGCTCAGCTGACTGCACCATCCAGGCACCCTTGTATGAACTTTATCAAACAGTTTTTATTTTTGTTTTAGCCTGTTCTCTCCCTTTATGCTTACTTTAAAGGCTATAAACGGCTGTATTTTTTAAAGGGATTTAAAGGCCTTGCCTTAAAAAACATACGTTTGAGTAAAGTTATGACAGTAATAACAGTGAACATACACTGAGCATTTCCTACATGCTAATAAGCCCACTGATTAAGTGCTTTTTATGCATTATTTCAGGTAGTCCTTAAAACAACCTTCAAGGGATGCCCAGGTGGTTCAGTCAGTTAAGCATCTGTCTGCCTTTGGCTCAGGTCATGATCTCAGGGTGCTAGGATCCAGTACCCTGCTCAGTGGGGAGTCTTCTTCTCCCTCTGCCCCTCCCCACCTCATGCTTGCTATCAAATAAATAAATAATCTTAAACAACAAACCAGCCCACAAGAGGTTAAATTACCTGACCAAGGCCACAACTGGAGAATGCTAGTATAGAGATTTGGACCTGAGCAACCCAACCCAGAACCTATAGTCATAACTACATCTCAAGAATCTTTGTAAATCAGTGACACTAAGCTTTTATGAACATTATAAAACATCTTCACATTTTTTTCATGTTATCCAGCCTTTTTAAATGAACATTTAATATTTTTCCTTCTTTCTTTGTGGTGTAAACTTTTGTGTGTGTGTGACACTTTCAATTTTATAAATGAAAGAAAATTATATCTAAATCCCAGAAATTAATATGTCCTCATTCATACAAAGTATAGGATAGCACCATTTTCTAGAATTTTTCTAATCAAGCTCAAACTGTTCATGATTTTAAACCTTCCAATCAAAGGAGGAGATAGGCAGGAAATTTGGCAATGAGTCAGAGAGGATGACAGAAGGATTATTTTAAACATTTTTATGGTTAAATCTGCAAAAATGTTGATGAACTATGTCCATATGTTGGAACAGACATTTAAAACTTGACATTGTGCCTCTTTTTTTAAAATATTTTTCTGTTGAGTTATACACATTCAATTGTGTAATTTTGGAAAAATGACTAAAAGCCCAAAGAAACAAGATAAAAGAACTCATAATCCCAGTGCAAGAGGAAAACATTGCTGATATTTTATAATATTTATGTCCAGAATTTTATTTCTGTATATATACTTTTTTCAAAAATGAATATATGCAGTTTTATGATTTGTTTTTCTGTTAATATATTTCATTGTATCTCATTTGAAAATAAAGATTTTAAGAGCAGTGATTTTACCCTTCTCTTCCTCCATCTACCTTCAAAGAAGCTTAGTTAAAAACTCACTTTAATAACCTTCTCAAAATGACAAAATTACAGAGATTGAAAACAGATTAGTGGGTTCCCAGGGTGTAGAGACTGGAGGAAGGAGTGAGTGTGACTATAAAGGAGAACAAGAGGGTTCTTTGGTTTGATGGAACAGTTCTGTGTCATTGTCATGGTGGTGCTTATGCTAAGCTGTACATAGTATCTAACTGCAAAGAAACACACACACACACACACACACACACGAGTGCATGTGAAAATTGAATAAAGTCTAATAACAGTATTGTAATGGTGTCAGTGATATTGTCCTATAGTTGTAAAAGATCTCACTATGGAGGGAAGCTGGTTGGAGATTCCCAGAACTCTATGTATAGCAAAATCCTATGATTTCATAATTATTTGAAAATAAAACGTTTTTTAAAAAAAATCTCTACAGATGGTAAAATGAGATTTTAACTAGAGAACAAACTGAGTGTTAAAATGCAACGTAAAGAATGGTAAATTGGAAACCAGCAAGCCTGGGTTCTGACCCTGGTTTGCAGGTAGACCCCTGGCTAGCCTCTTAACTTCTGGGCTTCATTTCCTTTCCCGCAAAATAAGAAAATTGTGCTCGAAAATCCTAAGATCCCTTTAAGCCCTGTGATCCCACGGGGTGTGTAGATTTCTGTAAATCCGTGAGTTTGCCAAGTTCTAGAATGAACGTCGGTGAATGTTAGATGGCGTCCAGAAGTTAGGGCTTGTCTAGCCTTGCAGCAGACACGGGGTCCATTTCTGTTTCTGTCTGTGTCTGTCTGCCTTGCGCTCTAACAGACGTGCGGTGGCACGGTGACCGCAAGGTGGTGAAGGGCCCTTGGGGTGCCTGTATGGCTGTGTTAGATTACACACGAAGCCCCGTCCACTTCATGCTACGGTGTGTGACATGGACAATAGCTGCCGCAGGAGCTCTGGAAGAGATCACTGTGGCTTCCACACCAGGAAGAAGCGGAATCCAGGTGTGCGAATAGACTAGTGTCGTCAGTTGCGTCTCTGAGTATGTTGCAGGGACCGGGTGACATCTCTCAGACGTGTTTTGCCATCACACTGGATTATATCCACTCATATGCCTCTTTATTCTGCCTCTGAGTTTAGATTTACTCTATAATTTGAACTGTTGAGTAAATAGGTGGTAAATTCATCTGGATTTACTTGACGTTTTCTGCTTTTCTCTCTCTCTCTCTTTTTTTTTTTTCTCCTTGACCCTTTCTTCCCCTCCAACCAACTCCAGCTGAGAAAAGGAAGGGTGGGCAGACTGTGGATTCCAGCCTGCCGCTTCTAAGTGTATCTGATCCTTTCATTCCTCTTCAAGTACCCGATGCACCAGGTAGGTAAATCGAGCTGATCTGAGCTTAAGCAGCTTGATTCTTATGTCCCAGGGTCCCTTGAGAGTTGTTTCACCACTCCATAAAAAGGAGGTGAATTCCAGGCCCGTTATTTGTTTTTTGGTAACGGGAAGGGCCTGTGCATTGGAAGGAACCCTAGTCCAATGTGATTGTAACATGTTGGGGGGCACCTGTAAGCATGTGATAGAAGGAACAAAATGCTCACAGTGGTTATCGTACGATGACTGAATTACTGGGGATTTCCTGTCCAGTTCCTGTTTTCCTATACTGTGCTTTTATTTTAGAAATAAAAGTTAAAGGGAATGTGAGCCAGGAGACCCAGGTTCCCTTCCTGGCACTTGAACTCTCTGAAAGCCTTCTGGGCTCACCTCTTCATCAGTGAAGTAGTTTGGCCTGCCTGAGTTCAAATATCCCATTAGGGCTCCAATATCCTGACTTTTAAGTGAGCAGTCTAAAAAAGTAAGAAATTGTTAGTATGTTCTGATTGAAATAGCTTTTGAAACAGTCATTGGGTGTTTTCTATGTGGGGTTCACGGATGCCAATGATTTTTCTCCCTAATCTTCGCCATCCTTTCGAGGGTAGGGTGGGGAGCATGACATGTGGCATAGAAGCCACCCTTTCTCTTCTCTATCAGTCTTTTTGAAAAAGCAAATAAATCCAGTTATTTAGAAGCATCTAGCGCCCATTTTGTTCCTGATAGGTTTTCTTTTTTTCTCATTCTTACCCTTGCCTGTTCTTGCTTTTATACTAATAGGATCTGCTTGGTTCTTCTTCTCTCAGAATGTTAAAGGTATTTAACTGGCTCAAGATTGGAAGTGATCATGATATCTGTACCATCTACTTCCTAAGACAGACTATAGCAGTGGTACCATGATGGTTTTTATTTCTTGGGGCAATTTGCTGACCCTCCTTAGGGGGAGCAAATACTTGCCTTGACCTGGTAGTAAATTGTGTCACTTGATAGCTTGCTGGACCTGGACACAGGTCAAAAATACCTAAGGTCACTGAGGAATGATTCAGTACAGGATGGTTAAAGGGAAGGAAGGCATCAAGTAGAGGCCCTTTTCTCAGTTGTGTCCTTCAGGTGTGCCTGGCAGTGCGTAGACAAGCCGGTTTCTGGGAGAACGCTGGAAAAGTATGGGCTGCAAACTCAGGCTGGGGCCCCCTGGCCCCTTGTTGCGGCAGTCATGGGATCAGACGGGAAGAGGGGGTTACTGAGGCGTCTCCCTTGGACAGCCCACGGGGCTCTTGCTTTACTCTTTCCCAGATAGCCCATGAGCTGTGGAAGCTGGAAGGGCAGTCTCTTGGCACAGGCCAGAAGATGGGGGTCCACAGGCGAGGAGCTGTCCTCTGCCGCGGTCACAGGTGCCCGCCGGGTCAGGGATGAGGAGCCAGGCACACGTGCCAGGTGGCTCAAGAGACCAACTCCCGGTTGTAGAGATGAGTTGTGAAGATTGTGACGATGAGCCATAGGTCGCTGGCTGCCATCCACCTCCCTTACCTTTCCTGTCTCCTGATCCTCTCTCTGTATTTCTCTCATTCTGGGGGATTCCTGCTCAAGTGATACTGGTGTTCACTTTAAAACCAAGTAAGCCGTGGCCCCTCTTGGTTTTAATGGGAAATCGATTAAAATGGAACATTCTATAGAGAATTACAGAATCATTTGCCTTATGATCCTCTGAAGACATAAATTAGACATGTCACTCCTTTATGCTCCAGTGAATTTCCGTATCATTGAGCATAAAATCGGGCTTCTTGTTGTGACCTGAAAGGCCCTAACTAATCTGGTTAGCCCCCTGGCTACCCCTCGAACCTGAGCTCATAGCATTCTTTTCTTCAGTCTTTCCTCCAACAGGCTGAGCTTGTTCCCACCTCGGGGCCTTTGCACATGCTGGTACTCTGCCTGGAAAGCTTTTCCTCCATCTCTCTTCCTTCTTGTCAGCTGACATTTGGGCCTCTGCTTAAATGTGGTCTTCTTAGGCCCACCGTGGTCCCACACACCCTCGGTCACACTTCCTGGCCTTTTTCTTCATAGCACTTACTATGACACTGTTTTCATTGCTTCATTATGTCTTTGCCCACCAGGATGTCACTGTCCTGAAGGAGGGACCTTGCTCTCCTACCCGGCGCTGCTTTGCCAGGCCTAAGAACACTTAGAGTTGGCCCGCAGTGAATATTTGCAGGTTGGATAAATGAACAAAGTAAAACCTGAGGCTGAAAGGCTTATGGTGGCCCCATTGCTCTTCATTTCTGTCCCCAGCTCCCAAATACCAGACTGCCAGCTCCATAGCCTTCCATCTGTGCCTCTGCCAACTCCAGCCAGGCCTCCCATCTGCTCTTAGAGGATGAATTAATGAAGGCACAGCCCGCCGTGTCAGGAAGCTGCCAAACCCCAGAGTGAAAGTCGTAGCTAGGCTGAGCAGAGCTTCACCTCCAGCCCTTCCTGGAGCCTCCAGAATTTGGACTGTGTTGCCGCCGTGTCTGAACTGTTGTATGTACTGTAACATTCAGCGTGTACACAATTCAATTCGGTGGCCTCTTTATCCAAGGATGTAGGTGGGAGATACACAGGATTGCCCTACATTCCTCCTTACCGTCTTGGAATGTCTGAGTGAAGAAAGGCCTGAGAGTTTAGGGGCTCTGGGACCTCAGCAAATGGCAGGTTTGTCTTCCTCCACCTCCTGCCCCCTTAAGGACCCAGTTTTTCATGACTTCCCACCCACTATGGGCACCGGTCAGGCTTTTGGGTCAGTTTGTTTGTTTTGCACACATGGTTCCCTCCACACTCCACCTCCTGATTGTAGGAGTCATGAAATCTTAGACCCCTGACAACTATATGCCTTTTAATGACTTAACATTTTATTTTATGCTTTTAAAATGTTCTCACATATAATTTCCTTTGATCCACAAAGAATCCTGACTGGTGGGTATGTCAAGCAGTGTCTCATTCTCTGGGTGAGGAGCTGTGGCCCCGGTGCTCCTGTGACAGGTGCTGTTGTACACACTCCTTTGCGTGGCCCTCGGGCCCCGGGCAGTGAAGGTTTCCTTGTCTGGAGGTCAATAAAGCCTTTGACTGGAGATGGAGAGCTAAACTTAAGGTTTAGGGAAATACAAAAATGGGCTTGAACTTGTGAGACCTGGGTTCTACCCACAGAGTAGCTCCGTGATTTAATCAAACCACTTAAACTCTGTATTCTCATCCTCAAAACTGGGGCTGTTCAAACCCACCCCATGGAGTGGCTTGTGAGGTTTGGATGAAAGCATGTGTTTGCAATTGCTTTGTAAACTTTAAATTAGTATAAAGATAGGAAATGCTATAACAGCTTTGGTCCTGGGTCCTTATTCCCCGTGGGCAGTCCCACTCGTAATAAAGTCTTAGATGATGATATTTCTCCCTTACAGAAATTAAACTTGCTTTCTAACCTTGGACCTTTGCACAACTGAGAACCATTGAAGTAGACTTCCTTGCTATAATGATTATTAAACTGGGGGTAGAGAGGACTAAATAATTGGATTTTTTTTGGGTTTTCATAAAGGAGCATTTCTATTTTCCAAAGCACAAAACAAATTTTCTTAGAAAGTCTGGCATTATAAATAAAAATTAAAAAAAAAAAAAAAGAAAGTCTGGCATTTAAAAAAAAAATAAAAAATCAAAGCCGTGAGCATTCGTGTGCCCACAGACCCGCCACATGAAACCCAGCTCTGGTGAGTCTCAAAGCATTTCACTGATGCTCACGTACTGTGTGTGCATTTATTTCACCATCTGTTGAGAACAGATAAGCTATAGGTGGTACCAAATTTAAAATATGATGGAAGAGAATGGGATATTATCCCTGAAAATTGGCTGAAAGATCGAATCTTTTTTTTTTTTAAACTGGTAAGATATATACAACCCAAAGTTTACCATCTTTAAAGTTCATTAGTACATTCACCTGTTTTGCAACCATCACCATCCATCCACAGAACTTACGAAACTGAAACTCTCTACCTGTTAAACAGTGACTCTCCGTCCTCCCTCCTGCAGCCCCTGGCAACCACCGTTGCTCTGTCTCCGTGAACCTGGCTGCTCTACTTACCTCATCTAGGTGCAGTCATATAGCATTTGTCTTGTGACTTGCTTATTTCATTTAACTTAATGTCCACAAGGTTCGTCAATGTTGAAGCGTATGTCAGAATTTCCTTCCTTTTTAAGGCTGAATTATATCCCATTGTCTGCATGTAGCCACATTTTGTGTATCCACTCATCTGTTGGCCAGTGGAGTTGCTTCCGTGTTTCAGCTGTTGTGAATAGTGCTTCACGAACATGGGTGTGCAAATATCTCTCCAAGACCCAAGGTTCTTTGGGGCTTATATATCCAGAAATTGAACTGCTACATCCTTGGTATTCTATTTTTAATTTTTTGAGGAACCACTGTATTATTTTCCACGACTACGTCTTTTTACTTTCCCAGTAACAGAGCACAAGTTTGAGGAAAAGCTTTTCATAGCAGCTCCTTCGTGCTGACCTCCCAACATCCGTGTTCCACAAGCCTAAGCAGGAATGCATTAGTTGCCCCCTAAGTGCCGCTTTCTGGAACCAACAGCTTTTTAAAAATGTGCCTCCTGGTTTATGGCACTTGATCATCTCTTTAAAAGTAGGCAAGAGAAAGCGTGTTTTCTTAGTGGTTTGTAGTCAAGATGGGCGTTCCTCTTCGAGCTGTGTGCTGGCGTCTTCCTCACTTCCAACTTCTGTTTTGTGATGTTAAAAGGTCCAGAGTTGATCACCTCTGTGTCTTTGCTCTGGGAAGTTTGTCTCTCTGCACATTCAGTTCCCTGGAATGAAGTTGGAATGGGGCAGGGTAGTTGACTTTCACTTCAACTTGCAGATGTTACAGACAGTTTGGTGTCTGGTTCTCAATGACAGGAACTATTTAAAGTGACTAGATTTTAAAAACAGCATCTCTCATCACAAGACTTCAGACGGGATGTAAATTTCCAAAGCCACAAAGCTGCAGCAGCCAGACCCTCTTTTCTGATGGGACTGCACCAAGCTCTGCCATGTTCAGTGGTTCAAGATGCTCATGATCGTATCCCTAATTAGGGCCGAGATGGTCCTTGAGCAGACCCGTAGTCCTTTTAGCCTAAGTAGACACCTGGCCTTTCTCTTTTGATATTTTGTAAGAGAGAAAACTCACAACTTGCAGCGTATCCCAATCTCACATCAGGAGGCAGTTTTGATTACCTAACCTTAGGTTTACGGAGGGTTTAACCTTCTTACTTTGTGGTTGATATTTTCAATAACTACATCTTGAGAGAAACGAAAGAGAGGACTCCAGAATGGATTCACTCCTACCTCTTCCACTCTTCCCTTAGTCCCCAATGCCCCTTGACTTATGCTTGAGAGGAGAGAGGGGGGTGTCCAAAAGATCCTTTTTCCAAGTCCCCTCTTAATTTTTCAAAGTACTAACAATCCTCTCCTTGAAGAGCACTCTCAGTTTCCAGTGCCCAGGCGAACTCCTGCATCACTTCGCTCCAAGGGTCCACCTTGTCCACCTTCTCAGTCCTTTCACTGCAATTTCAGTGCTTCTCCATGCTCTTAACCAGACTCATTTTTATTTGGGAACCCTAGAGACTCGAAAAACAACAGAGTATGGTAACAAGCAAGTGATAAGAAAATAACCACTGATGGAAAAATAGGAGCAGACAATTCATGAAAGAAGAGATAGAAATGACCATTCAGCGTGTATATTTTTTCTAAAGTCCATCATCATGATGAATCCAAGAAGAGCCATTTATGAAACAGTGAGATGCTGCAGCCTCTGCCATCAGCTTGGAAAGAGGGAAGACCCACCACCTCATGGGTGACGAGTGTCTGAGAAAGCAGAAGCGCTCAGACCCTGCTAGTTGATGTTCTCTTTCCTTTCCTAAGGGGCACCTGGGTGGCGCAGTCAGTTGGGCATCCACCTGGTGAGTTCCTCCTCTGTCCCACCCCGCTGCCTCCTCCCACATTTCACTTTATGCAGGGACTTCTGCTTTTCTGATCTCACACCAAGGCATGGGAGTAAAACCTGGAACTCCACCCATTCTCACTCCTGTAATCTCAGGCACCTGGGGCTTCGTTAGATCTCCACAAGTGGTGAAGTGTTCGTGGAGGACTTGATTGAGGTTTGGGATCTTAAAGAATACTTCCTGCCCACATTCCTGAACTCACCACCCTCTTTTCTGCACCACTCTTCCCTCCCACCACACAGAGTGTCTTTATATAACTGTAAGAGAGTGGAATTCCTAACATGAGTGACTCGAGGCCACTCCTCGATGCCCATGTGAGGCCTGTGGGCTGTGTCCTTGTGCCTCCCGTTACATCCTCTTCTGGGTTCTTCGTTTATAATGATCAAAAATGAGCAACAATAGCTTGAGATGTGACTTCTAATAGCCTTTACTTTTTTAAAGGAGCCAAAGCCTTAGTTAAGCCAGAAGGCGGAGTCTCTAGTGTCTAGAAGGTCTGGGTCCTAGTCCTAGCTGGGTCTGTGGCTTACCTGCTGTAGGCTCTCAGGCAGGTGGCTGCATCTTCTGGAGCTGGTTTCTTCATCCGTAAATGAGAAGGCTAATTGAATAAAATCCGAGGCTCCTTCCAGCGTCAACATGTCTTTGATGACTTGGCCGTTGTGCATGGGGCCAAGTCTGTGTGAAACCCTATTCTCCTGTATTGATGGAGATAGGCAGGCCCTAGTGGGCAGCCTGTGGGGGAAACTGAAGTCATGTCCAGGCTGTACCATGCCCCGTCTGTGACTTTGAGCAAGTCGCACGTTCTCTTGGTCTCTATCTCCATTCTTCTGAACTCTGTCAGTATTCCCAGACCCGCCCAGGGTTTTTTTGTGTGTGTGAATAAAGAATGAAAATGTTTGACATTAAACGCTACAGATGGAAGTGGTGACCATAGTTGCAGTGGCCCCTGGGCTCGCGCACTGAGACTCTTCTGTCGTCTGGGGAGCGCTGGGACTGACAGGCTGGCTTCGCACCTGCTGGCCACCTCACGTATGCTGTGGCTCTGCTCTCACTCCTGGTTCTCTGTCTGCTACGGCTCTGTCCCTGCTCCTCCCTCCCACATTTCAGGATTCGAGTATCCTCACGCAGCAGTGACCATGCAGGTGATCTGTGTGAGCTGAGTAGCCTGTTACTTGAGGTTTGGTCTGAAGATAAGCCCCCTAAATTTGGCAGCTCGCCCCATCCCCACCCTATTCCATCTGTCACACACACTTTTTTTTTACCCCCCCACATTGTCTTTTTGATAATGGTTAATCAAAATATTAGATTCTTGCTGAAGTACCTGACTTTACAGTTGATCTAGTCTCCTCCCCACCTCCCCATGGAAGCCAAAAGGCAGAGATGTGAAGTAGGGTATGAGAGGAGACCGAGAACTGGGGACACAGAGATCAGTAAGATACCTTCCCTGTCTTCAGTCCCGTGGTAAGGGCTGCAGGAGAAGTGAGTGCGGAGTGCTCAATGTGGCAGGGAGGATGGGGAAGGGCGTAGAGGGGATGACACTTGAGTGACCAATACAAAAAGATGGTGGGAGGTGTGTCTGTTGCACAGTTGAGGAGGTAAGGACAGAAGTTTAAGGAATGACCCCACGGTTGCAGCGAGTCACTGGAAAGTCTAGAATTCAGACTCTGAATTTGGCTAGCCTAAGGTTTTGCACCGAGATAAACTACTGTATGAAAGATAAGCAGGTAATTTGGGGTCATTACTTTTTATCCATTGCTTCATAAGATTGCAAATATAGGAGTTCTAAAAGTGAAAGAAGCAAATAATCACTTTTCTGTACATGAAAGAAGTTCTTTTTGGGAATAAAACAAAAAGCTAGTGTTCAGAAAAATGAAAAATTAGACTTTTCAAGAAAATTGTCTTATCTTTGCCAGTATGCTAAAAATTGTCAGATATTTTTAACATCTTCTCTGCTAATAAAATGTTATTCACGATGCAAGATTAATGCTGATGTGGTTACACTTGTACACTTGGTTAGTAGTCTGGTTTTTTTCCCCCGATGTTGAGAAACCTCTTGTCTTCAATATGAGTATCAGGTGTAAATGAGAAAGGTAGCATATTGTCATTTAACTCAAAGATGTCTACATGCCGTACACTCCAAAGACAGTAAGTTGATTTCCCATATACAAATATATTTTTCTAAAAAATATATATATATATCTTTTTCTGCAGTGTGTTACTTGTACCAAAGCAGATTATCTTGCCAAGACACTAAAATCCATTATTTTGTTTCATCTGTGTAGTTATAGATCACCTTAAATAACACATCACCTAAAATTTGGTTTCAGTCCCTCAGCAAATACCAAGTTCATCTTATCTGGATTCCTGATGGCCTAGAAGAATGCAGAGTCACTAAAATGTTCTATACACATACTTGAACTTCAAGTCACTCTTTTTCTCAATTTTCATTGTAATTTTACCTTAATGGCATGGTATTTCTGTTATAGAAAAAAAATTGTTGGGGCACCCAGGTGGCTCAGTGGTTTAGCGCTGCCTTTGACCCAGGTCGTGACCCCAGGGTCCCGGGATCGAGTCCCACGTCGGGCTCCCTGCATGGAGCCTGCTTCTCCCTCTCCCTGTGTCTCTGCCTCTCTTTGTGTCTCTTGTGAATAAATAAATAAAATCTTCAAAAAAAAAAAATGTTGACAGGCTTTTAACCAAGCAAGTTATAGAATTTATGTGGTTT
Organism: Canis lupus baileyi; assembly: GCF_048164855.1. Classification (NCBI taxonomy): domain Eukaryota; kingdom Metazoa; phylum Chordata; class Mammalia; order Carnivora; family Canidae; genus Canis; species Canis lupus. Next base: position 71,060,862 of record NC_132848.1, on the reverse strand, counting down.
CAATCTCCTTGTAATTAAAAGGAGGTTGAGCTCTTAATTCCCTTCTTTCTGTAAGATTCTGTGGTTCGTTATTTTGTTTCAAGTAATGCTCTCTATCTTTAATAAGTTGAAGGTAAATAGAGAGTTGTTGATGGATCAAGACTGAAAAAATCATGAAGAAATCTTAACGTGTGCACTGACGTTATCAGGTGTGACACATCTGGTGGATTCTCACGCCCCTTTGTTTCCTAGCCAAAAGACATCAAAAGTAATCTACCTTCAGGTGGAAGTGCATTTCAGGAGATTTGGCCAGAGAGTGATAAGGGTGCCAGCTTGTCACAGGCTCTCAGTCGGCAGACAATAAATGATTGTTGAAGTTAACTTAGGCATATTTTGATTCACTTGGATTTCTAAATGCAAGTCCAAAATTTTTTTTTCAAAACTAAGCCCAAGAAGTGATATGAATGCATAAAGATCTATATACATATGTTTATGGCAGCGTCATTTTTTAAAAAGATTTTATGTATTTATCCATGAGAGACACAGAGAGAGGCAGAGACCCAGGCAGAGGGAGAAGCAGGCTCCATGCAGGGAGCCCGACGCGGGACTCGATCCCGGGACCCCTGGGTCACGCCCTGGGCCGAAGGTAGACACTCAACCCCTGAGCCCCCTGGGCATCCCTTTATGGCAGGTTTAATAGCTAAAAACTAGAAACAACTAAATGTCTGTCAACTGGTGAATGACTAAACAAACTGTGGTACCGTCACGTAGTGGAGCACTACCCGGCAACGAAACGGAGCAAACTCCTGACACCAGCCACAACAGGCAGGAATCTCAAGAGCATTGTGCTAAATGAAAGACATGAGACAGAAGGGGCCAAGCCATAGGGACAGACAGCAGATCAGAAAGCCAGGTCTAGGGGTCATGGGAAGGCACTGGCCAGAATAACACACACTGGTACTTTTGGGGTAACGGAAACATTCTGCATCACTTCGGTGGTGCTCATGTAAACATGTGCCTTTGTCAAAACTCAGCAAAATTGTACACTTGAAATTGGTGACTTTTATTCAGTGTACCTTATACCTCAAATTTTATTTTTTTTAAGTTTTTATTTAAATTCCAATTAACACACAGTGTACTATTAGTTTCAGGAGTACAATTTAGGGATTCATCACTTAAATACAACACCCAGTGCTCACCACCACCAGTGCCCTCCTTAATATCCGTCACCCAACTTAGCCATCGCCCTACTCTCCTCCCCTCCCGCAATCCTCATTTTATTCTCTCTAGTTCAGAGTCTCTTTTGTGGTTTGCCTCTTGCTTTTCCCCTCCTCTGCTCCTCTGTTTTGTTTCTTTATCTTATTTTATTTTATTTTTTTTATTTTATTTTATTTTATTTTATTTATTTTATTTATTTTTTATTTTATTTATTTTATTTTATTTATTTATTTTTTAATTTTTTATTTATTCATGAGAGAGACAGAGAGAGGCACAAGGAGGAGAAGCAGGGTCCATGCAAGGAGCCTGAGGCAGGACTCGATCCCAGGACTCCGGGATGACACCCTGAGCCAAAGGCAGATACCCAACCACTGAGCCACCCAGGCATCCCTCTCTACTTTGTTTTGTAAAGTCCACATGAGTGAAATCATATGGTATTTGTCTTTCTCTGACCTATTTCACATAGCATAATACCCTCTAGTTCCATCCGTGTTGTTGCAAATGGCAAGATCTCATTCCCTCAAGGCTGAGTAAACTCCATTGTGTATGCACCACATCGTTATCCACTCGTCAGTTGATGGACATTTGGCTATTGAGAATGCTGCTGCTGCTGCTACAAACCTCAGGGTGCATGTATTCCTTCAAACCAGTATTTTTGTATCCTTTGGGTAAACATACCTCAAATTTTAAAACAAACAAACTTAGGGCACTACCTTGAATGACTTACAAAGTGACTACTTCAACTGAGGAATGAATGCGTTTTTTTTTTTTTTTTTTTTTTTTTTAACCAAGGGAAATAATCATTCTTATTTTGTTCCACTTTTTGTTTTATTTTGTTTTGTTTGTTTTTGTGTATTTAGTTTGTTGGGGGTTTTTTTTGTTTTGTTTTGTTTTGGTGGGCAGCAAAGCACAGTTTTATTGAGTACAAAGCTCCTGAAGACAGAGGGGACCCAAGAGGGTGGCCCAGGAAAAAAACATTTTTAAACCTTGAACTTCGAAAGCTTGTTTTTAATTAATGGTAAGAGATGCTAACAGTGTTTGGTTTTGTGATGAATCTATACAGAAGTTTGACCACAAAATGTGTTTGCATAGAAAACTGTAAATGATCAGCTTGCTTTAATATCTCACTGCATTTTTGCTTTCTCTTTACCTCTCTGCCCGACCTAGAAAAACTAATTGAGGGACTCAAATCTCCTGACACTTCTCTCCTGCTCCCTGACCTCTTGCCTATGACAGATCCTTTTGGTAGCACTTCCGATGCTGTAATTGGTAAAGTCGTCATCTCTGTTTCTTCAGTCCTGCATGATATATGTGTCTGTCTCTAGAATGATAACTAACTGGTTAACAGATCCCTAGAATAGCCCTGCTCTGGAGTGGAAAATGCCACAAAGCTTCCTTTAATCTTATTTGTTATCACCGAAAGGAAGTGTTTTCTCTGCCTTCCAGGGGCACCACGGTGTTATTTTTGCTTTGCTCAAAAGCCTGACGTTTCTAGAGGGACCTTCTTACGAACGAGCAATAACGGGAAAATTCAGTTAGTTCCAAAAAGCTTCGTGAAGAAAGTTGCTTTCAAGCTGGGCCCTTACCTTTAGCAGATTCTTCTTTATAGGGCCTCTGTGTGTGCCAAGTATCAGTAACAGAAAACACTTGCCCAGTGGTGAAGCCCCATGAGTCGAATCCAGGTCAGAGGTGTGGGTATTGCCCTGTGCTCCTGCAGCAAGGCAAGCAAGACCTATGAGATGTCCAGGGCCTCTGTACCCCAGGGCACATAGTCCTAAAACTTAGGAAGGCCGTGACCCTATAGAGAGATGGGCCTCCAGCTGCGGGGTGTCCTACAGTGCAGAGCACCTCCCAGCTACATCATGGGGTGGGATTTGAAATGGACTAGTGGCTTTTGCAAGGCACAGAGGCTGACTGTCCCCAGGTTTATCCCTGAGAAAAGCGAAATTACTGTAAGATAGTACGGTGCCTCCCAGCCTGTGTCTTCTGACGTGGAAGAAACCTGCTGGGTGTCTCATGTTCTACATTTATCTCTAAAAACTGAGATTCACCAAGACTAGTCCTAGCGGTAAGCCTTGCACACGCATGCTCAGCCAGTGAAGCCCAGACCCTGAAAGCTGCGGAAATAAAGTAACTTCTTGTGCTGTCCATCCTGCCCGGGCTGGCTATTTTAGAGACCCCGTAGAAGAAAGACTTCACAGAGTTGTCTAAAGAACCTTTTGACTCCTTTTCCCTTCCCCTTTGTTCTCCTTTCTTAATGCTGTGTTACAAAAGAAAAAGCCGATGTTGCTGTTGAGAGTCTCATACCAGGACTGGAGCCCCCAGTGCCCCAGCGCCTTCCATCTCAGACGGAATCTGTGACCTCGAACCGCACAGGTCAGTCAGGTGTCTCTGCAGCTGCGGGAACCGTTCATTGTGGTGGCCCTCAAAGTCAACCTTTGCACCTGCAGCAGGTGATCCTGGGCTGCTTTTGCAGCCTGGTCAGTTCCCCCTAGAATGGATGCTCGGTATGGTTAGTGATACCTTTCCATGCTAAAGAGCAGAGTACTTTTCGGAGCCATGTTCTTTGTAGAGTGGTACTCGGACTTTCTCGGCTGTTTCTTTATTCAAGATTCTTTTCACTGGTGGCAGGTTCCCTCCACCTCCTTCCTTAAAGAACTCTGCCGAGCTGCAAGGATGACCTTAACCCCTCCAAGGTTTCTGAACCGCCTTTCCATCTAACGGTGTCAGTCACTTCGTGGAGCTCATGCTCTGGATGTTGGCATTCTATTCTCAGCACAGTGCTTTTATCCTATATGGGTGATTTGTTCCTAAATTGTAGACAGTGCTAAAATCTCTCCTGGTCCAGCATTGCTTTCCCCCTAATTTCAAATCCTTAATACAATTCCTTAATTGTCCATAAATCCAGAGTTGATAACCTGCATTTTTACTGAGTCCATAGTTACCTTGGTAAAAGTGTCTCATTTCCTAACTTGGAACAGAAGACAATTAGAAGTTTGGGAACTATGAAAATAAACTCATGTAGGTGGGGGGAAAAAATGAATATAGAAGGCGATGTGGTTCCTTCCACTTGTGCTTTCGTGACTTTCCTTTTAGAAAACTTCCCCGGAGAACAATTTGTATGTTAAAATGCTTGAACTCTGGATTTTTGTCTTCCTTCTGTTTGTTAACTAAAAGTACAATCATATATTCAGACGAGCAATTCAAATTTAAAGAATAATATTAAGAAGCAAGACCATTTTATCTTGAATGAGAATCTGGTTGGGTTCTAGAAAACACTGTTTAATCATGTCATATTCTGCTAATAATAAGCCCAAGGACAACCCCCTCCTAGTCAACTCAGATACCTCATCCTATGGTACCTTTTCCCACCAATGTTTAGGGGAAAAAAGTTTAAATGAAACTTTTAAGTTATAAAGTCCTTTTTCCCAAATGGCATTTGCTGAGAACTGAGTTGCTAAAGTTTTATCTGCATCTCGACCACATATTTGCTTACCCAGCAACCTCTGAGCAAAGAATTATCCCATATTTGTATGTTCATGTTCAGAGGAATCTAGAAATACGCATTTCCATAGATGAAAACGCAGGGGGCTTTAATGTGTCACTTGGGGTTTTCTGTCTCCTGCCTTGGCTTGTATGTGTGACATGTAAATGCAGTAACTTCAAGGCTACGCTCTAATGTCATGATATTGTATGTGCCGTTTAATGCCATCACTGACCTGGGATGTTGTCAATCTGGACTCAGATTCTCTCACCGGGGAAGATTCCCTGATTGATGGCTCCCTGCTTTCTAACCCTACTACTGACCTTCTGGAAGAGTTTGCCCCCATAGCGATCTCTGCTCCAGCCCATAAAGGTAAACGCTTTCCTGTCCTCGGGCTCACATGTGTCCTTCAAGGAGAACCGAATGACTCCTGAGCATTTTCCTTACCAAAAGTCTTTGCCAGGGAAGTTTTTCAGCCCCCTCCTTCCTGTGGAAAACCCGAGTTTGTACTCTTAGCCCCTGGGTTATAATCCCTCTCAGGAAGAGTGCCCAGTAAGGCTCAGACAACAAAGTGGCGGAGGCATAGCTTTCTGGTGTCACGTGGAGCGCAGGGTATTCCATGTTCTCCATTAAAGGCAGAGCCGTAGATGGTTGAGTTGACCATCCACTGACTTGACTGTCATTATTAATATGATACGTGTTAACCTTAGACCCTAAAATTGTCTCATCCAATCTGATTTAAAGATTTTGGGTAGCAATTGCTACAATAAAGCAGGCCTAAGTCCTCGAAAGTCAGCCTTCAAGGAGTGAACTGACAAAAGCTTTAAATTTTGACTTAGGATTGATTACTGGATTTCTCTTTCTAATCTCCCATTTTCACGTCTTAGTCCTGGGTTGATACTGGTTTGAAATGCTGCGGGACAGAAGTAGCTTGAATGGAGTTCCCTTCAGCGAGTTTGTAAAAGTGACGGGCACAGCGCCTGGCTTACTGTGTGCAGCATTCACTAAACCTCTTTCTGTACTTGGGCAGCGAAATTGGTTTTGTGGAAGGGGCAAGAATATAGAAAAAGAACAATGTTGAGTTTATTCTGAAAGAAATTCAAGAAGGGAGCTTCCCCGAGATGTCTAAAAATAATTAGCTTAGGGTTTGCAGGGGTAACAGTGGAGCTTTCGTTTTTACCCTCGACAGCATTAAAATGATCATGTTTTTATAGAGTACGTGTTTGACCAGGTATGCCTGGCAGGAGTGTGTCCGCAGCAATATGTAATCACAGAGAAGCATCACTTGCAAAATAGGTGCTCAGCGAGCACTTTGTGGCAGGAGAGTCTTAATCAGAATTGTGGAGAAAGCTCTAACATGCTTCTGCTTGAAATCTCAGTGCATGTGATCTTGGGCCCCAACATTCCCCGAGGCATCAGAGTGGATGAAAAGTCGTTTTCCCCCAGCCACAGGGCAGCGAGTCCTTTCCAGAAGTATTTTGTTTGCCTTGTATATAGCAGTTGCATCTTTTTTTAAAAAAGAAAAATTAAATCCAATTAACTAACATTCAGTGTCGATAGTAGTTACTTTTTAAAGAAGCCCCTGCCCCTGGCTTTGAGGTTCTCGAGTTTTGTCTGTTAGGCCTCCGTTTGCTCAGTAAGGAAGATCAATGACTAATTCCCATGCCTTTGTGAATTATGGGCATTGAAGAGCCACCTTGGTCTTACAGTGGCCAGAGAGAACGCGTCCTCTGACCCTTCCCCCTAATCATTTATGGAAGTCTCCAAACCATCTTTTTTCTGTCTCCCTATTTCCAGTTTTGCTGCTTTTATTTCAACTCATGAGACTAAGCGTTGTCACCTTCAAAAAACAACCGTGATTGTATAGTTGGGAACTTTGTGCCTCTTACGTGTTCTCTCGTTTGCTAATCTCTACCTCTGTTGTTTCTGCTTGTGTACTTGCATTCTGTATTAAGCTGCAGAAGATAGTAATCTCATCTCAGGTTTTGATGTCCCTGAGGGCTCGGACAAGGTGGCTGAAGATGAGTTTGACCCTATTCCTGTATTGATAACCAAAAACCCACAAGGTAAGAAAGAGAGGATGGGGAACAGAGAAGAGCTTGACATCACAGCTCTCTACAAAATAGTAATGTACCTAATCTATCAGAGGGGAAACCGCATCCACACCTAACGAGGGAAACTGGGGATAATGACCGTCCCTGGGGCTGAGCCAGGGTAAGGTGGAGACACAGGTACAGACCAAGATGCAGTGATCTCAAAGCGGGGCTGTGCGGTTTATTCAGAGAAAAGAAAAGCATTTATTTATTTAAAAAGCATTTACTTAAAAGATTGTATCCATTTATTCATGAAATATACAGAGAGAGAGAGGCAGAGACACAGGCAGAGGGAGAAGCAGGCTCCCTGCGGGGAGCCCGACATGGGACTCGATCCCGGGACGCCGGGGTCACGCCCTGGGCTGAAGGCGGCGCTAAACTGCTGAGCCACCCGGGCTGCCCCAAGAAAAACATTTAATACTTTGACTAAAACCTGGGTTTTACAAGGTATCAAGCCAAAACTAAAATGACCTTTAGTCAGTGGAAACCAGAACGCACATATTTAAAAAAGAAAAAAAAAGGCTCTGAACGTTTTTTTAGCATGAGTCGAATAATCCACAATAAACATTCTTACCAAAGAGATTAAATATGGTGCTTTGATACCATTTGCATCTTTTGGACATTGGCGAAGCATCCTTTTTCCTCTTTGATGGATTAAAGCCGTTTGCACGTGCCCTGAGGCACCGAATTGCCGTGGGACCATCCATATATTTCCCAAAGCACGTTCCTATTGCCAGTGGTCTTAATACCTAATTTCTCCCCAAAGCAAAAAATGTTGACGTTTGCCTTACTAGGGAGGTGATTCGATGTTATCAGGAAGTTAGGGTACAGCCAGCAGTTCTCAGGCGAAGTACATGTTCATGGGAAAATAGCATCCTCTCTGCAGGGTATTTGGCCTCCAGGGTGTGTGCCTGAAGCCGTGGTGGGAGGTGGCGGAAAGCTGACCTGTGTGTTTAAAAATCAACACATAAGAGTTTGCAAATGTAAATTGTTGCTTCTCTAGGGTTTGGTTTTGTTTTTGTTTTTTCTCCTTTGCTTGCTCTGCACATCTAAACCTTAACCCTCTGTGTTTTGTACTGAATTCCTATCTCTCCACTTCCAGGTGGGCACTCTAGAAACAGCAGTGGGAGCTCTGAGTCCAGTCTTCCCAACCTAGCCAGGTCTTTACTGCTGGTGGATCAGCTCATAGACCTGTAGCCGTGACCCAGTAGCAGATGCAGTTCTGTAACCTTCACACCGTAATATACATTTTCATTACGGAGTTATAAGAAAAATGATTTTTTAAAAAAAATCTGCTAATAAGGGGCCCTCTAGCCCTTGTCTCCTACCCCTTGCCTTCTCCTGTAGAAACGATAAGGAAAGAAAATCACTTTGGCCCTCCACATATTCCTTGGCCAGTTCCTCCCTGTTAGTTTGCTGTGTTTTCTCATTACCCTTCTTCAATAGCATAATCTTAAATCAAGCGCTAGATGCCATGAGCTTCACCTCTGCTGGAATCAACTCCACCCAAAGCTTAACTGTAACTGAAACTAGTGAATTGACACCTTTGTCTCATTCTTGCTAGGAATGGCCTCCCAAACCAGTCCTCCCAACCCCTGTCTCCTTTGGCCAGATGCTGATGAATGTGTTTCTCTGTTTTTGCTTTTTACGCTGCTGCATTATCATGAGGACATGGCTTCTTCAGTTGGTCTTGACTCTGGGCAGTAGCCTGGAGATGGGTGTGTGATTTAAGAGAGGGTAAAACTGACGGACGGATGGGATGTGTTTGAAAAGAGAAATTGAGCCCAGCTCTAGCCAACCAGCCTTGACCTTGTTTGATCATAGACTTAGCCAAGGGATTTTCCACCCCATGCAACCTGCCCAGCATTCATCCAGCATTCTGGCTTCCATTGAACCGTGATTTCTCAGATCTGGAGACGTGACTGCAAGTACTTGAGATCCTTGGATAAAATGTGTACATTATTTAAAACCCAAGTATTGCCATTCCTTTCCATGTTAACTGTCCCAAGCCGGGATCTCAGAATTAGACCAAAACAAGACAATGGTGGTAACATGATACCTTTTATTAGAAGACTTTTCACTGGGGGGTGGATGGGGGAGGGGAAGGAATTGTAGCAGAAACAGATGTATTTTTCTTGTGATTTTTATTTTGAATCAAATATTGTAAATTGTGTATAAATGAAGACGCTGAATAGCTCTGTTTCCACTTGGCGTTTCAAGTCTGATATCAGGTGTCTGTACAGGGTTTTGATCTCACTCCCTTGTATAACTATACAGCAATCCTACAGTATAACATATGGAATCATTTCGAGTAGACTTGTGTGTTGCTATAAGCTTTCAGCAGGTCCTCTGTCTTTGTAGAATAAGCATGTCGTTTATTTTCAGATAATCAGAAATAAGTGTGCTGACAAGCTAGGCACAATTTGATTCTGGCTACTTACCTTTCTTTTCTCTCTGATGTTTGAATCGAAGGATGCAGCCAATGAAATATGTTCAGTTGGTTTTCCTTGGTTTCCTAGATTAAAAACAAGACAAAACAAAGCGTAGTTCCTCACTAACCTTAGAATATTGTTCATAAAATAAATAAAGGACCCTGCACTGACATGACAACATGCCTCATGGTCACCCTCTGTATATGTCCTTACTCGTTGAAGTGTATTTTTCTTTTCCTTACACAGAGAGCAATTTTATAGAATTGCCCTTTTGGAAAGAGGTGGGCACAGAGAAACCCGTTGTGGTTCTCTTCCTTGAGTGCCATTTTCCATGATCAGAAGGGGAAACTCTTAGTTGATCAGATTTGTACAAATAAAATTCCAAGCTCATTTGCTTGTTTCTCTATCTAGTACTTTTGTTTCTTCTTCCTCACATTTGCACTTTAAGGGGGGAAAAAAAAAAAAAGTTGAGCAGCAACAACAGCCTGCAAAGCACTGCACGTTGGAGGTCAAGCTTTGACCCCAGAAATGTGAGAGCAGCCTTTGAAAGGCATCGGAGGAAAAGTCTGAGTCTTTCAGTCTTCCTTCTGACTTTAAATACTTCCTGTGCCGGCTGAAACTAGATGAGCTAAGTAAAGCCCTCTATTAGGATAATGGATCATTTCCAAAATTGAGGGAGGCACAACCTTCCTGCTGAAGATAAAAAAAAAAGATGTCCTTGAAGAGCTCTCCATGATTGGATGGCAGTGACAGTGGGACTCGGCTGGCCCCTCTATGGACAGGGATGTTCCTGAAAATCAAAACTGTATTCTTCTTTATTCCTGGACATAGATAAAGAATGTATAAACTAATGAAGGAAATGTTTATTTTTAAATAAGAACAATGTTTTATGCCTATGTTTTCCAATTTTATTTTTTTCCATACGTATACATGTCAGAAATATAATGAAATATCTAGTTTCTCAATTTAATTGAAACCGTGAAGAGTACAGTGTAGAAATTCAGTATCTCTAACTTGTTCCTTTCGTGTATTACCCATAATCACATTGAGATGTATTCCCTAGTCGTCTGGCTCAATAAAGCTTAATGGAGACTGTTAATGAGAATGAACAGACTGGAAGCCAGAGACTGGATGGAGGAAGCCCGAGGGAGATAACGGCGTGAAATCATCTTGGGTTTGTCCTTTAGGGATAGGACCTCAAAGGGGAGAACTTTTTTTTTTTTTTTCTTTTAAGGAACCCATGTGAGTGACTCAGTAAATGGCACCTCCCTTAGTGTAGAGCTTCATCCTTGAGCTAAAAGGGTTTATCTGATAGGAGACTAGACTACAGTGTCTGATAACTGGTAGACCCACGGAACTCTACACGGAGCCACAAGCGGGGTCAGAGAGACCAGTCTCTGGTCCATCCACTTCGTTTCACGGGTGTGGGACCCGAGCCGGGCCGTGGGAGAAGAGGCCTGGGCAGGACAGTCCGCCTGGGGTCTCTCCCTGACGTTTGCCAGTCACCGGCCAAGTGGGCTTCAGCGGGCGCTTCGCTTCCAAACGCTGTTGCTCCTTATGTATGCAAAGATGAGTCTGGACTAGATGGTCTTCAGGCTTACGGGATTCTAGAGTTCCGCATACGTATTATTATGCTTTGGAAGGACTGTGAAGGATTCGTATAATCCTGATGTTCTTCAGTTATCTTCTCTAGTTCTTCCTGTTACTGTAGCAGTATTTACATCTTAGAGAATCATAACGGCCCTTCACTGGCTTTGGTTGCCCTTCCTTGGTTATCGCAGCAGAAGCCTACATTATCGGTGAGTTTGGGACATAGACTCTTTTAGAGAAACTATTACATGTACCTGCCTATTCCAACAAAAAAGTATCAGACACCTTCAGTTCTTCTAAAATATAATCAGTGATCTGGCACTTAAAAATGAGCAGACACTAAAAGCATATGTTTCTAATTTGCTTTAGTCCCAACTGTGCACAAGTAGTAACTGCACCGGAACACATCGCAAATTTTTTTTTCTCCTTTACAGCATTGAAATAACTAGATCACCAAATCTAAGTCCCAGTATTTTTAAAAACCGCAGGCTAAGAAGAGATAAGGTTTAAATGGACACCTCTAACTCTGATCATAATCAATGGGTTCTTCAGCAGACATATCAGAATTGCGACCGCTCATTGCGTGTTGTTCCCTCCGAAGGCATCTGGTTTTACTTGGGAGGCTAATACTTTAGCGATGCTGCCTTCATTCACTTTATTTTTGAAACTACCCTCCTTAGAAACCATCAAGGAAGGTAATCAGGGTATAAGAAAATCCGTTGAATTCTTATCTAATTAGCATTGCTTTCAACATCTGGAAGTATGTTCTCTTTCCTGGTCTTTTCCATGACTCCTGGTTCTGAGTCACATTTAGCTGTTTCCAAAAAGCAAAACCACCCCCTCCCCCCCAATGAAGCATGGTTACTATTAAAGACAGTGAAAGGAATAACCAACGAAAATTCCCAGAGATGACCTTTTATGATGGAAAGCGACAACAATCAGTCTTAATTTCCTCAATATTCTGAATAAGGGAACTTCCATAATTGCACCTGTCTTTAGTAGTTTAGAAAATGGAAAGGTGCGGATTTTAAAATAACCTCTGAGGGAGGTTGTCACTCTGTTCCGTGTCATTTGATATTGGGCTTGGTTCTTCCCGAATTAGAATTATAGAACTTGGGCCGCTAATAATTACAAGGGAACAAACTCAAGAAAAGAACCTGTTTTTCTCAAGATGAAATTTTAGTTTTGTTTATCGTACTTCTTTTCCCCCTGCTCTCCTGGCAGGTAATTGATCATTCTGATTCGAACTAACACAGTTTTCCCCAGGTCAGGAACAGTCTGCCTTCAGCAGCAATCTTAGACGAAGGAGAGGACCTTTGGGGTTGACCTCCGCGCAGAAGTGTGGAGGGATCTGAGTTCGGCTGAAGAAATGCACACTGTAGATAACCTTGGGCCAAAGTAAAGTCTCCCATGATGATGTTTGTCTAAGTTTCCAGGAGTCTAACTTTCTCTGGCTGTAAGATTACCAGGATCATGTAGCCACTAACTTAAAGAGTTTGGGGACAAAAATGACAGGCTCGCCCAAAGTCCTAAGAAGCAAATTAGAGGCTGCCAGGCAGAGCAGAAGAGCTATCAGAGGGATGCAGAGAATGAGATCTTTCCTGAAACACTCCAGATAATACCAAGCTGTCTTTTATTCCTCTCTAGAGACTATAATCTTACCCACACGAAGTTAGTCTTTTCATTTTCCACGCTCGCCCTGTCGCTGCAGTTGGATGTACTTGGGTTTCTTGAGTCGAAATGAATCCCAGATGGCCTCCATTTAAATCATCTGTAAGGAGACACTACTTTGTTTATCCTGGGTTTCCTTTCACTGCCCGTGGAGGAGGTGGAGGAGGTGGAGGAGGTGGAGGAGGGAGGTGCTTCGGGTAACGCTGACTGACTCCAAGTTACCAAACGGCCCGTAGTCCCGTAGTTGCCCAAAGGGAAGACACTTTCTTGGTTCCCACTTTGATGTGGCGTCCTGACTTCAGCCTTTCTCCCGGGAGTTATTACCCTCCTCTGCCCTGCCCTGCCCTGCCCCTGGCACATGGATGTGTATTTACCGCAGGTCTCTATCAGGTCCTCCCCAAGAGGACAGAGCAGACAGAGGTCCGTGAAGCTACCCTACGCAGTAAAAATACGGAACTTAAACATTGCTGCGCAAGTATTGTATTTAAAAAAAAAAGTCTGTAAACAGTTTATTATGTAAACATACAGGGGAATAAAGACTTCTCTGTTCACCCGGGAGCCTGATGTTCACAGGTGTAAGTAACTTTGAACAGCTGCCGCTTTCCTGCTCTGAAAACCCACCGTGGCCAAAGGGACTTAACCCGGTTGTTGGGTGACAGTCAGCACCTGGGCACAAGGGGGGCGGCCGCGTGCTGAGGACGGGTACCGAGGCCACCCGGCTTCCCCTGGCAGGCAGGGAGAGCACCCCCGGGAGCCCGCATTCCCCGCGACCAGGCTCGGGTTCGAAAACGGAGCACGGATTGGCAGCTCCCTGCTCTGATTTAATCTCTGGTTTCCCGGGGCCAGGTTAATTAGACATTCGATGTTGGCGACAGCAGTTCTGTGCTCCCCGAACCCCCCCTCGCTTCATTGTTGCCTTGGCCCGAGGGGCACAGCATCCCCGGCCGCGTCGGCCGCCCCCGAATCCCCACTCCCCAGCCACGGGCGTTAATGCTGCGCACAGCGCACGGCAGAACCAAACCCTGATTTTACCATCTAAGCCGAAGGCCATGGAAGTCATTAACCTGACTTGGCCCCAAGAGGGTGGGTGTTCATTGGTGCAGCATTTCTGACCTTCCCGTGAAGGGCCAGTTCGCTTTCTATTTGCCAAATGTCTGAGGTTTCTCGGCCCTTCCGCCCCCCCCGAGTCTTCGTTTTCAGCTTTTGGCAAGGATCGTGTCTCCGAAACTGCTCGTGAACTGTTACTTCAGGGACAGTATGGGGGAAAGTGAAATTCTGGCCGTGCGTGACACATTGCACTAAAGAATATCCAGCCTGGAATTTAAGTCTTCAGAATCTGAATTTAAAAAAAAAAAAAAAAACCCTCTGATGACCCCCTCACTGTGTCCATCAGATCAAACCCCCGGGGTAACCCCACCCCAAACCACTCAGCACAGTTAGGAGAATTCCCGAGGCGTCCAAGACTTTGGGGGACTTCTTTCCTACTCTGTCAAGGATATGAACTCTTACTGAAACCTGCATGCATTTGGAGCCTCAAAATAGACTAAAATTGGGTTATCCCGAGCCGAAGTCTCAAAAAAGTGTGCTTAACCCTTAATCTTGCACATGGTCCTACATGAGAGCAAGAGAAAGTGTGTCTCGCCTTCTTAATTTAATGAGCTGAACCAAAATGAAGAGAGACCTAGCCCAGTTTGAGGGGATTAGAACAAAATGCCCTACTCTAGGCTTCGTGATAAGGAAGACCCTTGTGCGCCCGTGAGGCCAGGGCCTGGGTCCGAGCCCCCCACCCCTCAGGAAGCGGCTGGCTTTACGGAGCGCGGTGGCCCGGGGCGTCTGCTGTGCCCGGTGCTGGTTCCCAGAGGGATGGGGCCGACACGCGGGGACACGAGTGCAGATCCTTTGCTGGTAGCCAGGCGGCCTCCATCACCTCCTCCCGGTAGAGCGAGCCCGTTCCCACAGGGCGGCTCACCTCGCAAACGTACACGTTCCCTACAAGGACAGACTCCGATCCCCCCAAAAAGACCTCTCCCTGCCGACAAGGTGTAATGGCCATCTTCTGCTTACAGGGATTGGGGATCTGCCCTCCTCTCGCCCGCCCTGTCTTGTGCTCAGGGAGTATGGGTGTCCGGGTCTCCCCCACACCCACCGGCACCCGGTCTCCTGGAAGGCCCGGCTCGGGCCAGCGGCGAGGGGTGGTTGGTCTCCGGGGTGGGCACACTACGTCTTCTCGAAAAACGGAAGGAGACGCTAAGAGACTTGGCCTTCTTAGGAAAATCCTTTCAAGGTAGCTGTCCGAGCCTACACAGCAGATTGATGCCTTGAAAGAGAAACCGTCTGGCCTTGTCGTGAAGGGCAGGAAGCAAGCTTTCCCTTCAAACTCGGTGTCACAGGGGTTCTGTGACCGTCCGTAGGGATTTTTGAAAGTCCTGGAAATCTTAGGTTTGCTTCTCCCGTTACCATCAAGGTCCGGGTATATGCGGATTTGGCGGGTGTCCAGTTGACCAGGAACCCACCTTCTAGGCGATTTAGACCTAGGTTAAGCACGTTCCTCCGTCCTGCCCGGCTCTGAATGCGGGCGCCGCTCCGTGGTACTCGGCAGTTCCCGAAGCGCCCGGGCCATCGCGGGCGTCCCACGCAGCCCGCTCTGCGGGTGGCTGCTGGTTGGCACTGTGCACGCGAGCTGGTCTGAGTTCGATTTAAATTTCCCCAAAAACGCTCACTCCAGTCGAACTGGAGCTCAGTGTTCAGTACCGATTAGGATGATGCCAGGATTGGTCATCGGCTTGACTCAATGTACCTTTTTCCCCCTAGAACTGGCTTGATAACGCCAACTTTTGGGGTAGTTTTTGGAAGAGGAGAAACTGTGCCTTAGTTTTGGCTGAAAACTGTGTCGTCCAGCGGATGCTGGGTTAGAAAGCGGTTCAGGGAGCTTGGGGGAGGGGAGCTTTCATACCCCTTGGCTCGGCCTGATTCTGGGAAGCTCCTTTGCCGCCCCCCCCCCCCCCCGTCTCATTTGCGTTTCCTCTCAGAAGTCCCCCAAGAGTCACCGTGACAGGACTAATAGCAGCATAGTTGCCCGAGAGGCTGAGGTCAGGTGTCTCCACGTACACGGCAGGGGCGCGTTCCGTCTCCTGCCTGTCCCCGCCGGCCGCCGCTTCCCCGTCGCCGAGTGGGAGCACGCACTGAAGCTGCAACGCAAGGGGAAAAAGTCTCCTCTTCCAAATCATGCTCTGCAAGCACCACCGGGACGCTGTTTGGCGCCAGGACAGAATTCCGCCTAAAGACTCTGCCTGGAAATGCACCGGATGCGTTCAAACTCTTAGAAAATGAGGGGGACACTCGCCTTTTTTTGTTGTTTTTTTCTGGTTTCTGCAAACAATATTTAAGGTCAGAGCTGTTTAAAAAGAAGCACTGCTAAAAAAAAAAAAAAGAGTCCTAGAATTCTGTGAAACATAGTATTTTTGTACGTTACCTTCTAAAATGTTCCAACCTCTCTCTAGGTCTCTTTACAATGTAAGGAATGTCTCCTAAGTGACTGGCTTCCCAATAAACCGATTTTGATGCCGCTTCTGCTGTGTTCTGTGTGCTTTAATTCAAGCAGAAACCTTAGCAGGGGCCGATTGTTAGCGGAAGTGTCTAGTAGCTCACCACTTGCCCGGAAGGGGAGAGGGTAGCATGGGGAGGGAGTGATGGGATCACCTGAGCACGGAGGTTCCAAGTCGGCTACACAATCCACACCGTTGTACCAAGGCCTGGTGGGTTGGGAACCCCAGGATGAAATGACGCCTTTACCCCCAGCCACCCTTTCTCTGGATTCTTCTTGCCTAGTTACTTATGCCTTTTTCCTGCCCTCTTGCTAACATGTGCCCAATGACCTACTTCTAACCTGCTAATGTTTCTTGGAAGGTAAGCTCTCTCGCATTCTGGTAATTGTCTATTTGATTTGAAAAGCCAGGGCCCCCGAGCTCCCTCTGTGTCGCCAGAAGTAGACGAGCTTAGTAGAGTTTGCGGAAGTTTCCGTCACTACCCACGGATGTGACTCCATCTGCTTGAAGAGCCTTATGATAGATGCGCTTAAGCAGAGGAGATGTTTGCTAACTTAGAAAACCGAAGCCAAACCCGAGCAGGACCCCAGGGCCGCTCCAGCGGAGGGGCTGGACGTGACGGGAGCTGGCAGGGCCCCCAAAGCGCCCTCGGTCCGGGCCCGGGGGGCGCTCGCTGCTCTTGGCCAGCGCTGGGGCGGCCTGACCTCCGGAGCAGCCCGGGCGGCGGGGCTGGGCCGCGTCCTCAGGGGCAGGCAGGGGGCAGGCCACCCCGGGGGCGGTCGCATTTGTCCCCGTCCTGAGCATCTCTGCGTACCCCGGAGGTGCCGAGGCGCGTGTGGAGACGAGGGACTGGGCCTGCAGCCCACGCGAGCCAGTGCCAGGTAGACGGGTGGCGGTGCCGGCGCGCGGGGCATCGTGTCCTTGTGCTGACGTGCGTGTGTCTACACCCTCATCTCCTGTCCCGCACACCGTGCGCGTCCTGTTCCAAAGTGTGAGGCGGTGGTTGCTCGTGTTCCGGTTTGTGTGCCGTTTCCTTGCCTGACTTTTTGTTTCCGTTTTTCCTTTTTCCATTTCCACCTTTATTATTTGGCCCCCGATGTGTCCGCCGCGCGTTGCCGTTGCGTGTCCAGGGAGAGCTGACGTGACCTGTGCCTTAATGCTGCCCTTTGTGCTTCCCTAGGTCTCCAGAGAGAGCCCAACCCCCGCCCTGTCCTAACCGTAGAGCACTTTAAGGAGCCGGCGGCCGGCAGAGGCGCCCCCCTGCACCCGGAGGCCTCGGGAGCGCCCGGCGCCCAGCGCAGCCTGGAGTCGGACTCCCTGGCCCGCGACGGCCCTTCGAGCAACAGTTCGTTCCACAGCAGCGAGGAGGAGGGCACGGACCTGGAGGGGGACGTGCTGGACTGCAGTGGCTCCCGGCCGCTCCTGGAGTCCGAGGAGGAGGACGACGGCTGCAAGGGCCTGCAGGGGAGGCCGGGCGGCGTGGGGCCCCTCGCTCGGGAGCTGGGCGCGGGCCGGGTGGGCCAGGTGGGCCAGGTGAGCCAGGTAGGCCAGGCGGCCCAAGCGGGCCAGGTGGGCCAAGTAGGCCAGGTAGGCTGCGCAAGCCAGGCAGGCCAGGTGGGCCAGGTGGGCCAGGCGGACCAGGTAGGCCAGGCAGGCCAGGTGGGCTGGTTGGGCCAGGTGGGCCAGGTAGGTCAGGCGGGCCAGGTGGGCTGGTCGGGCCAGGTAGGTCCGGCGGCCCAAGCGGGCCAGGCGGGCCGGGCAGTCCAGGCAGGCCCAGTAGGCCAGGCAGGCCGGGCCGTCCAGGTGGGCCAGGTGGGCCAGGTGGGCCGGGCGCCCTTCCCGGGCCTGGAGCAGCCGGCGGCCGCGGGCGGCGCGGAGCCCGACGTGTTCGCCACCGCCCCGTTCAGGAGCTGCCGGGCGCCCGCGCCGGGCCTGGACATTTTCTCCAGGGCCCCGTTTGTGTGCAGGGCGGGCGCGGCCCCGACCCCGGCCCCGGCCCCGGCCCCGCCCGAGGAGCCCGACGTGTTCCTGCGCGCCCCCTTCAGCAAGAAGAAGAGCCTGGAGGAGCCGGAGCCCCCCGCGCAGGCCCGCGCCGCCGCCGCCCCCACCCCCCCGGCCGAGGGGCCCCCGCGCCCCGGCCCCGGCCCCGACCGCGCCGCGCCCCCCGGCCCCGCCCCGCCGCCCGCGCCCCCCGACGGCGCCTGCCCCGCGCCCCCCCCGGAGCCGGGGCCCCCCCCCGACGGCCGGCCCTCCCGCCCGCAGGCGCTGCGCAAGTACTCGCGACACTACGGCCCCGACGCGCAGCCCCTCGCCGCCTGCACCGTTGTGGCTCCGCCCGGCGCCCCGGCCGCGGCCCCCGTGAGCGCCGGCGCCCTGCCCGCCAGGACCGCGGAGCTGCCCGCCGACCCCTTCGCCCTAGCGCCCTTCCCTGCGAGGTCGGGCCGCCAGAGGCCCTAGGGCGCTGCGGAGCCCCGACCTCGCGGCCGGCCCCCCAGAAGGCACGGGGTCCCCCGAGCCCCGACCTCGCAGCTGACCCCGGAACACGCGGGTCCCCGAGCCCCGGCCTCGCAGCTGACCCTTACAGCTGACCCCCCAGAAGAGACGGGGCCCCCTGAGCCCCGACTTTGCAGCTGACTCCCAGGAGACGCGGGGTCCCCTGAGCCTCGACCCTCGCAGCTGACCCCCCAGAATAGACGGGGTCCCCGGCCCCGACCTCGCAGCTGACCCCGGAACACACAGGGAGCCCTAACCTTGCAGCTGACCCCCCAGAAGACACGGGGTCCCCGAGCCCCGACCTCGCAGCTGACCCCCAGGAGACGCGGGGTCCCCTGAGCCTCGACCCTTGCAGCTGACCCCCCAGAAGAGATGGCCCCCACCGAGCCCAGACCTTGCAGCTGAGCCGGGAACAGGCGGGGAGCCCCGGCCTCACAGCTGACCCTCCCCAGAATAGACGGGGTCCCCGAGCCCCGACCTCACAGCTGACTCCCCCCCCTCCCCAGAAGAGGTGGGGCGGCCCAGCAGCCTCCAGTTCCACGCGGCCAGTGACCCCAGTGACAGTGACACTCAGTGGAACCCCCGTAAGTTATGATCATTTCCCTTGTGGATGCAGATTTCGGACCTCCGGGCACCTCACCTCTGCCTGCGCCCAGAACTCTGCTCTCTCCGCCCCCCAACTGTTGAAGTCTGGGAAGGCGTCCCCCCCAACCCCAAAGGGGCCAGGCTCCCCCAGGTTCTGGTCCTGCGGGTCCCCGGTGACTGTGGCCCAAGGACTCAAGGTCCACCCTTGGGGACCCGGTGTGATGCTTGGTGAAGGGGACGTGGCCCGAGGAGGTGCAAGGGGCCCGTGCAAGCCCAGGGCCGCGGGTCCTGCCCACACCAGTCGTTCCTGTAAAACCAGCAGCCCCACCGGGAGCCCGGGGAGCGCGTGGCCCTGCGAGCCAGGCTGGCCTCACACGTGAGTGAGTGCGGGTGTGTAACGGGCATCAGATCCTTTCCTTCTGTCGAAGTGTGCCAGTGCTGAGCCTTCGCACGCCCGTGCTTGTTAAATCCCTGTGAGTGCACAGGTGCGTGTGCACGTGCACGCGTGTGCCAGAGAGCATTTCCCCGGGTCCAGCCGGCATCCCTCCGCCTACCTCCACGGCCCCTCATTTCCTGGCATCAGGCTCCTGGCCTGTCGCAGCTCCTGTTTTTACTTAGTCGCGTCTTGTGGCGAGATCGAATTCGTTGGAAGGTGTGGGAAAATTCTGCCAAAACTGAGGTTTCGGAGATTCTTTTATTTCCTCCAAAATTTGCTATTAACAAATTCCCTTTGCACGGTCTTAAAAAATTAATTATGCTCTTTCCCTCAGAACATTAGAAAAGAGCACCTTGTGGCGGCTCTAACCCCTGGGCACGTGGTCTCAGCGATAACGTACCTAGACCCTCAGGCCTGAGCACGCCACCTGCCACCTGCCACCTGCCACCGTGGGATGCGGCTCGAGACTCGGCTCCAGATGAGATCGGCTTGTGGGTGCTTGCCCATTCCTTGCCCCCTTTCTCCGCCGCCCCTTGAGGAAAAATCTGAGACCCATAAATCAGTTGGGAGAAGAGTAAGGAGCCGAGTCCGCGATCCCTGCAAACGTTCTGATCCCCCATCCTCTGGAGACGTCCAGGTAGGCCAGGTGGGCGACTGACTTGTGTGTTTGCAAGGTCTTCTATTCCGGGCAAGATCTGGCCGCCCGGCTGCTTCCGCGGCCTTTGTTATTAGTGCCTTAAGGTGAGACTTCGGTGTCTCCACGGGAACATCTCTGCTGACGAAGTTCAACCTCGTGGGAGGAGCTGCTGCACCATGTTTCAGCCTGAAAGCTCCCGGTGACTTGTCGTTGACGTCAGCGATGTCTCCATTCGCTGCAGGAGTCGGGAGAGTTGCTCACCCAACCAGGTTAAGGATTCAAGAATTGGAAATTCGTCCAAGAATCAAGCCAGAATGCCAGACTTGATCGCAGTTGATGAGGGGTCATACTCTTTCAATCGGTGGCATCTTAGGGGTAGGACATGAACAGCAACTTCAGAAGACTTTTTCTAGTTCGGCCTCCACCTATTTCAAATGTCCAGGTTAAAAGATAAACTTAAATAATCGGCACTGGATCAGGGCTCTCAGCAATGGTCTTCCAAGTGAGGTTCCGACCACGACACTCTTTCCCTCTGGGGAATGTTAAATGTTCCTTCGCAGAGGTTGCTTTTCTCCCGGTGATTATTTCTAATTATTTTGTGTAACAGTGGATGCAAAAATCATCTCTCCAGTTGGATAAATAGTCTGGGCTCATGCATATGGAACTTTGCACCCCACACTCTAACCTTGGTCGTTATCAAGTAAAGCCCCCCAAGGCAGGCGCTGAGAGGATAGGAACATTCGGGGAGAGTTCTTACCCCAAGTCAGGAACTCTTCAAGGGGAAGGCCATTCTCACTCACTCTTCCAAAAATTCAGGATTGCCTCTGTAACAGCCTGCAAAAGGTCCTTCCTTTGGCTATTTAATTGCTTCTTCCTAATCAAGTATCCATTTTAGCTCTCCAGGTAAAATCAGTAAAATCATGGTGATTTTAATCACAGAGTTGAATCATTTGTCACGCGTGGGCTGAGTGAAGCATGAAAAAATTTTGACTATACTACCTTACGTATTAGCTAATAACTAGTAAATTCTGCATCGATCTTTGGATCATATAGGGTAAAAGCATCATTTAAAGATAAAATATTCTTGCCAGAGGCCATCCTGAATCTGGAATTCTAGAAAATTTAGTGTTAAGGGATTTAGGGGTGCTCAGGGTGCTTTAAATTAGCAAATGCATGTTTCCAACAACTATACCGCAACAGGTTAACATTAAAGAGAAAAAGAGGATATATAGTCAACAAAATGCTACACCTCTTAGTTTTCTGTGTTATTTGCTCTACACATCTGATGGGGATGCAAGAACTTGTGCCTTTGCATTTCAGTGGAGTGCAATGAGCCGGAATATATTTAGACATAAAGCATTGAAGCACAACGCGCGCTGAAGAACTCTTTTAAAGAATCTGTGTTAATTGACCAGCGACACCATTGAATTAATGAAGTTACATTATGTGTGGTGGAAAATATTTACCTTGAGTTCACATACGGCCCGTTAGGCTCCCAATCCTTGTTAATTGGAACAAAACGAGGCAGAAGCAGAAGCTGGGCAGGACCTAAGGGAATCTAGGTCATAAATTCAGTTTCATTTTGGGCTCAGTTATCATTGAGTTGGAAATTTCCTATGTGTCGACTGGTGTGCACCTGTCCACGTCCCCATGTTTGGTCTCAGTTTAATCTGACAACCGACTTTTGTTTGTTTGTTTGTTTAAACCTTCCAGAAAAAATACCAGCATCTTATTGGCCCATTATTTATTTAGTAAATTTAGAATACATGAACATCAGTGTTTTAAACTGTTTGGTGGACATTTCACTGACTCAAAGTAGCAGTTTTCAGTTTTACTTAAATGTGATCACCAGAGTGATCTGCCAATATTAATTCAATCATGCTGTGTTTGCTTCTATAAAGAAAGGTCATCAGAACATGGATCGTATGATTTGTATTCATTTTCCCACATAGGAAATTTTATAGGAAACTGGAGAAGGGTGAGCTCCAACCCATTCTCTAGCAGGAAGGATACAACTTAAAATGGAGTCGCTCGGGTGAATAAAGAAAAATGTTATTCCATGCTGTGTCTGTGGAATTGAATTTCAAGAATACATGCCAGTCAACTCTGGAATGGCTGCTGGTCGCATAGATGCATTTTTATCTGAGAAATCTGGAACTTGGATTATTTTGATAAAAGGGACGTAGGAGAGCTGCTGGGAAGACCGCAGCTTCTAAGGAGGTAGAAGCACTTTTGTAAATGCCCATAGTCACCCCCGGGGTTCTAATCCTCCAATCCTGCCTCATGGAGTAAACGTGAAGATTTTAAATGGAATCATGTAATTTAAATTCCTCATTTTTCAATGCCTTTGTCAACTCCTCCTTGTAGTTTTTGTTTCTTGTTTTTTTTAAACCATCAACACTTGCAAACTTGTGACGTTCACTTGAAGACTTCAAGATGCTTGAAAATAAAATAAAATAAAATAAAGTAGTATCTGGTTGGGAATTGTTTCTATGCTCTTTTGCTATAAAATAAGTTTTCCAGGTTGCTGAAAATACCTAGCTGCCTCAGCTTAGATGTGAGAATCCACCCTGGCTATGTCTTGATTCCCCAGGGGTCACCTTGCTCTCCGACTTCCAGTCCTACCTGCCTCATTTGAACCTTGACCTTTATTAGCCAACAGGCCTCCCGTGTGATATCCAACGTCCCGTCCCTAAAACGTTGCCGACGCAGCTCTCCCCTGCGGCTTCTCTGCTCCTGCAGGCCTTCCTGGCTCCTCTTGTTCCCGTTCCCACTTGGTTTCCCCACTAACATTCCCCCACTATGGCCACACCACCAAGAGGATGAATGAGAGGCATGACTGGATGATCATGGTAATTTCTATGTGCCTTTGTTACTGTAAACAGTTTCTTCCTAAATTCCAGCCTGACCCGTGATAATCTCACCACCCTGGAGGAACTCCAAGTAAGCTGAATGGCTCACCTTCCCGCTCCTTACGGACTAGAAGAGCAGACGAAGCGAGGTTGGCAGGGGTCCAGCCTTACTCCGGAGACACAGCCCAAAGGCATCTCTCCACCGTGACCTGACACGGGCTCGGTGCGCCCCGAGTGCAGGGGAAAGTTCAGGTGTGAAGGGGCTCCAGAAGGGCTTGCAAAGACGGCCGACTGCTACCCAGCACACTGGGGCCTACTCCAGTATTCCCAGAACTCAGTGATTCTGTGAGACATTTAGCCCGAGCGCCTTCCCAGCGGTCTCAACGTGGGTGACGCTGTTGTGCGTTTATAATACAATGTTGTGTTCCTGAAATGTGCATTGCATTGTGATGGGACCGCGTATACGTATTAAAGGGGTCTGTGGGATTCCTTTCGGCGGAGAATTGCAGAACTGGTTTTTGTCGTTGTGTTTTTGTTTTGTTTTTGTTTTTGTTTGTTTGCAGAAATGGTGTCTAACAATGTCAGTTAAAGTGAGACTTTGGAAGTAAGAGAAGGCAGTGTAGCCTTTTCACTCTGAAATGGCAAATCATTGTATTCTCTGAGTCTACCGAAGCCTCCTGTTTGAGGATTGTGATTGGAGAGGCGCGCGCGTGTGTGTGTGTGTCTGTCTGTCTGTCCGTCCTCATACTTTCTGCCATGGTGTTAAGACCTCCTTATGAAGGCATCCAAAGAATAGCAAGTGGTGACAATAGGTAGTTGGCCTGAGTAAACTCAGTCCCATTTGCCAACAACTCAGAGACCTGGAGTTGTTCTAGGTAATGGTGGGAAAAGTCAGCCATAGCCTTAGCCTGTTCCCACAGTTAAGTACGCTCTTCTCATCCACGAGGATGAAACTCAGTAGGGTTTGGCCTGAACCCCTGGCTCATGTGTGGGGTTGGACTGGCAGTAGAGACCAGACCAGCACAAGGCCTGCAAGACATTCCTTTGAAAGAGAAAGTGTTTGATGTCATTTGTTAGGGCGCAGAAACCAAATAAAGGCCGAGGACAATGCTCATTCCATGGACGAGAGGTGAACTCCTCTGCTGGCAAGACATTTTGAGTTCACTGAACGAGGGAGTTGACCCAGCTACAAGGAACCCTGAGGTCAACAGACCGCAGAAAACAGTATGTGCATGTAATCCCATGGGCTGTGGACATGGAAAGGAAGGGAGAAAGACATTCGTAAAGTCAATCTTCACAGTTTTTGCAATACCTCCTATTCGCAGACTTCTGGATTTCTGTTATTGCACTCGTCGTGTGATCTATCTCATGTATCTGATAGTTTTTCTGAATAATTGTTTTGAGTTGCAAACTCTTATACACTTTATTAAAATGAACCTAATAAAAGCAAATGATCTATATTTTGTATTATTTCTTCAGTCAGATCTTCCTAGGATTGAAGGCCTCCATAAGTACCTTTTACAGTGCCACACCTAGTTTTGCGTTTTTAAGTTTCAAGGTTGGTTGGTTGGTTGGTTTCCAATGCCAGCATTGCTACTACCTGAGACCTACTTTCCATTCTAGATGTTACCTGGAGACATAAATGAAATAATAAAGACAGCGGGGCCATAAGGACTGAGCCAAGAAAACCACAGAGCTCTCTGCTATTGTAAACTTTACCGTGAGCCCCTAAAATACGTTACCTGAATATGACCTGGGTAATATTCAATCTTTCAAAACAAACCAAAAAAGCCCTTAAGAGAGACCAGCATTAACATAACAAATTAGAGGGAAGTCTGGGAAACAAGCAGAAACAACAGACTCCTAACTATAGAGAATTAAGTGGAGGTTACCAGAGGGAAGGGGGGGGTGGCGTAGGTGAGCTAGGTGAAGGGGATTAGGAGGACACTTACCTTGAGGAGCCCTAGGTCATGTTTAGAATTACCGAACCCTCTATTGTACACCTGAGACTAATATAACATTGTACGTTAATGATACTGGAATTAAAACTTGGAAGTACATAAAGTACACACATACACGCAAAGAGAGGAATTGGGGAGGAATGAATAATTCCTAAGAATCTTAAAATCCCATAGTGTGGGAGAGAAACTGCCTGCTTATTTCCTCCCCAAATTTGACAAAAATAACCATAATATTTGAGCTTTAATGAGTTTGACATCCATCATTTGGGGAGAATTGGTGAAGGGCTGAGTTCAGGTCTGAGTTGAAATTGGCAGTGGAAGATCCAGGGATTCCGAGAGTTCTGGTGTGACTCACATGAGTAAAACCAAAGTTGCCTCCTTTCTCTGAAGATTCACCGAGATCTGGTTCGTGTATGTCTAACGATACGCTCCAGCTTGTCCTACGATGCAAAGTTCCTGTGCTGCTGCTGTTTCAAGTTACCGTGGACCAAGAGGACAATCGTCCTTGCCTGTGACTTGGACTGCTCTGGGGGTAATCAGGGCCTTCTGCAAATGTGGATGGACTCAGCCCTGCCTTCCTGGGAGGGAGAGCCCAAGTCAGAAGCTCCAGTTCCCACAGGACGCTGTCGTTCGCATTCGCCCCGGTGTGGCTCATTTTTGCCAGGCCAGCCCCGAGACTGGTTAGTAAGAGCCCAGCCACGGAGGGGGGTGCCCGAATATCAGCCCCTAATTGAGAGCCAGTGGGAGGAACCAGAGTGAGACCCAGAGAAAAGCCGTGAGCAGATGATTTAGGCTTGTTCGTCTGGACTGGGAGACAAAGATCTTTTTCCTTCCATCGTAAGAGTTCTTCTTTGAGTTCACCTCTCCTTGGGGTAGCAAGGTCTAGAGGGTCGGGGAGCATCCAGTTTACACAGAAGAAGATCCGTAATTCTGCTTGGTGCAGAGGCCCGGAAGAGTCCAAGTATTCTCGTCAGAAGACGGCCCACTTCTCTAGCCCTGAGGTTTGGGGACCCAGATCATCACTAGATACGGAACTCCCCAAGTCACATTTTGCAAAATTAGTATTTGTACATCTCCCCAGGCGCATCCTGTGTCTTAGCAGGAACTTGACCTCAAGCACAGATTGTCCTTACCCTTCAGAGAAAACCTTAAGTTATCAGCAGAGAATTGATCACTGTTTTCTGTGTTTTGGAAGAACCAAAGAATTAAATATAAACTGTTGGCCTCTATTCAGTTTATAATGAGTATTACTGGTAGAAATAGTTCTTGTAAAATTCAAATCTGTTAAAACCACGCATCATTAAAGATTGATGGAAGAATGAAATTTTGACCAAGTTTATTTTATTTATTTATTTTTTGTTTCAGTTTCAAGATTTTTTTCTTAAAGATTTTATTTATTTATTCATGAGACACAGAGAGAGAGAGAAAGAGGCAGAGACACAGGCGGAGGGAGAGGCAGGCTCCATGCAGGGAGCCCGACCGGGGACTCGATCCTGGGTTTCTAGGATCAGGGCCTGGGCCGAAGGCGGCGCTAAACCGCGGAGCCACCCGGGCTGCCCAAGTGTCAAGTTTAAATCGAAATTCTAGCCAGGAAATTTGAATCTAGTAGGTCTAGTAGCCCCAGGAGACCTCGAGAGCAGAAGCTACGTTGCTAAAATTAGAAATTAACCAAAAATTGACTAAGAAGTCTCCATTATAAAATATATAGAGAAGAGACTGGATCCTAGGGAAAATAATTACAATAAAATGGAAATACATAGCATAGGAAGTGGATCAAAAATTAAATTGGCTTAATGGAGTTTCTTGATGCAGATCCATCCAGATTAGCCCCCTGACATACGTGTTCAGAAACACCGAGTGACACAGCCACGGTAGTTGAAAATGTCCTTGAGCCTGCACGGGGCTGCGGAAGGAAGTGGTGCAGACGGGGTGGCCGGCTTGAGTTGGGAGAGGAGCCTCCGCTGCTGGGAGAGGGCATCATCAGGACGTCCCGGCGGTAGATGGCATCAGTGAAAGAGAAGGTAGGGTAAGAGGCGCACTTGCACAATCTTTTGGGAAGCTCTGGGCCTGCCCCCCAGCTACTGGGGTGAAACGCAGTGGGGAGCCCTCGGGGGGGCCCAGAGCTTGGGGTGAAGCCTAAAACGAGGGCCTAGCGCAGCAAAGGCGGAGGGAGCAGGGGAGCAGCTCGTCCTCGTGGGCTTGGAGCGACGAGGACACAAGGCCTGGCAGTGGCACCGGAGCTGCGGCGGCAGTGCCAGGCCCGCGGGTTCTGGAAGGGCCTCCTGCTCGTGGGGTCCGGCGGGGGGTTGGGGCAGCGGGAGGCGACGGCGTGGGGTTGGCCCGCACCTGGGCCTGGACACCACCCTCGTCCTTCAGGTCATGCGTGTCCTGAGTATTGTTCTCTTTTGCAGACGTGGAAACCCGGAGTCGCCGTTCTCCGCGGCCCCGGCTCCGCCCAGGTCCTGCTGGCCAAGCGCCCGGCCAAGCTGGCGCGGTCACCGCGGGGACAGTTAAAGAGTTGTTAAAAGATTTTATTTATTTATTTATTCACGAGAGACACAGAGCGGCAGAGACACAGGCAGAGGGAGAAGCAGGCTCCATGCAGGGAGCCCGACGTGGGACTCAATCCCAGGTCTCCAGGATCAGGCCCTGGGCTGAAGGCGGCGCTAAACCGCTGAGCCCCCCGGGCTGCCCCATGCTTTTATTTTTAAAAGATTTATTTAGGAGAGAGAGAAGGTGAGAGTGCCGGGGTGGGGGGTGGGGGGTGAGGGGCGGAGGGGCAGAGGGCCGGCTGCATCAGAACAGAGCCCTGCCAGGGGCTCCATCCCACAACCCTGAGGCCTGAGGTTGTGACCTGAGCCTGAACCAAGAGTCGGATGTTTAACCCACTGCAGCACCCAGATCCCCAGGGCCGGGGGGCCTCAGGGGTTGGGCGTCTGCCTTCAGCTTGGGTCATGGTCCCAAAGCCCCAGGATGGAACCCTGTGTGGGGCCCCCTGCGCAGCCAGGGGTCTGCTTCGCCCTCTACCCCTCGCCCCTCTGCTGCGCACGCTCTCTCCCCCCCACCAAATAAATCATAAAATCTAAAAAAGAAAATGTTTCTTCTAGAATTTTTAAGAGACAGGAAGACCTTTCTTTCTCTCGACCAACAACCCACGGAGAGTGTGGAGAGTGGTAATCAGAAGGCCCGGTGGCCGCTGGCGCCTGTTTAGCACTTCCTGGGACCTTGACCAGTCTCTTGGGAAGAATCGGGGCCCAGCACAATGCTTTCCTGCCCCCCGCTCTGTAGAAACGCCGGTGACCCGCGTCTCTTCCCGGCTCTTCCTGGGGCCCCGTGGCCTCGGGGCAGTGTGTGTCCCGCCACCATGGCCCTATTTACTTCCCCGCCCTGACCCGGCTGACCCGGGAGCCCCAGGAGGCGAGGCGCCCGCGCGGCCCTCCTCCCGCTTCCCTGCCCCCCGGCCCGGGGCTGTCACACGGCCACCCTCTCCGTTTGGGGCTCACCTGGCTTCAAGGCCCCTCCCGAACCCCAGGCAGAGCCTTTGGGAACCGGCCCGACACAGCAGGACCCGCGGCCCGTGGGCCGGACTCTCGGCCGCCAGGGCTTCTGTCCCGGACGCGGTCCCCGCGGCGGCCTCGTCGGTGCTCCGGGCAGACACCCACGGGCTGGACCTGCCCGCCCGACCCGGCCCGGGTGTAGACCAGGCCCCGGCCGCGCGGCTGCTCACGGCCGTGTCCGGAGTGGGTCCCGAGTGGGTCCCGAGTTTCACAGAGGAGGACAACCGCGTCGTGATCCCGTGACAATTCAGGGCCTGCTCACACGCACCTTTCTGTCGCCCGCTCAGCCGGTGGCGGCCGCTGCGCACACCCACAGCTCGCAGAGCAGGGCGCTGGGCCCCACGCGCTGCTGCGGGCACCGGATGCCCCGTCCCTGCCGCCGGCCTCCCCGCCTGGGCCCTCTAGACGGGAAATGACTGTAAATAATGAGCATGTAAGTAACCGAATAGTGTGGCAGGTGACCAGTTGGAGGGGACTTCCGGGCGCTCCCACGTCGGAGGGCATTTTGAGCCTCTCCTCCGTGCCAGGCCCTGGGGACCACGTCAAGACCAAGATGAAGCGAGTGCGCGTGCAGTGCCCGCCCCAGAGGCCGCGAGGCCGCGGAACCCGAGCTGTGCGGCTGGGCCGCTTCGGCACCGGCAACGCCCCCGCTGCTCCAACACCTTCTTTCCTTTTTTTTTCTTTTACTATTTTACTTATTGATTCATGAGAGACACCGGGAGAGGCAGGGGCGCAGGCAGAGGGAGAAGCAGGCTCCCCGCGGGGAGCCCATGTGGGCCACAAGCCGGCCCCGGGGTCATGGCCTGAGCGCCCAACATCCCACTGATGGAACGTCTTTTTTTTTTTAAGACTTTATTTATTTATTCATGATAGACACACACACGGGGGCGGGGGGGGGCAGAGACACAGGCAGAGGGAGAAGCAGGCTCCATGTCGGGAGCCCGACGTGGGATTCGATCCCGGGTCCCCAGGATCACGCCCTGGGCCAAAGGCAGGCGCTAAACCGCTGAGCCACCCAGGGATCCCCCCACCTGGAACATCTTAACGCTCACTTTTCTCTGAGCCCTGCGCTCGGGAACTGGCCCTCCAGGGAGGCCCTCCTCGGGCTCCCTTGTCACCCGGGTCATCGCTCCCCTCCCGCACCTGCGCCACCGGGCCCTGAGCGGCCCTTGTCTAGCACTTTGTCCCTGGAGCCTCCTGCCTTGATTCCCGCCTCTCTTCTGGGAGCTCCCTGACACCCCGAGTTGTTCTGTTCACCTTTACATCCTCGAACCAAAGATTTCGATCATCCGTGTGGCCGGTGGCGTCGGCAAAACTGAGGCTGACTTGTTTTGTCACACAGCAGGCAGCCCGGGGAGGGTGGCAGCCGGGGGCTGGTGGCTGGGGCTTCAGGGAGGACCCGTGTTCCCTCCCGCACCGGCAGGACGGGACGGCCCTTTGGGACACCCCTGGCCCGAGCGCTGCCACGCGACAAGCCAACGCCGTAGCCGCACGCCACGCTGAACTACTATTGTTAGATTGAAGACGTCGCCACTGAGCAAAGTCCGGGGGCTGGTAGAGAGGGGGAAGGGGACCAGTGGCAGGTGGCGGGCCACCCGGAGGCACAGCGCAGCGCCCGCACGTGGTACCCAGGCAGCGCTCAACACGCATTGGCCGAAACCCAACGAGCAAGGAAAAAAGAGACAAGCGAAAGCCCAGGCTCCTAACTACAGAGAAGAGATTGGGGGCTGCCGGGGGGAGGGGTGCGCGGATGGGGACACGGGCCCAGAGTCCACTCATCGCGAGCACCCGCGGGGATCGAGGCGCTAGACTGCGCACCTGTCACCAACGTGACACCAGGCGTGGATTATAGATGACACTTAATCAAAACATAGTTACTTTAGACCATTCTGTGAAGTTTTCATTGTGATTCCAGTTAAGAGTGTTCCGCGCATAGGGTCCGGCAGTGCACACCCCCGGGGCTCACGGCCAGCGCCCCTCAGGCCCCACCTAGCCCCCCGCCGCCCCCACCGTCAGCTGCTTCTCTATAGTGAAGAGTCTGTTTCCCGATCTCTTTCTCCTACTCTTCTTCCCTGTGCTTGTTTTCTCAGACTCCCCACGCGGGTGCGACCACAGGGGGTTCGTCTCCGACTCCCCTCCCTTAGCAGCACCGCGCCAGGCGCTGGTCGCCCTCGGAAGGTTCCATCCTTAACAAACAGCTGCTGAGGGATCCCTGGGTGGCTCAGCGGTTTGGCGCCTGCCTTTGGCCCAGGGCGCGATCCTGGAGACCCGGGATCGAATCCCACGCCGGGCTCCCGGTGCATGGAGCCTGCTTCTCCCTCTGCCTGTGTCTCTGCCTCTCTCTCTCTCTCTCTGTGACTATCATAAAAAAGAAAACAAAAACAAACAAACAAACAAAAAGCAGCTGCTGAATGGGCGGTGGAGGAGCAAACCCACGACTGTTTGGTCCGGGTCACGCCGTCTGGGAACCTTCTTAGCCAACAAATGGAGCAGGGCTGGCACCTTCACGAAATGGTGTTGGGGAAAATACCAGTTTCCATCGGTTATGGTGTGTGTGCACGTGTGCCTTGGACACAGACGGGAAGGCGCGGGGCACCAACAGGGACATACAGTGGCAGCTTCACCTCTTCCTAAAGGAGTCGCCCCTCCTCTAGCACATTTGGAGTAAAAGATGAAGGCTGTTTGACGTCTGTCCCTGAGTTGTCCCCCGCTGCTGTCGCTGGTTTCATGTGCCGGTGGCCACGGTGCTCTCCAGGGATGAGG
Source organism: Canis lupus baileyi (assembly GCF_048164855.1). Lineage (NCBI taxonomy): Eukaryota > Metazoa > Chordata > Mammalia > Carnivora > Canidae > Canis > Canis lupus. The sequence continues at coordinate 71,029,566 of NC_132848.1, read as the reverse complement.
GGTGGGGGGCGGCCACACCCTGCCTGCGCAATACCAGGCCAGGCCCCCCTTCTGCGTCCGCAGGGGTGTCACACCTGGTGTCCCGGGTGTGACAAAGGGTGGGGTGACTGCATTCGCTCAACAACTTCTGGTCGAGTGCCCACCGTGTGCCAGGTGTCACAGCAGGTGCTGGGACACAGGAGGAAAGAGACACACGTGCCCCTCTAAGTCTTAGGCGACCGTTAGAAAAATCAACACCCGGATGGATACATCATGTTACGTTGGGAGGATGCGCTGCAAAGGAAAAGGCAGGGTGTGTTGAGAGAGAGACCAACGAAGGAGACCGTTCGGATGGGAGGGAGGGGGGCTCAGGGAAGTCCCCCAAGGCAGGATATTTAGGGAGAATATCCCTACCTTACGTTCAGACAAGCGATTCAGGAGAGGAAGAGCCGAAAAGGAAAAAGAGAGGGTCCTGACTAGAGGTGCCTGGGGGTGGAGAGCGCAGGACACGGGAAGGGGGGGAAGGGGGGGAAGGGGGAGAAGGGGGGAAGGGGGGAAGGGGGGGAAGGGGGGAGTGGTGGCTCAGCAGCTTGGAAACACTAATGATTAAAATCTGGCTCTGAAGGGAAGAAAAGAGTGGTGGCTGGGGGAGATGGGGGCAAGGCAGGATTTCTCTTCTGGGCGGGAACCCCGGAGGAGGAGGAGACTGTTCCCTCCCCTGGGCCTGTTCGGTCCGGACCTAAAGGAGAGCAGGCGGGGGGAGCCCCGAGGTCCCGAGCGGCACCGCAGAGACGGGGCAGAAGCCGGGTAGAGCTGGGAGAAGGCAACGTGCCCCGGAGCCAGGGCCTGCTCGGTGTCCAAGCCAGCGGCATCCAGGCCCGCAGCTCCCCCTCCACCCCCCACCTTAGTCTCCGGGCCACACGGGCCACCGTGGTGTCGCTTCAACCTGCCCAACAACGGGAGTTTCTAGTCCAGAAGCCAGTTCTGTGCTTACTTCTAGAGCAGTGGTTCTCAACCTCTAGCCGAAGGTCCTGCTGAAAGCGAGTATAGACCCCTGCCCGCAGACCCTGTGGCTCAGTAGGTTTAAGGCCGGCTTTTGATGCCGTCGCCTCCGTGGCTGCTCAGGTCCACATCTTGAGACCCGTCCTCCTAGAGAAAGCGGAATACTCAAGGAAAGTTCTGGAAGAGTAGTTAATGGGCTTCTGTACTTTGAACAGAAATGGCTTTTGTACTCTGGAAACTCATCAAATACTCCTGTTGATACGGCAAAGGGCAGCTGTGCAGGCGGGGAGTCCTCCCTGGGGTGGGTCCCAGATGACGGGGTCCAGCAGCCCAGCCTGCAGACGGATGACCCCGTCCACCTCGGCCGGGGGCACAAGGCAGGCCTCTCGCTGCAGAAGGGGGGAACCCCTGGGAGCTGCGGCCCCAGGCAGTCTGTCCAGGCGGCTGTTGAGCTGGGCCTGGAGGGCGAGCAGGGCCCGACCAGCGGCCACGATCGGGTGGGGTGGGGGACAGCACCCTGCAGAGGATCGTCCCTGTGAGCGCACCCCCAGCAGGAGGGGAGGGTGATGCCCTGCTCCGCCTGCCTGCGGAGTCCCCGTGCCTGTCCCAGGGCGCCGCGTCTCTGGGACCTCTACCTGCCTGCTGCAGACCCACTGCGGAGGTGGGACCAGGGAGCCAGGTGCGGGTCTCTACCGCGGAGGTGGGGCCAGGAGGCCAGGTGCAGGTCTCTAGCGGGCAGGTGGGGCCAGGGGGCCAGGTGCGGGTCTCCACCGCGGAGGTGGGTGCTGGGGGCCAGGTGCAGATTTCTACCGCGGAGGTGGGTGCAGGGGCCAGGTGCGGGTCTCCACCGCGGAGGTGGGGCCAGGGGGCCAGGTGCGGGTCTCTACCGGGCAGGTGGGGCCAGGGGCCAGGTGAGGGTCTCCACCGCGGAGGTGGGGCCAGGGGGCCAGGTGCTGGTCTCTACCACAGAGGTGGGTGCAGGGGGCCAGGTGCATATTTCTACCGCGGAGGTGGGTGCAGGGGCCAGGTGCGGGTCTCTACCGGGCAGGTGGGGCCAGGGAGCCAGGTGCGGGTCTCCACCGCGGAGGTGGGGCCAGGGGGCTAGGTGCGGGTCTCTACCGCGGAGGTGGGGCCAGGGGGCCGGGTGCGGGCCTCTACCGCGGAGGCGGGCACCGGGACCAGGTGCGGGTCTCTCCCGCCGAGGCGGGCAAAGGCGTCCGGGAGCGGCGTCCGCATCTCCCGCTCCCCGGTGGCAGCGCCGCCCGCGGCCGGCAGGGTGCGCTCTCCGCGGAGCCCTCCCCGCTCCCGGTCTGCGCCTGCGCCCGCGCCCGCGCCTGCGCACTCGGACTAAGATGGCGGCGGCCGGGCTGCGCGGGGGAGCTGCGGCCGCGGCCGCGGGGCTGCGTGGGCGGTAGGTGACGAGCCCGGAGCTCCGCACCCGGTGCCGCCGGGCCTGGCGGGGCGGGGCGGGGCGGGGACGAGTGCCCCCGAGCGACCTCCGGGGCCGCCGCCGCCGTCGGGGCTCAGCCGGGCGGGGCCTGTGCAGCGCGGCGAGGCCCGCGGGCCCCTTCCCCCACCGGCGTTCCCTCTTTTTTTTTTTTTTTTCTTTTTTTAAGATTTTACGTATTTATGCATGAGACACACGGAGAGAGGCGGAGACCGGGCGGAGGGAGACGCAGGCTCCACACCACGCCGGGGGCCCGACGCGGGACTCGAACCCATGACCCGGGGTCACGCCTGGGCCGGGGCCGGTCTCCAGCGCTGAGCCCGCCCCACCCCCCCCCCCACCCCCCGGCCTCTTAAGCACAAACCCGAGTGTCCGCGGACGGCAGGGGGTCTCCTGTGCCCCGAAGGCCCGGAAGGGACGTGACCTGAGCTGTAGGAGGTCACAGCTTCCAAGGGCAGGGGCTGCGCGGAGGATCCGGGCCCCTGGGCCTGAGCCCCCCGAGCCACCTGCCTGCAGTGCGGCCTCCCCTGACACCTGCCCACGTTGCTCAGGTGAACAGGACTCACCACCCAAGGAGCTGTCCTGCCCTGATTTTTGCTTCTGGACCAAAAGGACAGGACGGGCCGAAGCTTTCACGTAGTGAACGTTGGCAGCTTTCGTGCTCATGGCGCCCTTGAGAAGCTTAAATGCATTAAGCTTGCTGGAAGATTTTTTTTGCAGGCCCCCTCCCTCCTTTTTTTTTTTTTTTTCTTTTTTAAAGATTTTATTTATTTATTCATGAGAGACACAGAGGCAGAAGCAGGCTCCATGCAGGGAGCCCGACGTGGGACGCGATCCTGGGTCTCCAGGGTCACGACCTGGGCCCACGGCAGGTGCTAAACTGCTGAGCCCCCCGGCTGCCCTGTTCTGTTTGGATAGATGTCTTACTGGGATGGTTTAACTCCCCTTTACTACTTTCGTCACCTTAAACCCATCGCTGTCCCCGCGTTCATCCACTCTGCTGCTTTATCTCTGGGTGGAAGGGACGGCAGTGCCGGGCTTCAGTGTATTTCCAGGTTACAGCACAGCCGAGGTTTATTAGGCAGTAAGTTAAAGATGAAAGCGATTTCAGCCCAAACCTTAAATTTGATTCCGCCACTAATTATTGGGCGCCTATAACATAATCATAATGGTAGCTAACATTTATGGAACTCTTGCTCTAAGGCTTGGCACCGATGTCAGTCAGCACTTTACACGGATTATCTGAGTTCAAGCCCAGCATCGTGTTCCACGCTGGGTGTGGAGCCTCCTTTAAAAAGAAAAGGGAACTGGATTCTCTTTTTTTTTTTTTTTTTTAATATTTTATTTATTCATGAGAGACTCAGAGAGAGGCAGAGACACAGGCAGAGGGAGAAGCAGGCTCCGTGCAGGGAGCCCGACATGGGATTCGATCCCGGGTCTCCGGGGTCACGACCTGGGTCAAAGGCAGCAATAAACCACTGAGCCACCCAGGCTGCCGGGAACTGGATCCTAAAGTAACTTGCATCAGGTTTCTAAAGGTCTCTAAAACTTTTCACTAAAGCATTTTTTTTCCCTTTCCTAATAATATTTATTTTTCTCTTCTTTCTTCATTTTTTTGTTGAAGCCACAAAAAAATAGCCCATTAATACTTCTCTAATACAGTGAAATAACCAAAGTTACAAACACCAGCTTAAGAGGTTTCCAGTCAAAAAGCATATAAAAATTGTTTGATACGTTAGCAGTTTGGAGAAGAATAGTACACTTTCTATTAGACTTTTTGAAGTGTGAAATACCTTTCAAAACAGGTAGTATTGGTTCTCTTTTTTCCAGGGAAATATGGTAGAGACAGAAAAGGGAGGAGGACTTCCCCAATATTTACTTTTGTTCTCTTTGAATTTTTTTTTAAGATTTTATTTATTTTTCATGGAAGACACACAGAGAGGTAGAGACACAAGCAGGCTCCCTGCAAGGGGCCCGACGTGGGACTTGATCCTGGGTCTCCAGGATCGTGCCCTGGGCCAAAGTCAGGCGCCAAACCGCTGTGCCACCCAGGGATCCCTTTTTTTTTTTTTTTTTTTAATTAAAAAAGAAGAAAAATAACAGTTTGTAGTTCTTTGCATCCTTCATGCATCACTAAGAGTCTGAGAATCTAGGTTATAAATCACAAATGTAGCATTTCTGTTTCTTACACTGGGTATTGCACTATCCTGTGACGCTCAGTTATCAAGGCTGTAAATTTCCACGTGAGCTCTTGTTCTTAAACTGTTTGCAGATGTTGCTTGCCCAAGGAAGTGCAAATAATGTGGATGGAGGATGAAAACTAAGCTTTGTTGTTATCATTTTTTTTTATAAATATAAGAAGTAGACACTGAGCTTAAAAGATTATCTCTTGAAATGTCGTTTTTATTTGTTTTTGAATGTAGATTCTGTGCGATGATGAATCCAGACACCATTAAGAAACAGCCTCTGCATCAGTTTGTGCAAAGACCACTTTTCCCACTGCCTGCAACCTTATGTAACACAGGTAAAATTTCACCTTTTAGAACAAATTATGTTTCAGAAGCTAAGGAGACGGTGCTTAAATAAAATTTGGTGGATTATAAGAGATAAGAATTTGTAAGTTTTCTAGTCTGATGCGTAAAAGGAACGTAGCATTTTTTTTTTTTTTTTTTTTTAGTATAACACAACACTTTAATTATTTGCTTACACATATCATTGGCATTAGATTTCAAGAATACTGGGCACAGGATCACCTGGATGGCTCAGTCCCGTGAGCATCTGACTAGTTTCAGCTCAAGTGGTGGTCTCCAGGGTCTGGGATGGAGCCCCGTGAGCCCCCCATTATTAGGCACCGTACCCAGCAGGGAGTCTGTGTGAGAGTCTCTCTCCCCTCTCCTCATTTGTGCATGTATGCACACACTCACTCTCTTTCTGTAAAATAAATACATCTCTAAAAAGAAAAAGAAGGGGATCCCTGGGTGGCTCAGCGGTTTGGCACCTGCCTTTGGCCTGGGGTGCAATCCTGGGATCCCAGGATCGAGTCCCACATCAGGCTCCTGGCATGGAGCCTGCTTCTCCCTCCTCCTGTGTCTCTGCCTCTCTCTCTATGTCTATCATAAATAAATAAATAAATATTAAAAAAAAAAAAAACAAAAGAAAAAGAATCCTGAGCATAGTGTCCAATAGACCCATGAAATCTTAGTATTTTCAATAGCACATCATCTGGAACATTTCTCAGGAAATGATTTCTGAGGACACCGGTGGCTCAACTGGTTGGGCATCTGCCTTTGGCTCAGGTCATGATCCCCGTGTTCTGGGATGGATCCCCACATCAAGGCTCCCTGCTCAGCGGGGAGCCTGCTACTCCCTCTGCCTCTCCCTCTGCCTGCAGTTACCCTGCTTGTGCTCTCTGTCAAATAAATAAATAACATCGTTTTAAAGATTTAAAAAAAAATTTATTCATGAGAGACAGAGAGAGGCAGAGGGAGAAGCAGGCTCCCTGCAGGGAGCCCATTGTGGGACTTGATCCTGGGACCCCAGGGTCATGCCCTGAACCGGAGGCAGATGCTCAACCCCTGAGCCACCCAGGTGCCCCATAAGTAAATAAAATCTTTTTGAGAAAAATGATTTGTGAAATGAAAATGTTATAAAAAGAAGTTACAAGTGGATTTGTTTCAAAAAATCATGTATTTTAAGCTGGTGCCTCCTTATTTTGATAAGAATACACCTAAAATCAGTAAATTTCTGGCTTTCAACCAAGCCTTAGAAAATAGAACTTTCAACGTAGTTTTTTTTTTTGTTTTTGAGTACAAATTAGTTATGAGCTTTGTGACATTTTTCTTGATGTTACGTGCTTTTATTTTCATTAATATTGGAAATAGGTTTGAAAACAGGATTTGAAAATTATTGAAATGTAATCCATGTCATGTGGTTAGGGAACCTTGGGAGCTGTCTCCGTGTGTCTGTCGTGTCTGTGTATAAATGTCTGCTGTGTGTGCTCATGGAGCTGTAAGAGTTTGGATTCAGCTCTGGGACCGTCTCCCATTCCCATTACCACTTTGAACACTTTGTGGCCATACTCTGGCAGGTAGCTGACTCTGGCTAACCACATGAGTTGGACGGAGGTAGAGACCTCACCTTCCCTGTAAACCGGGGGAAGAAGAGGAAAACCTTGCCTGTCTCCTTGAATCATAGAATAAAAATTTAGGCATAAATATTGAGTAGTTCAGCATGTTAAACTACTTTAGTTGGACTGTTTGATTTTGTAGGATGGAATTACGTGGTCATCAGGCTCTTCAAATTGGAAACCCACTGATCTTAGTCTTAGATACTGACCTGAAACACTATTAATGTATATTTTGGGGTGATTTTCTTCCTACCTATTTACCTATTAGTACCAGGCATGATGGGAAAAATTATTTTAGATTAGTTTATTTTGTTATGACCCTTAGGACACTTTCAGGGGCATCCTTCTGGGTGATGGACCAGTGGTGGTTTCTGAAATACCTAATTAAACCCAGCTTAGACTATAATTGGAATGATTTTGTTACTACCTAGTCAAATTACTGTTTTGAAATAATTTTGTTCATTGTCAAAAGAGAAAGTTGATGTTGTGATGTCATATATTTTCTACTTCCAACAGTTTATATAGATGATACTCTCAAATTTTTTTTAAGTTTAAATTTTAAGTTTTTAAAATTCATTTATCTTTTTTAGTAATCTCTACACCCAATGTGGGCCTTGAACTTGTGACCCTGAGATCAATAATTGTATGCTCTTCTCACTGCACCAGCCACACATCCCACATTTACAGTTTTTACCTTCAAGTATTTCTTTTTTTTTCCTTTTTAAATTTAAATTCAATTAATTAACATATAATGTATTACTAGTTTCAGAGGTAGAGGTCCGTGATTCATCAGGGTTATATAACACCCAGTGCTCACTACATCACATGCCCTCCTTAATGCCCATCACCAGGTACCCCATCCCCCATCCACCTCCCCTGCAGCAACCCTCAGTTTGCTTCCTATGATTTCATCTTATCTTACCCCTATGAACCTCTGTTTTATTTCTTAAATTCCACATGAGTGAGATCATATAATTATCTTTCTCTGATTGACTTACTTCACTAAGTGCATTACCCTCTAGTTCCATCCATGTCATTGCAAATGGCAAGATTTCATTCATTATATATGTATAATATATGTCATATATATATATACACACGCACACATATACATACACACAACACACCTCCTCTTTATCCATTCGTCTGTCGTTGGCCATCTGGGCTTTTTCCATAGTCTGGCTCTTGTGGACGTTGCTGCTGTGAACATTGGGGTGCAGGTGCCCCTTTGGGTCACTACATCTGTATCTTTGGGGTAAATCCCCAGCAGTGCAGCTGCTGGGTCGTAGGGCAGCTCTGTGTTCAACTTCTGGAGGCCCCTCCACACTGTTCTCCAGAGTGGCTGCACCAGTTTGCATTCCCACCAACAGTGTAAGAGGCTCCCCTTCTCCACATCCTCCCCAACATCTGTCGTTTCCTGACCTGTTCATTTTAGCCATTCTGACCGCTGTGAGGTGGGATCTCATCGTGGTTTTGATCTGTATTTCCCCGATGCTGAGTGATGTGGAACATTTTTTCATGTGTCTGTTGGCCACGCCTATGTTGTCTTTGGGGAAATGTCTTTCCATGTCTTCTGCCCATGTCTTGACTGGATTACTTGTTATTTGAGTATTGAGTTTGATATGTTCTTTATAGATTTTGGATATAGCCTTTTATCTGATATGTCACTTGCAAACGTTGGTTGTCTTTTGGTTTTGTCGACTGTTTCCTTTGCTGTGCAAAAGCCTTTTATCGTTTGTTTGTTTGTTTGTTTTAAGATTTTCTTTATTTATTCATGAGACACAGAGAGAGGCAGAGACACAGGCAGAAGGGAAGCAGGCTCCCTGCGGGGAGCCCAATGTGAGACTCAATCCCAGGACCCCGGGATCACGACTCGAGCCAAAGGCAGACTCTCAACCACTGAGCCACTCAGTGTCCCAAAAGCTTTTTATCTTGATGAAGTCCCAGTAGTTCATTTTTGACCTTGTTTCTCTTGCCTCTGGAGACGTGTCTAGCAAGAAGTTGGTGTGGGCAAGGTCACAGAGGTTGCTACCTGTGGTGTTCTCCTCTAGGATTTTAATGGGTTTCTCTCACATTTAGATCTTTCATCCATGTTTAGTGTATCTTTGTGTGTGGTGTGAGGAAATGGTCTGGTTCCATTCTCCTGCATGTGGCTGTCCCAATTTTCTCAACACCATTTGTTCAAGAGACTGTCTTTTTTCCAGTGGATCTTCTTTCCTGCTTTGTCGAGTATTTGTTGACCATAGAGTTGAGGGCCCATTTCTGGGATCTTTCTTCTGTTCCATTGATCTATGTGTCTGTTGTTTTGCCAGTACCACACTGTCTTGATGATCACAGCTTTGTAATAGAGCTTGAAGTCTGACATTGTGATACCACCAGCTTTGGTTTTCTTTTCCAACGTTTCTTCAGAGTCTTTTTTTGGTTCTATACAAATTTTAGGATTTTATGTTCCAGCTCTGTGAAAAATGTTGATGTTATTTTGATAGGGATTGCATTGAATGTATAGATTGCCCTAGGTAGCATAGATATTTTAACAATATTTGTTCCAATCCATGAGGATAGAACATTTTTCCATCTCTTTGTGTCTTCCTCAATTTCTTTCATGAGTGTTTTCTCCAGTTTTCTGAGTATAGGTCCTTTGCCTCTTTGGTTAGGTTTATTCCTAGTTACCTTATGGTTTTTGATGTACCTTCAAGTATTTCTAAAAACTTTTCTTTCTGCATGTATAGTTTTATATAAATGAATTGAGGAGAGAAGTGCCATTTAATTCTTCAAATATTGTGGTAAAATGCTTAATGTGTGTGGAGAACTTGGTTACCAATAAATTATTAAGAAAGGCCTCAAGAAATGATTGGTTAGTAGAACCAAGTTAAAAGAACCTCATTGTCTTTATATTTACAGAAATTGCTGGCAGTCTTTTCTTTAATGTTCCATCTGAAAACTTTTTCCCATGTAACAGATTTTCAGAGGAATTTATTCGTCAGAGATAAAAATATTTTAAATCGAGTATCTGGACTTTGAAGTTATCATTTTAAATTTTTCTCTTTTTTAAGATTTGTGTGTTCACCAAGCCACAATTGATACCTTTATAGGACAGAGACTTAAAAATATATGGGACTTAGTTTTAGATGCTGCTTCACCAAGGAAATAATTCAGCATTGGTTAGTTGGCTGCTTGGCAAGTTGCAAAAAAACTACTCTCAGCTGTGAAGTTATAATCTTTTATAATGGGTAAAAAAAACAAACAAACAAACCAAAAAGCCACTTTCATACAAATCACGTTTTGCCAAATTTAATCTCTTTCTAATTTAAAATAAAACTGCTACTGGTTGATATTTTACTATTTTTCTTCAGCTATGATATGAGGATTGTGACAGGATAGGAAAACTGATTTATTTATTTATTTATTTATTTATTAAATTTTTATTTATTTATGATAGTCACAGAGAGAGAAAGAGAGAGAGAGAGAGAGAGGCAGAGACACAGGCAGAGGGAGAAGCAGGCTCCATGCACCGGGAGCCCGACATGGGATTCGATCCCCGGTCTCCAGGATCGCGCCCTGGGCCAAAGGCAGGCGCTAAACCGCTGCACCACCCAGGGATCCCCTGATTTATTAAACATATTTTCCTATTATGCTGGGCACTATGTTGGGTGTGGAGTAGCAGTATGTATTAGTGGTTAAGCAAGTCTATGGTGGGAAATTGGCAGGACTTTAATCCTGTCTCTGTTTCTTAACTAGCTAAGTGACTTAAAGCTTTACTTTCTTTATTTATAAAACAGGGTTAGAATAGTGTTTCCTTGAGAGAATGAAAAGATTAAATGGTGTCATTCACAGAGAGCGCTTAGCACATGATAGCTGCTCAATAAATTAATCTTTTTCAGTATATTGCTCTAAGATGAGAATTGGTTTGGTTTGATTTGGTTAGAAAGTTTATTTTTGTAATAAATAATCAGGACCTGTTTTAAAACTATTAAACCCTAGTACTATCTTTTGTCCTATAAGCTGTTATCATAATAGCAAGGTAGGAAATGGAAGATTCTGTTCTTTCTTTATTCATTTAATGAATTCACTGGCCCTAGAGGAAACAAAGAAGAACCTGTAAAGATAATTTTAAAATATTCCAGAAAGTAATTCACATAGGTTCCCTACATAATTTATTTTATTTTTTAAACATTATTTATATTATTTATTTATTTATTTAGAAGAGTTTTTTTTTTTTTACTCATGAGAGACACAGAGAGAGAGAGGCAGAGACACAGGCAGAGGGAGAAGGAGGCTCCATGCAGGGAGCCCCATGTGGGATTCGATCCCAGGACTCCGGGATCATGCCCTGAGCCAAAGGCAGGTGCTAAACTGTTGAACCACCCAGGTGCCCCTACATGATGATTTATAACGTCACTAAGTCTATACCGTTGGACAAGTTACTTAACTCTAAGCTTCAGTTTCTTCCTTTGTAAAATGGAAAATACGGAGTTTCTTCATATGATCTTTAAAGGCTCAAATACATTTAAAGCACTCAGCCCTGTCTCTGGCAGGTAATAAGCACACACACAAAATATTATTATTGTTATAAATATATCTCTTAAAAAAACAGAAGCACTTTGGAAAGAGGAAAATGTAACATTTTACTGTTTTTAATATCATAGTGATGATTTATGAATATGATAACATTAGTGCTAAGTCCTCAAATAAAAATACGTTGAAGACTCTTGAATGATGATATACCATCCTAGTTAAAAGTAGGATATTGCTAGAGTCTGTTGAGTAACAAAACTAAATAATCAGTATTCGTATAAAATTCAGTGCATTTATCCTAAATGTATCAATAAAGTTCTTTGTTGTCTTTAAAAACTATTTCGTCAGCTTGAGCAATAAAACCTTATTTTCTTTTTTTCTTCTTTTGATTCTTTGAAATGAGCACATCATAGTCCATAAAGTTAACTACTGTTTTTTCTGGAATAACATTTTTTCTTCTTTTTTCTTTTTTAGTGAGACACATGTTTATTCAAACACAAGATACCCCAAATCCCAACAGTTTAAAGTTTATTCCAGGAAAACCAGTTCTTGAGACAAGGACCATGGATTTTCCCACACCAGCTGCAGCATTTCGCTCCCCTCTGGCTAGGTATATTGCTGTTTCTCATTTGTTTTTACCAAGAAACATAAATAACTGACTTTGGGGGTAAGGCAGCCTCATTTAGTGATTGCGTTTTTAGGTGCACTGCACTGTTTTCAGTGTAGAGAATGCTTTATTTTCTTCTCAGGTAAGAGATTTAAGAAAAATAACAGTTGATATTAGGAAACCCTTCTCCTGAAAAGTAATGTATTTGAGAGATCTATAGGGATCCCTGGGTGGCACAGCGGTTTGGTGTCTGCCTTTGGCCCAGGGTGTGATCCTGGAGACCCAGGATCGAATCCCACATCAGGCTCCCGGTGCATGGAGCCTGCTTCTCCCTCTGCCTGTGTCTGTGCCCCTCTCTCTCTCTCTGTGTGTGACTATCATAAATAAATAAAAAATTAAAAAAAAAAAAAAAGATCTATAGCAAGACTAAGATTTTATATTTTCACTTAAAGAAAGTTCATCAAAATGATAACATAAATTTCCATTCTAAATCTTTAAAACTGTTCATAAAAAGAAGTGAAAAGTTCATTTTTTTCTTAAGGATAACTGAATTTTTTGGATGTTTCAAAATGGAGCAGTTTCTAAAATATTCCACTCAGAACTATAAATAATAATAATTATTAGATTTGGCATGATTTTTAAAAAACTGGTCAATTAGACAGTTTTTTTATAATAAATTTATTTTTTATTGGTGTTCAATTTACCAACATACAGAATAACACCCAGTGCCCATCCCATCAAGTGCCCCCCTCAGTGCCCGTCACCCATTCATCCCCACCCCCTGCCCTCCTCCCCTTCCACCACCCCTAGTTCGTTTCCCAGAGTTAGGAGTCTTTATGTTCTGTCTCCCTTTCTGATATTTAGACACAGTTTTTAAATTCACTACATGTTAAATGTAGGTCAGACGATAAAGGACAATAAAATTACTGGAATAAACCTCTTTTTAGTAATAGCTAGAGAAATTATTTGTAATAAGATGTATTAGATCAATCTACATTAATTTACATTAGCCTGATACTGATTGCCAGGGGTATTTGGAAAGTAAATCTTAGATAACTGCTTCTTTATTTTTTATTTTTTATTTATTTTTATTTTTATTTATTTATGATAGTCACACAGAGAGAGAGAGAGAGAGAGGCAGAGACATAGGCAGATGGAGAAGCAGGCTCCATGCACTGGGAGCCCGACGTGGGATTCAATCCCGGGTCTCCAGGATCGCACCCTGGGCCAAAGGCAGGCGCTAAACCGCTGCGCCACCCAGGGATCCCTAGATAACTGCTTCTATACACACAGCCATTTTATATGAAGAGCCAGAAATATATTCATCTCAGGAATTTGAAAATTTTTTTTAATTAAAAAAATTTTTTTAGTAGACTCCATGGCCAGCATGGAACCCAGTGTGGGGCTTGAACTCAGGACCCTGAGACTGAGATCTGAGCAGAGATTAAGAGCCAGCCTCTTAACTGATGGAGCCACCCAGGCTTCCCTTCTAAAATTTCTCCTTAATAAAAATGTGCCTTTCCTTTAACCTACACATGCCACTTCTCATGATATACCTTAGAGCATTTGTTTTTCATACTTTTTTTTTTACAGTCCACAGTAAGAAACATTTTATATTACAAACCAGTATATACATACATGTAGATGAACGTATAATTTGTACATATTCGATGGTACAGTTTTCACCCTGACATTATATATTCTTATTTCCTTTCTTATTTTCTTTATTCTATTCTGTTTTATTATATTCCATAAAATCCAGATCAATACCTAACTGATTTTACAAGTTACTAGTGGAGTTGAAAAACACTGCCTTAAAGAACATCCACATACATATACAAGTTGGTACCACGATGTTCATTGCAGCTTTGTTGGTAATGTTAACGAATTGGAAACAACCTAAATACTCATCAGTAGGAAGAGTTCAATAAACTTCGTTTGTCCATAGTCTGTAGATATTAAAAATGATGAGAAGAACCCTCATTTACTGTCATAGGCTGACCTCTAAGACCCACTGTTAGTGTGCCTGGGTGGCTTAGTCAGTTAAGCGTCTGACTCTTGATTTCAGCTTGGGTCATGATCTCAGGGTTGTGATATTGAGCCCTGCATCAGGCTCTGCACTGGGCATGGAGACTGCTTAAGATTCTCTCTCCCTTTCTCTTTGTCCCTCTGTCCCCATCTCTCTCTCCCTCTCTAAAAAATAAAAAGAAAGAAAAAAAAAAAAGAAAAGAAAGAGACTGTTAAGTGAGGAGAGCATGTTGCAGAACACTGAGTACTGTATGAGTATTATGTATATAAAAACCCAAAACTATACTAACATAAGGTCTGGAAGACTGTATGCCCAAGTGATAACAGTAGATTTGGGGGAGGGGTGGTCAAGAGGCATTTTCAGTTTGTATGAATAGTTTGAAATGTTTACATCAAGAATGAATTTATGTATTTTGTATTTAAAAGGATATAAAAGTGAAAAAGACACTCTGTTCAGTTACAGATTAGCTGGAGCTTATTCCTGTCAGATGTTAGTTGGCAAAAGCCCTTTTCAAATTAGTCTTTTGAAAGCAGCTCATTTCCTGAATTCTCAGAATTTATTATCTTCAGTCAAGCAAAACTAATCTTGTTTTTGTTGTTTTAACAGAGAATGTTTTTACTGTAAGCTAGATGTAAGCTTCCTGAAAACAGAGACCAGTCTGTCTTGCTCATCATTCTAGCTCTAGTGCTTAGTACAGTGTGATATTCAGTAAGTTTTGAAATATTTATTGAATGAATGAGTAACTGAATAAATAAGAATAAACAGTAGTGTATCTTATTTCAGAGAGTCATTTGACCTATTTCTCACTATCCTATATACAAGACAAATTTAAGCACAGTGTAAGTCTGTCTCTAGTGACATGTAAGAGGGCTCTGTAGTATCTGTAATATCTCTGTAGTTGGCATGTGTATTCAATACATTTCTTTATCTGCGACGTTGATAGTGATAGTTACCAGTTTTCAGATGGGAACAATCGCTTCTATGTTAGGTGGCAAAATTCAGAGAAATGTTTAAAAAGTTTCAGTAGGCTAAAAAAAAAAAAAAAGTTTCAGTAGGCTGAAATGATAGGTTAAAGCAAGTCAGCTAAATTCTAACAGGAACAAATACTAAGGCTTGTTATTTAAATTTTTAAAACAAATAGCACAATTGTGGGATAGAAGAATCTGACTTTTTAGTTTGTTATGTTGGATGTGATGCAGTACTCAAAAAAGTCAGTCAAACTTTAAGAGTTTGTCCAGCCCAAGAGCGGCAACAGTCTTTATATTCTGTGTAAGTTAGACTGCATTTGGCATATGTGTTCAGTTCCGGGTATCATATTTTATTTTCGACATTGTAAAAGTTGAAATTGTTCCAAGAAAAGTAACTTAAATGGCAAAGCATGTGTAATCATGTTTGAAACTCCTTTTCAGCTTTTTCTTTCTTTAGGTTCTTTAGAACCTATGTAGTCTTGCCTAAAAGTCCCCATGATATGGCCCAATATTGAGTTGATTCTTCTGTATGGTCCTTTCATTTGAGAAAAAAGCTTTCATAACAGTGCAGGTGTACAGAGCCAGTCAACGGACCTACTTATATATAGGTCTGCTTGGGTTTATTGGATCAATACTATGCAGCCAGGTACCTTGTAACTTCTTGTAGGTTTAATATTGAATTAGAGAACCCAGATGACATTTTTTTAGATAAATTCCTAAATAATTTCAAATTAGTAATTCCAATAATACTCTTACAATGGTAGACAAAGAAAAGGTAAACTGTAACCTTTTTTGGAGTGTGTCAGCTTTTATTCCTAATAAGGGGTAAGGGGATAAGGAAATTGCTCTGGAGTGTAATACTAGGTATGGTACATATACCAGTGATTGGGGAAGGAAGATGTATTTCAAAATCCCTTGTAGGGACTTTCCTTTTTTTTTTTTAATTTTTAAAAAAATTTATTCACGAGAAACAGAGAGAGAGGCAGAGACACAGGCAGAGGGAGAAGCAGGCTCCATTCAGGGAGCCCGACGTGGGACTCGATCCCAGGACTCCAGGATCACGCCCTGGGCTGAAGGCAGCACTGAACCTCTGAGCCCCCCGGGCTGCCCATGTAGGCACTTTCCAAATAATAATCTTCCCCTCCTCCTCTTAGAGGATTTTATTTTTATTCTATTTTATTTTATTTTTATTTTTGTTAATATTTTATTTATTTATTCATAGAGACACAGAGAGAGAGGCAGAGAGAGAAGCAGGCTCCCTGCAGGGAGCCTGACATGGGACTCGATCCAGGGTTTCCAGGATCACGCCCTGGGCTGCAGGCGGCGCTAAACCGCTGCGCCACCGGGGCTGCCCCTCTTAGAGGATTTTAAAAATTAATTTTATTGAGGTATAATTTACATGAAATAAAATTCGTCAATTTTAAGTGTATAGTGCAGAGTTTTTGTTTTTTAAGATTTTATTTATTTATTCATGAGAGAGGGAGAGACACAGGCAGAGGGACAAGCAGGCTCCATGCAGGGAGCCCGATGTGGGACTCGATCCCCGGTCTCCAGGATCACACGCTGGACTGAAGGCAGCGCTAAACTGCTGAGCCACCTGGGCATCCCTAGTCCAGAGTTTTGATAAATATATAAAATTGTGTAACCACCAGTAAAATAAAAATATGCAACATTTTTATCACTGCAGAAATCCCTCATTTCTCTTCCCATAGGATCTTTTTGATTCACTTTCATATGGTGGTAACTATTTTGTTTCAGGGTAATGAATCCCAGCTTTGTTGAGATATAATTGATGTAAAACATTGTGTAAGTTTAAGGTATACAGTGTGCTGACTTGATATACATGTGCCTTGCAAAATGCTTACCACAGTGAAATTAGTTAACACATCTGTCACCCTGGTAACTATTGATCTTTCTGCCATCATAGTTGTATATTTTCTAGAGTTTCATATAAATAGCACCTTACAGTCTTTTGTGTTTGGCTTCTTACATTTAGCCTAATGCTTTTGAGAGCCCTCCTTATTTTTGCATGTTCCAGTAGTTTATTCTTTTTTATTGCTTAGTAGTACTGCATTTTACAGGTACACACAGTCTGTCTGTTCAGTTATTCACTAGCTGATAGACATTTCCAAACGTTCTTTTTGGCTTATAAATAAAGCTGCTATACAGATTTATATACAGGTCTTTGTGGAGCATGTTTTCATTTTTCTTAGGTAAATACCTAAGAGTGGGATTGCTAGATCTTAGGGTAAGAGGATGAAACAAGATTGGCTAGGAGTTGATAATTGTCGGCCATGAATTATTGATGTTGGTGATGATATGTTAAAGGTTCTTTTACTTTTCTGTCTACCTTTGTATGTGTTTAAACTTTTCTATAATAAAGCATTTTATTACCTCTTATTTTTTATTTATTCACAGACAGTTATTTAGGATTGAAGGTGTAAAAAGTGTCTTTTTTGGACCAGATTTCATCACTGTCACAAAGGTAAACATAGGATTATATAAAATAATGTGTCAAGTTCTGTTAATTTTTCCTAACATTCATCTCCAAAATTTTCTTTCTTAGTGTATTTTATACATATTGTTATTAAAAATCTCAAATTGTTTACTTCTTCTATTTTTCCAGTTAATTGTTAAATAGAATTTTCAACTTGAAGTTAACTATAGTCCAAATCCCTCATTTTTTATTTTTTATTTATTTATTTATTTTTTTAAAGATTTTATTTATTTATGAGAGACACACACAGAGAGAGAGACAGAGACAGAAACAGAGACACAGGCAGAGAGAGAAGCAGGCTCCATGCAGGGAACCTGATGTGGGACTTGATCCTGGGTCTCCAGGATCACACCCTGGGCTGAAGGCGGCACTAAACCACCGAGCCACCGGGGCTGCCCAAAAATCCCTCATTTTTTAAAAGAGAAAAACTTGAGCTTCAGAGGATTGAATACAGAATTGTGTCCAGTATTTTATATCCTACAGCAGGGCCAGGACTCAACCTGGGCAGGACTAGAATTTAGGCTCCAAGTATTATTTTTACTAATTCTTTTTTTTTTTTCTTTCATACTTGAGATTTTATTGGTGGTTTTGATATTTTTAGTAGTTCTTAATTTAAAATGATAGAGTAAAAAGAGAAGCAAACAGATATAATCAAACTATGTTTATATATTTGACCAACAGAATGAATGTGTACCTGCTTTCAAAGCAGGCTCTTAAGTCATGGCACATCTGCTGCAGTACTTCAGAACTTCACAGATAGGAGCAGTGGACTGTGGTGTTCTGCAGCACCTGTTAACTTGTGGATGTCAGAAAGTCCGTCTAACCATTCTACCCATTTCCCAACAGCTGAGGTGGTATCCTCTAGAAAAGGCAGTTCCGTTTTTTTTTTTTTTTTTTTAAGATTTATTTATTTATTCATGAGATTCACAGAAAGAGAGGCAGAGACAGAGGCAGAGGGAGAAGCAGGCTCCATGCAGGGAGCCTGACGTGGGACTCGATCCTGGGACCCCAGGATCAATGAGGTCCTGGGCTGAAAGCAGCGCCAAACCGCTGAGCCACCGGGACTGCCCAGGCAGTTCTGTTTTTAAGTCTACTAGATGAATGGGAAATGGACTGTTTAAATTGGAACTATGTTCACTTTTAGGTCTGTTGATTGTGTGTATTGATGGTAAGTGATGATAAGTGATATTGATGTGTATCACTAACTGAATCACTTGTTTAAGATTATGTCAGAATCAAAACTTTTTATGTACTTAAGAAGTTTGAAAGGATTACTCTGAGGTTTTTTTTTTTTTTTTTTTTATATGATAGAGATAGAGAGAGAGAGAGAGAGGCAGAGACACAGGCAGAGGGAGAAGCAGGCTCCATGCACCGGGAGCCCGATGTGGGATTCGATCCCGGATCTCCAGGATCGCGCCCTGGGCCAAAGGCAGGCGCCAAACCGCTGCGCCACCCAGGGATCCCTACTCTGAGTTCTTGATGTACTGATAGAACTGATAAAAGTGGACTGGATCAGTGACGTGTTACAAACAGTCCAGTACAGTATTCTCTTAACAGCTTTCTATGTGTGGAGGAGAATTAGTTTTCCTCCATGGTGGCAGTCCCACTGGCTCTAGTTTTTCCTACAAGTTTCCCAAATGTAAAATGTTTTTCCCTGTTGTTTTAAAGTGTTACCAGCTCTAAATTCTCACAGAGCCCTCCCTTACCCCTATCGGTTGAAGTGGCTCTCCCTCCAGGAGCTCATTGCTCTGTTTATTGTCTTCATTGCACTTATCACTTAGTCACATTTTTTTGGTTGATTTTTATTATGTGTCTTTCCTACATTGGAATGTAAACTCCATAAAGATAGAGATTGCCCATCTTGTTAAGTTCACCTAGAACAATGCCTAGCACATGGTATGCACGTCAAGAAATTTTTGTAGAAAGAAGCAATGACATAAGACTTCATAGACTGAATTTTCAGGCTTTGAGGGGTTTCTGCCAATAGAACTGTGGTGAGTAAATCCGTGATGACCAATCCCACTTGCTTACCAGTGTAGAGACATCTGACCTATCTTTGGTATTCTTCAGTTTGCTTTCTTTGATATTTTTTGAGGGTGAACGAGGACCAATTTTGTTTAATATCTCCAACGTGTCTGGTATGGCATTTACATAACAGAAGTGCTTTACGTATATCATCTAATTTAATTAGGTAAACTAGGTATTCTTGTCTTCGTTTTATAAATGGCAAATTATGTGTTTATTTTATTTACTTTTTATTTTTATTTTTTTTTAATATTTATTTATTTATTTATTCAGAGAGAGAGGCAGAGACACAGGCAGAGGGAGAAGCAGGCTCCATGCAGGGAGCCTGACATGGGACTCGATCCTGGGTCTCCAGGATCACACCCCCGGCTGCAGGTGGCGCTAAACTGCTGCGCCACCGGGGCTGCCCTATGTGTTTATGTTAAAATAACAAGATTTTTTTTTTTTTTTTTTTTTTAGTCCTTTTAAATACAGCCTATGGCATGTAAAAATTTTTTAGATGAAAATGTGAGTGTGTCTTACAGAGTTGTTTTTTTTCTTTGACTTGATTTTGGTAAGTCAGCTTTTATTTCCTTCCTTATTCATAATTTAATTACTCTTTCTGGAATGTTTCCAGCCCCACTATTTTTTCTTAAGTAAAATAGCATAACTAATAAATAATAATTTAAGTTAGGGCATATATTGAAATTTAACAGGTAGAATAGTGATTTGTTTTCTTTCAGTTACCTTTTGTAAGCACTATTTCATCTACCTGATACCTTCAGCTATTACCTGTTTCCTTTTCTGATTTATAATTGATAATTCAGAGACTTTTTATATATAATTTGTTATTAAAATGAATATTCTATGTTTTTTACAGGTATATTCATAAAAATGAGTATTTTATATATAATTTGTTAAAAATGAATTATTTATTTCTTTAGCAGAGTACAGACAGTTTTCTATTTTTCTATCCTTTGAAATAACTTTAATAATTCCAATTTTTTTTAAGTAAGGTCTGTGTCCAACATGGGGCTTGAACCCATGACCCCAAGATCAAGAGTCATGTTTTACTGACTGAACCAGCAGGCACTCCTGTTACTTTTTTCTAAATGAGTAAATGTGTTTGAAGCTTATGTACTGCCTTTTTTTCTCATTCAGATAACTTTGGAATATTTTTCTTTTTTTTTTATTACCACTATTTTCCTACTCAGTAGAGCCCCTACTTCCTGAAGATCTGAAGCCCTCTGATCCATATTCCCAATAAGTTACTAAAGTGTTATCCAGAACCAGTTCCTATTCCCAGTCACTAAGGCACTCACTAGTTTTGCTCTTGTATCCATAGAAGTGCTCATTTATCTTGTCTTCTGAATACCATGTCTAAATCGTTTTTTTTTTTTTTAAGATTTTATTTATTTGAGAGAAAGAGCGAGCATGCACATGAGTAGAGAGAGAATCTCAAGCTGTGAACTGAGCACAGAGCCCGACATGGTATTTGATGCCAGGACCCCGAGATCATGACCTGAGCTGAAATCAAGAGTCTAATTTAAAAAAAAAAAAAAATGCTTAAAATTAAAAAAAAAAAAAATGTTTAAGGGATCCCTGGGTGGTGCAGCGGTTTAGCGCCTGCCTTTGGCCCAGGGCGCGATCCTGGAGACTTGGGATCGAATCCCACGTCAGGCTCCCGGTGCATGGAGCCTGCTTCTCCCTCTGCCTATGTCTCTGCCTCTCTCTCTCTGTGTGACTATCATAAATAAATTAAAAATTTAAAAAAAAAAAGAAATCAAGAGTCAGATGCTCAAATGACTGAGCTATCCAGGCACCCTGAATTGGGTTCTTTTTTTTTTTTTTTTTTATTCAGTCTATTCATTTATTCATTCTTTCAATGTATTTATTGAGCACTCTTGTGTGCATGCTGGTAACTGAAGACACAGTGACCCCAAAGGCATGATACCTGCACTTTACGGTCTAGGGAGTCTAATCTGGTGACAGAACTCTTGCATATTATTTTTGTTTTGTTTTGTTTTGTTTTGTTTTGTTTTTTTTAATTTATTTTTTATTGGTGTTCAATTTACTAACATACAGAATAACCCCCAGTGCCCGTCACCCATTCACTCCCACCCCCCGCCCTCCTCCCCTTCCACCACCCCTAGTTCGTTTCCCAGAGTTAGCTGGGTTCTTAATCCATGGCAAAAATAGCCCCTTTATGCATGTGGACTCATTTTTTTTTTCTCATTTTTAATAGTATTTAAGTATAGCCACTGGCTAACAGCCCCCTGAGAATCTAAATGGACTGCATCTAATAGTTTTTCCTCCTAAAGAGCTCTCTTTTAAAAAACTAAAAGAAAATATGCTCCCTTTCTCTTTTTAGTTATAGTACTATCTAGGTATTTAATAATCCACTTTTAAAAAAAATGGAATCAACTAGTTGGCCAGACATAGAAGTGACATAGTTATTCTTTTTTAAGGATACCAGGCTCGGGGGATACCTGGGTGGCTCAGCGGTTTAGCGCCTGCCTTCGGCCCAGGGCATGATCCTGGAGTCCCAGGATCGAGTCCTACATCGGGCTCCCTGCATGGAGCCTGCTTCTCCCTCTGCCTGTGTCTCTGCCTCTCTCGCTCTCTCTCTGTGTCTTTCATGAATAAATAAATAAAATCTTTAACAAAAAAAAAAAGGATCCCAGGCTCGTTGGAGGTTCATAAGTCCTCTAGCACAACAGCTATAGATAAGAATGTTAATGTTCTCCAGTTTTGTCTTTAAATTTCTTCAGTTCTCTTAAGTAATACATGTGAATTGAAGTTTTTGGATACTTGTGGGATATCTTGTATATTTGATCAAACAACCCTATCCTATTTCCTTTAAAAGAGTAGGAATTCTCTTGGTCATTTTCTTTAATCACTGAGTTCATTCAATATTTTAATTTTCTTCACTTCATGAAAAAAAGTATCTTTTAATCATTGTAATATCTCCCTATACAAGACATGGTACTACAGCACACTTAATACAAGTTTGATGAATGAATGGATGAATGTATGAGGAATGTTCTAAGATTATATCTTCCAAACGTCCTTATAAGCCAGATCCATTAAGGACTGGAATTGACAGGTCTTCTCCAGAAATGCCTGCTGTTGTTACACAGTATAGGATGTATATAGGAAAAGATTTTTAAAAGATACAAAGTATTGTTTTGTATTAGTCTTTGCTTTTGATTAGAAATACAGCATTTTCCTTTAAATATTTACAGGAAAGCGAAGAGTTAGACTGGAATTTACTGAAACCAGATATTTATGCAACAATCATGGATTTCTTTGCTTCTGGCTTACCCTTAGTTACTGAGGAAACATCTTCAGGAGAAGCAGGTAAGGTACTGTGCTGGGTAATTCATATTTAATCTAATTAAAAATTTTTTTCCTACTTTCTTCACATTTCTCTTGATTTTGGAAGTCATGAGAATACAGATTTTTGTCGTTGTACCATGTTTAGATCTGGAACCAATTCTAGAGGGAACAAAACTTCACATATACTAGTTTTTTTCATCATTTTTGAAAACTTGTATATAAATTGAATATATTATACAAAACTGAAGTTTTCAATTACAAAAATTTTCCAACTTGTTTTCCTCTCAGATTTAATAGAGGTTAATTTTTTGCCATAGTTGTTTTAGACTGATTTTTCAATAAAACATTAAAGACAACCCAAACCCCACAAACCCCATCCATCAGTTTCCCCTTTCTGTTTCCAGAGATGTATGTAAACCTGGTTTGTTTTTGAACTTTTACTATAAGTCTCTGCAGGGAATATATGGTATTGGTTTTTTAAACTTCAAACAATGTATGTTATATATATACAACCATTCTGAAAAAATGTAGTTCTAGGTTAATTGCTAGATCGTATTATATAATAAATTTAATGTAAATATACTAGAAGGATAAATGCTAAATTCTGATAGTGATTGTTTATGGAAGTGATAGTGGGGAATGGAACTTAGGTTTGTTGGCGTAAGAGAATTTTTTGCCTTTTTTTAAAAAAAGAGTTATTTATTTATTTTAGAGAGAGAACATGTGTGCTTGTGTGTGGGAGGAGGGGCCGAGGGAGAGACTCATTCAAGCTGACTCTCTGCTGAGTGTGGAGCCTGGTGTGGGCTTTATCTCATGACCCATGAGGTCATGACCTGAGCTGAAACCAAGAGTCCAATGCTCACTGACTGAGCCACCAGATGCCCAACATAAGAGAGTTTTAGTTTTATTATATTTGATTTTTTTATTAAAAAGATTCAAAGTTAATATAATTTAACATTGATAATTTTTATTTACATTGTCAGAATTCTGTGTGTGTATTGTAGCATAATTGGGATTATCTGTATTTTTAGTTTTCCTAAAGGTTAATTTCTGAAAAAAATTTCTAAACCTTAAAATTTTTAAAAAGGTATTGAAGGTCAGTATATAACCTTACAAAGTAAAATCAAAAATGAAACAAAATTAAAGAACTGATTTTTATTCAGATTTGTAGAACATTTTGTAAATTTTCATAAGGGTTACATCTATATTTAGTATGGTTGTCATTTTGAAAAAATACTAAATTGAAAAAAGTGTAAGTTAATTTATGAAGTAGGTGTGGCTTTGTGTCTCAAACTGTACATCAGAATCCAGGCAATCTTTTTTCTCTGCCACTTCTCAATCCTTCAGGATGATGAAAGTTTACAAATTAGTAACCAAAAAAATTCAAACCCTAACATCATTAGTAGATCAAGTTATGTCAGTTAGACACCTTTATTGTCAAGTATTTTTTTTTTAAAGATTTATTTATTCATGATAGACATAGAGAATGAGGCAGAGACACAGGAGGAGGGAGAAGCAGGCTCCATGCCGCCGGGACCCCGATGTGGGACTTGATCCCGGGTCTCCAGAATCGCGCCCTGGGCCAAAGGCAGGCGCTAAACCGCTGAGCCACCCAGGGATCCCCTATTGCCAAGTATTGAGTTGACTGGTGCTCCTTAATTTCCTTCAGAGAATCCAGGGGCGCATGGGTGGCATAGTTGGTTGAACAACAGACTCTTAGCTTCTGCTCAGGTCGTGATCTCGGGGTCATGAAATCGAGCCCCATGTTGAGCTCCATACACAGCACAGAGTCTGCTAGAGACTCTTTGTCTCTCTGCGCCTCCTCCTGGCACATGCGTGTGTGTTTTCACTCAAATAAACAAATCTTAAAAAAGTTTTTTTCTTCAGAGAATCAAATGATCTTCCCATCTCCCCAACTATCATTTCATTTCCATTTCCCTTATATCACCATCAGTTACATGTTCTGTGCTTTTATTATTTTTTTTAATGAGACATTAAGTTAAAATCATCCTGGTTTAGTACTAGTATTTGCATTGATATAAAATTTCTGGGTTTTTTTAAATTAAAAATTTTTTTGAGATTTTATTTATTTATTTGAGAGAGGGAGATAGCAACAGAGATAGCAAGAAAGAGCTAGAGCAGGGAGGAGAGGGAGAAGCAGGCTCCCCCCTGAACAGGGAGCCTGACACAGGGCTCCATCCCAAGACTCCAGGATCATGACCTGAGCCGAAGCAGATACTTCACTGACTGAGCCTCTCAGGTGTCACTAAAATTTCTACTGTTGATATATTTTATTTGCAATTGTTTCTAGGATCTGAAGAAGATGATGAAGTTGTGGCAATGATTAAGGAATTGTTAGATACTAGAATACGGTATGTGCTTATCCATTCTTTTTTTTTTTTTTTAAAGATTTTATTTATTCATGAGAGAGAGAGAGAGAGAGGGGCAGAGATGCAGGCAGAGGGAGAAGCAGGCTTCGTGCAGGGAACCTGATGTGGGACTCGATCCTGGGTCTCCAGTATCACACCCTGAGCCGAAGGCAGGCGCCAAACCACTGAGCCACCCAGAGATCCCCCTGTGCTCATCCATTCTGCCTGAAATCATACATATTTTAGAGGCAGTTTTCATTATAGCAGTGTACTTTTAGGTGTCTGGGAGGAAAAAACCCAAAAGTCTAATAAATAAATAGAAGTTAATGTCAACCACAGTATATAACCATGGCAATTGAATTTAAAGCCTGTATATTATGTATATTCACTCAAAATTTTAAAACAGTTTGTCTAAACATAGTGAAGGAATTTATCTTTTACAGTCACCATCTAAGTTTGATATTGTTACAATACCAAATCTCTTAAGATGAAAAAAGGAGTCGAACAGTATTTGGGTGGATTGTGAGAAGAGAAGTAGTACTTTTTTTTCAGGCCATTGCCCATAAAGAATAAATTTAAATGAGTGGAGAACTGTAGGCTTCCACTTTTGCTTGTAGCAGACTCATGGTCCTGATAAGAACTCCCAGAACTACAATAAAATACAATAAAATTTTTTTTTTTGTTTGAAAACAGTAGAGAGCTGCCAAAGCACACAAGATCCTATAGAAAAGGGAAGCTTGTTAAGGCTTCCTGTGGGTCATTTTGCCGATTGTTGGTGTGAGGCTGCGGAGTGAGAGCCTGGGCAGAGGGCAAACTGTTTGTATCTGCTAAATGTGAACGTATGTACTTTCTTGATTGAGCAATTCTGTGCTCGAGGTATTCCCAGTAGTCGTGTACATGTATACCAAAAGACGTCTGCAAGAATCTCCTCAGCTGCATTGTTTGTAAAAGTCAAAAACTGATCTTAACGCCAATGTCCAGCAGCAATAGCAGGGAGAAGTTCTGGCATTTTTCACTTAATGGAATACTATGTGATGATGAGGAAAAATCTCATAAAGAGTAAAATAAGCCAAATACAAAAGACTAAATGCTATATGTTTTTTTTTAATATTTTATTTATTCATTTATGATGGACATAGAAGGGGGGGCAGAGACAGAGGCGGAAGGAGAAGCAGGCTCCATGCCGGGAGCCCAACGTGGGACTTGATCCCGGGGCCCCAGGACCACACCCCAGGCCAAAGGCAGGCACCAAACCGCTGAGCCACCCAGGGGTCCCCGTGCTATATGTTTTTTAAATGGAATTTATATTTATAAAGTTAAAAAGCAGGCAGAATTAATCAGTGGTAATAACCAGTTAGGAGAAGATTACTTTTTGTTGTGAGGAAGCACAGAAGGGAATTCTGGGGTGCTAGCATTGTGTGTTGGCCTGGGACAAATGTGTGCTCATTTTGTAAAGATTCATTTAATTGACCATAAGTGATTTATGCATTTTTCATATTAATTGTTATATTTCCATGCAAAGTTTACCTGAAAAAAAAAAAACAGCATGTGTTCTGTCAGTCTGCCTCTGTTCATTCACAAGAAATGAGTATTATCTTAGGTAATTACTGTAATTACTAGGACATCTAAGATCTTAAATGCCTAAAAAGATTGCAAATAAGCAGGATTAAAATATAATAAGTAAAGCAAACACTTGTATGAGTGAGTTTTGGCATTTTATCTGAAATTTTAAAAAAATTACAAATGAGATTAGCTATAATACTCATTTTCTGTTGTATAAGTAGCTCTAACTTTATGAATTTACCAATATAAAATCTAAGCCCTAAGTTGTTTTAAATGTTTTTGACGGAAACTTCAGGTCTCTTACATACATCACAAATATTCTGTGACCACAGGCCAACTGTGCAGGAAGATGGCGGAGATGTTATCTATAAAGGCTTTGAAGATGGCATTGTCCAGCTGAAGCTCCAAGGTTCTTGTACCAGCTGCCCCAGTTCAATCATTACTCTGAAAAATGGAATTCAGAACATGCTGCAATTTTATATTCCAGAGGTGGAGGGTGTAGAACAGGTATGCCAATATTATATGACACTTGAAACTCAATATTAAAATAAATTTTGGGGGGGGAGAAAAGAAATTTGTCACCTTACATATTCTTCAGGGCCTGGAACTTTGTGTTCTAATTGTTATCAGACTTGAAGATTCCTTATTTTAGAATCCACTTTAGTGTTATGAATACCTACTATTTGCCAGGCCTTTTTTACAAATATTATTTCTTTAATCTCACAACACAGTATTGAGTAAAGCATTCCCATTTTACATATAAGGAAATGGAGACTCAGAGGCCATACTGCTGCTCTGGTTGTAGAAAAATTATGAAAAGAGGATTTAAAACATGGAATTTTGTAGATGAGAGTTGGAAGTCCTCTCTGGAAGAGCTCCACTATATCATACTTACCTGGGCCAGAGCTCATCGAGAGATCATGCTTTGTTGTATAGTAAAACAGTGTACTGAGCAGAGGTATAGCCTGCTAGCATTTTTTTTCTCCCCAAGGTACCTAAGGAATATAGCACAGAACCTTCTCAGCGGTAATAGTGACTTTCACTGCAGCAGTTCTCAACCAAGAGACTTGGCCTTATGGAAAGAGATTATCAAGGAGGAAAAGAATGGAAATTAGAAATTTGAAAACACTCTTTAGATCGTTCTGTGCCTTTAAGGAGAGGTATCTCCTCAGCTTTTCTGAGAACCACTCATCTGGGTGGTATTAAAGTCTGTCCTTTTGGTACAGTACATGCCATCTCCTCTTTGAAGGCCTTATCAGTCCTCCCCTTGGACTTAGGCTCTGTCTACTCTGGTTCAAAGCCTCTTTGAGTGTGTGTTTCAGATTTATGTTTATGGGGAAGTTCCTTGGGAGGTTTGTAATCATATCCAGGTCTTTGTGTTCCTCTCCAACACTTAGTCCTGTGTGTTTCTTTGTATTATAAAGTATTTGGAAATATTTTTCCAAATTTAGGAATGTTCTGCCTAAAAAAGGAGGTGATTGACAAAATTATTTGGATTGAATGTTGCTGAGATTAATTATAAAATAACCATTCCTTAGAAATAAATATCCATTTGTACACAACTCAAAAGAGAAACTATGAGAGAAGTACTTCTCCATGATAATCTCGGATCAGAATCAGATTCTTCTAGATTTAAAGAAACATAATGTTCCATTATCTTCTTTGTTCACTTATCCAGGGCGGGGTAGTGAATTGGTAGTCAGGTTATAAACTTGAATTGGTGTTTAATTGTAGTAGGTGTGTTGAAAACAAACAAAAATCTTGAGTTTGTGTAACTCTTTTCCTCTCTAAAGGACAACCTTTTGTTTTCTGAGTAATATATTATTAACTCATGAAAAGTTATTAATCTTGGGGCACCTGGGTGGTGCAGTTGGTTACGTGTCCCACTCTTGGTTTTGGTTCAGGTCTGATCCCAAGGTTGTGACATGGAGCCTCGCCTGGGCTCTGTGCTCAGTGGAGACTCCGCTTCTCCCTCTCCTGCTGCCCCTCCCCCAGCTTGTGCTCTCTCTCTCTCTCTCTTTCTCTCAAGTAAATAAACCTGTTGTTAATAAATAAATCTTTTCATTTTTAATTGGGTATTCATTAGTATCTTTCTAATAATTTTACATTAAAAATGAAGATCTTCACAATTTTTTAAGGTATAAAATGAATTTTTATCTGAGTTAAACCAAAATAATTAGTTGTTAGCATGATATTTTATTTCTTTACTTTTTGGGGGGATTCATTTTTCTAAGATATATTTTATAATAGTTTGGTATAGCTCCTAAGAATATATTCAAGTATATAGAATGCTTTGGGGAGATAAAAAAAAAGTCAGTTAATATTAGTCTTGTGACTAGGAAATAAAAAGTTAGTTAATTGTTATGGTCAGTGTCCAGCTGAGACTCTGCTATTAGATTTTTTTGGGATAAGAAAAAGAGACCACTGCTTAATTAATTTGCTAATATTAAATTTGCTTCTATGTTATGATACCAGGTTGTGAGACAAACTTTGTACTTTGGGGGCTGTTGATAGACTTACTCTTACTGGGTTGACATGCATTATACAGTGTATTTTATTTTAGGTAAGCAAGTAATGGTACAATCAGGAAAATAGCAATTTCTAATCCTTAATTCTTAAATTCTCTCTCTCTTTTTTTTTTTTTTTTTTTTTTTTGGTTTTAGGTTATGGATGATGAATCAGATGAAAAAGAAGCAAACTCAACTTAAAAGAATTAGAATTTTTTGTGGGCCCAGCAATTGGACTTACTGATAATATATACCAAGCGTTTATTATTAATCTAAGAAACTTGAGGATTAATAAAATATGCCCTTTTTTCAGAGACTTATATATAAATATTGCATGTTTGCTTTACCTCATATGAGTTATTTATAACATCCTGAATCATCTGTACACGTGGATTTTATCCAAGGATATTTTAATGTTTGTTCTTTATTTCTCATGGTTCCTTCTTTGCATAATATGTGAAGCAGTTCATTTTCTCCCATTTAATTTATTTACTTTTTAAATACAGAATACGGAGAATGCTTTTAAAAATACTCTAAAATGGCTTAGCTCTGTGAAATATTTGAAACTGTCTTTATTGGATTTTTATCTTGTTTAAAAAAAAAGCCCTAACAATTCTGGCTTAAAAATGGTATCTGGCTAGGGACTCCTGGGTAGCTCAGTTGGTTAAGTGTCTGACTCTTGATTTTGGGTCAGGTCATAATCTCAGGGTTGTGAGAACAAGCCCCACATTGGGCTCTGTGCTGGGTGTGCGGCCTGCTTAAGATTCTCTCTCCCTCTCCCTTTGCCTCTCCCCCCCATCTGTCTCTTAAAAAATAGCATCAGGCTGGGAGCCCTAAATGTAGTGGCACATAACTTCTCACTAAAAGACCAAAAAAATAAAAATAAAAAAAAGTTGAAATGCTGAAAACTAATAAAGAACCAAGTTCCAGAATGTAGACCGAATTTCTGTTAATAGAAGAAACAATAGGCTGAATTGAGGGAAAAGCTGTCTTAGCATGCTCAGGCTTTATTTTATGAAGCAGAATCTCTGAGAAAAGATGAGAAACTGCTTTGGTTCTTCTTCCACTGGCTTCTCCTGATTCAGAGATTTATAATCTGTGCCATGGCAGAAATTTGATCAGTTGTCTTTCTCCCATAGAGGTACTGATTTTTCAGATATCGAAAATATTAAATTGCATTTCTCTCTCATTGTCTATAATAATTCAGAGACAGTAGTTTACAGACAATATCAGGATAGGAAAGAGGGAAATAGCAGTGGTGGTACATTGTATTTATGGAATTCTGGTTCCCAAAAGCATGGGTAGTCGGATATGGGTAAAAACAGGAATAACTCCAGCATTTGTGAATGCTGGGCTTTAAAGTTTATATTTTTGTCCTTTGGTTCATAGAACCAGACAGTGGCGGGGGGGGGGGGGGGGCACCTGGGTGGCTCAGTGGTGGAGCATCTGCCTTCAGTTCAGGTTGTGATCCTGGGGCCCCGGGATGGAGTCCTGCCAATATCAGGTTCCCCACGGGGAGTGTGCTCTTCCCTCTGCCTGTGTCTCTGTCTCTCTCTGTGTGTCTCTCATGAGTAAATAAATAAATATCTTAAAGAACCAGATAGTGGGATTGGAGAATTTGTTCTCTGAGCTATTATAGATGAATTCAGGTCAGACTCTGGGAATTGCTTTGTAGACTAGACACACGAATGTGCCCTTTAGAAGCTACAGGAAATTGAGACTGTGGAGGAGATGCAGTTAATGACAAGTCCTGGGTATGGCCATGAAATAAGTGGCTGAAGTGGGG
Source organism: Canis lupus baileyi (assembly GCF_048164855.1). NCBI lineage: Eukaryota > Metazoa > Chordata > Mammalia > Carnivora > Canidae > Canis > Canis lupus. The sequence goes on along the minus strand of NC_132848.1, from coordinate 70,998,828 downwards.
GATGAATTAAGATTATTGGAGGACTGGAAATCATGGAACCGAGAGCCCAAGGTATCCGGAAGATTTTCTGCAAAAGGGAGCAGCCATGAGGAACAAAGAGGAGAGGTGGGGAAGACCATTCTAGGCATACAGAGCAGTGTAAACAGAGCCTGGAAGCTGTGAAATGTGTTTGGAACTGCAAGGAGCTAAGTATGGCCTGAGTGTAAAGTGAAAGCGCCGACCTGGAAATGGTACAGAAGCAGACAGTGGGCGGAACAGAGTGCTGCGGAAACTAATGCTTGCCCACCCAACATGGACCCCTGCTTCCTACTGAGAGAGGCCCTTTTAATCATCATGTGGTTGTGATGTGACCGCGGAAGGTAGGTCTCACCTCTGGGGATAAATTATAACTAAGTTAAACCAGTCATTTTAATTCCTTTTCTCTTTGCCAGTCCCTAGTCTAGGTGTGGACATACGACCCAGCTCCAGCCAACGAGCTGGAAGAGAGGGTCTGTCTATCAGAGTGTTTTTAGAAGATTTTCTTCCCTGATTAAGAGAAAGTTAAAATATGTAAAGAAGGCTCTTTTCTCAATTCCTTTCTTTCCTTCTTGGAATGCCATAGGCTGAAAACTTGACATCCAAGGCTCTGACAGTCCACTGAGAAAGGCAGGAAGGAAACAAGACTTGGGTCCTTGAGGACATTATCGACTCTTGAGCTGGCCTGGGAACCACCCATTTTCAGAGTATCATGTGACATAAGAGGTTTTCTTGTAATGAACCACGACTGTTGGTGGGTATTGTCACCTGCAGCTGATCGCCTTCTAACAAAGAGCCCTGGAGGACTTGGTACATAATTTTACTGCTTCTTTATCTGTGGCAGACAGTGCCAAATACCGATCTTCTAATGAAAACAAATTCATATATTTTTAGGGACACTTGGGGGGCTTAACAGTGGTTAAGCGTCTGCCTTTGGTTCAGGGCATGATTCCGGGGTCCCAGGATCCAGTCCCACATCAGGCTCCCTGCAGGGAGTCTGCTTCTCCCTCTGTCTGTGTCTCTGCCTCTCTCTGTGTGTGTCTCATAAATAAATGAATAAAATCCTAAAAATATATATATATATTTTTTAAATTAATTGAGCCACTTTTTTGACCAGAAATTAATTTAGAAGGTGTGGTTTCATCAGGTAAAAGTTTTTATTTTTGAATGATTAAATTATACTTAATTTTCTCCTATATGGTCCCCAAAAAGGGAAGTAACTATTCACAGTAGTTGTGCTTGGTGAAAACAAAAATTTTAGCCACCCCCCCCCCAAATGTATAAAATCTTGCAAGTATGATTGAAAACGCTTTATAAATGTGAGACATTCCAGTAGGTATTTGAAAGGAAAGTTGTTGGGTAAGAGTCAGCCAAGCACTTGGAGGATTTTTTTGCTAATGAAAATTAGAATGACATGCTATCCAGAATGACAAGGAGCAAAATATTTAAAAATAGCAAACTTAACAGAAAAAAAAAATAAAAATAGCAAACTTCCATTGGCATTCACTACATGACAAACACTATTCTAAGCACCTTACGTTTGTGAAGTCATTTAATCCTATGAGATTGGGAACTGTTACTGTCCCCGTGAGGCACAGGGAGAGGTACGGTTTCCACTGCCTCGTACAGCTTTAGTGGGAAAGCAGGCCTCCTGGCTGCAGACCCTTATGCACACTGCTGCTCTACTACTACTTTGCCTTAAGGGGATGGTACCTAATTCCCCTCCTGATGGAGGAGCGAGCACTCCCTGCCTCTGTAGTTGCGGTTTTCTAGTGGGCCAAAGTCTTTTCCGTCTTGCCTTTGCTCCTGACCCTAATGGGCCAGCACAGTGGCATGTGCATGTGTGATCCCCCGCCCCCATCTCTCCCAGCAGTGTGAAGCCAAGCTGCTCTTCAGTCCAGTGGGAATTTACATTCCTTTGGGAAAACCCAGCTTTATATTCCATTTCCCCACACTGGAGGAAGTTATCTGTGGCATCTCCACAGGGCATCTGCAGACTATGCAGGAATGCCTTTGTATCACCCCCCACCCCCAAAAGAATCTTAGGAAATCCTTTTTTTTTTTTTTTTTTTCTATCACCTTACATTTCTAGTGATTTTTCAGCTCGAGGCAGCTCCCTGATGGTCTGCTTCCATTGCAGCTCTGTTCACATTCTGCAGAACAGAAATGGTAGATAGGACCAGTTAATCTCATGGTTTCCTACACGTGGACCATTCCTTGGCAGTACAATGAGTTTCCTTCTAGCAGAGCTAGAAAACTCTGCCCTAGGTTCTGCCTAGTAGGAAAATTTGGAGGCACCCCAGAGGGGAAAATAGGAGAATATGTTAATTCTAGCTGGAGTCAGCATCCTTTGTTCCTAAATGTGAGGTTTCCTGGTGCGGGTGTCAAGGCTGTGTTCATCGGATGTAGTGGGCATCTTTTGCTTGTGTCTCCAGGTGTCGGTTCTTTTTTTTTTTTTTTTGGCAACACCTTCCCTTTTCCTTTGAAGAAAAGGAGTTCACGCCGTGCTGGGGGACTTGCTGGCTCTTGTGGATGGTGTGTGCCTCTGGTGACTCGGTTTGGTGCTGGTGGAACTGTCCAATCACAAGTGTCCTGCCCTTTGCCACTGGATGAGTGGGGCGTACAAGCCTACATTGGACCTATCAGAATCCTTGCCTAGAATATGAAAAGTGAGGATGGAGGAGTAGACACTCTCTCCATGGACTGCAGGCTATAAAGATGTGATTCCAGAGCTGTTTAAGGTTTATTTTCTTGTGCATAAGGTCAGGGAGAGAGAATCGAAGGGACTTCTGACAACATTGTGTCCCCAAATACAGGTGTGCCTGAAGCTGTGTCGCTGACCTTTCCAATGACTTTAGCCAACAAATCCCCCCCCACCCCCATAGCTACATTGAGTGGATTTCTATTATTTGTCCTTAAAAGCTCTACCCTTTAGAATTTTAAAACAAATACCTATATTCACCATTGAGAAGATCAGTAAGATCAATTTTATGTAAATGTATTAGGGTTCTCCAGAGACACAGATTGCATCTATTCACCTCTCTACCCATCTATAAGTATTTATTTCAAGGAATTGTTTCATGTAATTATGGAGGCTGGCAAGTCCGAAATCTTCAGGGTGGGTGTCACACTAGACACAAGGGAAGAGCCAGGGTTGTAGTTCAAGTCCAGAGGCTGGCTGCTGGCTAATTCCTTCTTACTCCAGGTCAGTCTTTCGTTCTACTCAGGTCTTCAGCTGATTGGATGAGGCCCCCCTACATCATAAAGAGCAATCTGCTTTACTCAAAGTCCACTGGTTTAAGTATTAGTCTCATCCAAAAGCACCCCACATAAACATCCAGAATAGCGTTTGACCAAGTCTGGGCACCGTGGCTCAGCCAAGTTGATAGACAAAATTAACCATGATAGAGGGCGGAGTCTGCTTTTAGCACCAACTTGTTTCTGATCCCTTCTTCATATCTTGGCCCCCTCTCTCTGCATTATCACACTCAATTCCAGATGCCCTTACGTTCCCTTTTTTGCCTAGTGTCATCAACCACGGTGATCTGTCCAGATCTGCCTTCTTTCTAATTTCAGGATCAACTTCATCCACATCAAAACTCTCATTTCCTCAGTGACCTTCTCATACTTGGATCCAAATGGAAAATAACCCTGTATGTAGGGTCACTGTGAAGTGTTAATAGATGATAATGACTTAATGTAGATCTCCTGGGGGAAGGGGAGGTGCTCTGCCTTGAATATAGACATACAAGCATTTAGGCAATGTGATTCGTAAGGAATGGAGGTAATTTTGGACAAAAGAACTTTGCGGTCCCCTTAAAGTCCCATTCTGTGACTAGTTCTCTATAGTCATGCCCTGTTTAACACCCGGTTACCTTTTTAATGCTTCCTTTCAAAAAGCAAATGCAAAGGTGAAAAAGTATCATAGTCCATTCGTAGGGAACTAGTTCGGTGTGGCCAGACCATGAGCTGCTTGCTTGAGCAGAGTGGTGGGAAATGATGCCGATAAAACTGGCAGGAACGACATCCTAACTATGTGTGTACATGGGAGTCTGGACTTAATTCTGCAGGTGAGGGGTACCCACTGAATCAGAAAGACAGAATCAGATTTGTGTTTTTGGAGGGTCACTGTGGTGTGAAGGTGTGTAGGATGAATTGGGATGGCGACAGAACCAGAGGGGTTCACTGAAGGGGTCTTTCTGAGGCCCTGACTGGTGCCTTTTATTCTTGTGTTCATATCTTCCATCTCATGGGCCTTATTGGCTCCATCTGTTTCTTTTATACCATCATCTTCTCTGTCCGCCGGGGTACATTTCTTCACAAAACTCCCTAAAAATTGGGACATTGATGTCTCTGGTCCCCATATTCTTGTTATGCACAGGCCTTTCTTAATTGAAATATAGCAGACACACATTATATTAGTTTCAAGTGTACAGCAGGATGATTTGGTGTATGTATATGTTGTAAAACAGTCGTAATAAGTCATGTTTACACCCATTATCAAACATAGTTACAATTTTTTTTCTTATAAAAACTTAAGATTTATTCTCCAAGCAACTTTCAAATATACATGGAGTGTTATTAACTATAGTTACCGTCCCGTTCATTACATTCCTAGGACTTAGAACTGAAAGTTTGTTTCTAGGCCCTCTTTATTGTGATGACTTTATTCCTAACTGTTATTGTAAATTAGGTAAGGGATAACAAAAATCATAATCAGGGCAGCCGGGGTGGCTCAGCGGTTTAGCCCTTTGGCCCAGGGCATGATCCTAGAGACCCGGGATCCAGTCCCACGTCGTGCTCCCTGCATGGAGCCTGCTTCTCCCTCTGCCTGTGTCTCTGCCTCTCCCTCCCTCTCTCTCTCTTTGTGTCTCTCATGAATGAATAAATGAAATCTTTAAAAAAAAAACACAATCATGGGGACATTTAAAAATCTATTTTTTTTTAAAAAAGGATTCTATCCATTTATTTGAGAGAGAAAGTATGCACAGTGCACATGCGAGTGGGGCATGGGGCAGAAGGAGAGAATCTTTAAGCAGACTACCCCATGAGTAGAGAGCCCCACATGGGGCTCGATCCTGTGACCCATGAGATCATGACCTAAGCTGAAACCAAGAGTCTGAGGCTTAGTCGACTAAGCCACTCAGGCGCCCCCATTTAAAAAATCTTATAAACCTATTTTAATTATGGTTCTTCCTTTCTTTAGAAATGGCAGATGGAAGCCCTTATGGCTTCTGCCCATCAGGCTGTTTGGCATGGAGGAGACTGAGAGCCATCAGGTTTAACAGGACGGATCTGTGAACAGAGAAATGGACGCACATCATTCCTTTTTTTTTTTTTAAGTTCAGTTAGTTCAGAACTTTTGATGAGGAGAGAAAATCTTTTCCATTTCTTCAGCTGTTTGAATTAGACCCAGATGTCCCATTTCCTTCACAGATCATTTATTTTCTTCTCTAGCCCCTATTCCCAAAGGTCCAGCTAAGGCACAGCTCTGCAGAGATGGGGGTCAGACAAACAGAGTTCTTTCACATTAGTGTCTTGGCTGGAGCATAGTTATAAAGGGCTCTTTGTTGCCTTGGGTTGGGAAAATATTGGCTTTCAAAGTTTCTCTCACCTCTTCCTTGCCGTACATCCTGCTGGGCAGAAGGCCATCAGGCTTCCAGTTGGCATGTCTAAAGAAATGAAGAACCCACAGTATTATTAACTATAATCAAAGAGGCAAAGTATGATTACAGTGTTTGAACAGTATCTTTGTGCACCGCTCACAACCCTGTTGATGCCAGAAAGAAAGTGCCAGCAGTTAACACCGATGTTCTCGTGCTCAAACTAAACTACTATGGAACCCTTTGCTTTTCGCTTCTGTTTGTTACCTTGACTCCTTGGCAATATCACCGTGGTCTTGCTAGAAACTTAGATGAGGGTTGTGTGGCTAAGAAGTACATCCACAGTCTTTTGCCTCTTGAACTAAGAAATGTGTATTAACAAGCAGCTCACTGTTTTTTTGTTTTTAAACGTTGCTCTGGGGTCGTTTAGGGGCTTAAGGGCCTGAAATGTTAAAGGGCTCTTAGGCGATAAATACTTCATTTAAGTGTAACATTTCTAGCCTCTCTTGAGGCAAGTAATAAAAAGGCATTTTTTGGGAGGCATCTGGGTATCTCAGTGGTTGATCATCTGCCTTTGGTTCAGGTCATTATCCTCGGTCCTGGGACTGAGGCCCTTTGCCTGTGTCTCTGCCTCTCTGTGTGTGTCTCTCATGAATAACTAAAATCTTAAAAAGAAAACCATATATATTTTTTCCCTTTAAGAGAATCTGAAAAGCCTTTTCTTTGTTCACTTGATCATATAACCAGCCATAGGAAGTCAGTTCTGCTAGTATGGCTTTTTTCACTCATTGAAAAACATTTTTTTAAAAGATTTTCATTCTTTTCTTTTTTTTAGTACTCTCTACTCTCAATGTGGGTCTCAAACCCATGACCCCCAAGATCAGGAGTCGCAGGCTCCACTGACAGCCAGCCAAGCGCCACAAAAACATTTTCAGGTACTGCGTTGTGCTAGGGTTTATACTAGGTGTTGGAGGTGCAAAGGCTTGTTCTGGCCTCAAGGAACAGCCCGGTAGGGAAACACACAAAAAGTAATAAAATGTCACAAGTATATTGATTTAAAGGGGGCAATTCAAAGAATCAGAGGTTGATCCACGTCCTTAAGCCCATCTGGGGAGACATTAGGTAGAGAGGGGGTGGGGATTCCACGAATACTCCTGTGTGGAAAGTAGGGGGGGGCGTCGGCCCGGTGGGGATATGGGGCATGAAGGGCTGGAAGGTGGGTGGGACGGGAGCCAGCGTGCAAGGACCGGGTATGTCGGGCCAGGAGTCGGGGGCCGTTCTCTGTGCCAATCAAGTTTTTATTCGATGGTAATCTAGAGCCATTAATAGTTAGATGACCACGTCCAGGTGGCCAGGGGTCCCACGGACACCTTCCTAGAGCAAGCGCTGCGATAACAGATTCTCAGAAACCTCCTCTCTCTCTGGTTAAGTGTCTCTCGGGGCAGGAGTGGGGCACTGATTCACGGAACTAAGGGTCAGTGTCTGGGCAGTTCCTGGCCCTCGGGTGGGCGCGGGAGCCGGGGCCAGCACAGCTCCGCAAGGCCGGGAGCTCAGGGCCCTGGGGCTGGGCTCGGCCTCGCTGGGGGCCCGGGGGTGCGGGGTACCCCGGGCGGGGGTGGGGCGGAGGAGGTGCGGGGGGGGGTGCGGGGCCTGGGGGTGCGGAGGGGGCGCGGGATGCGGGGTGGGGGTGCGGGATGTGCGGGGCGGTGCGGAGTATGCGGGGGGCGGAAGGGGCGGAGGGGGGATGCGGGGGAGGGGGGCGGAGGGGGTGCGGGGTGTGCGGGGTCCGGGGGTGTGCGGGGTCCGGGGCCCGAGCCCGGGGCTGCGCCTGCCACACCCCGCGTAGGTCGGGCGCGGGGTCTGCGGGCCCCGGGAGGACGCGGCCGCGCAGGGCGCTGGGCGGGGGGTTCTGCGGCGCCGCGCCCGGCCCGCGGGGTTTCCGTGGCGGCTCCTGGGCTGCGCGCCCGCCCCCCTCGGGGCTCCCCCTCGTGGTCCCCCCCAGCGCTCCTCCCCCCGGGCCGGCCGCGCGGCAGGTTGGTGGCGCCCGCGGCTGCGCACGCGTCCCCGCTGCCCGCTGCCCGCTGCCCGCTCCGCTCCGCTCCCCGCTCTCCGCTCCCCGCGGCCCCCGCGGCTGCCACGTCTCCGCCGCCCGCTGTCCTGCGCGTGCGTGCGGCCGGGGGCGGGGCGGGGGCGGGGCCGGCGTGAGCGGCGCGGGCGCGGGCCAATGGGGGCGGCGGGCGGCGGCGGCGGCGGCGCGGTGCGCGCGGGGGGCGGGGCCGGCGGCAGTTGCAGGCGCGCCCGGGAGGCCGACCGCGCGGGCGTCGCTTGGGCCGTCGCATCCCCGCGGGTCGCGTCGCCGGGCCCGGGCCCCCTCCTCGCCGGCCGCCCCGGAGGCTCGAGTGCGCGCCCCCCGCCCGCCGCCCGCCGCCCGCCGCCCGCCGCGAGCCGGGCCGGGCCGCCTGCATCATGTGCGGTAAGGGGGCTGCGGGCGGGGGGCGTGTGCGGGCGGGGGGCGCGGGCGGGCGCGGGCGGGCCCGGGGCGGCCTGGGGGGCCGGGGGCGCGCGGGGACGGGAGCGGCGGGGCGGCCCCGCGCCCCGGGGGCGGCGACGGCGAGGGAAGGCGGCCGGCGGCGTGGCCTGCGAGGACCCGGGCGGGCGGGCGAGCGGGGCCACCTGTGGAGCGTCGGGGGAGCCCTCGGACCTGCCCTGCGCCCAGCGCTCGCCTTCCTGGACCGGCCCCGCAGCCGCCCGCTCCGGGCAGACCCCGGGAGCCGCCGCGCCACCCCGCCCCCGCCCCCGCCCCCGCCCCCGCCGCCCTGACCGCCACCGCGGCCCTAACCTGGGGAGCCCCCCCCACCTGTCCTGCCCACCTGCCCTCCTGCCCTCCTGCGGCCGCGCCGTGCTCCCGTCGGAAGCGCCCCGCCCACCAGCGACGATCAACGCAGCTGGTCGGGCCCGCAGTTCCCTGTCGATCTAAAGCCCACCCTGAGGGGCAGGGCCGCGGTCACGGCCGAGGGGATGGACAGGCCCCGAGGAGGGATTTACTCGGCCGCTGTCGGTAAGAAAGAATCGCATTATTATAGCGCCTTAATGGAAGTTCGCGACTCACCGTAAGCCTGGGAGAAGGAACGCTCTTTTAAGGGACGTGGGATGGTAAAAGAAGCGACGCTCCCTGGGAATCTTGCTCTCTCTGTGTGTGTGTGTGTGTGTGTGTGTATTTTTTTTTTTTTTTTTTTATTGGAGCTCAGATTGCAGACATAGAGCGTAACGCCCGGTGCTCGTCCCGCCAGGTGCCCCCTCGGTGCCCGTATTCCTCACGCCCTTTGGGAGAACATCCCAGCAGGACGTGGCTTGTACTCAGTAGTGTCGATTTTTCCTGTATTGTATTGAAACTTTTTTTTTTTTTAAGATTTTGTTTGATTATTCACAAGAGACACACACACACATAGAGGCAGAGACACAGGCAGAGGGAGAAGCAGGCCCCACAGGGAGCCCGACGTGGGACTCGATCCCGGGTCTCCAGGGTCACGCCCTGGGCCGAAGGCGGCGCCAACCCGCTGAGCCACCTGGGCTGCCCCCTGTATTGAAACTTGATGACAGTTTCAGCTTCTGAAAATGAGGAGCACTTTTACATTCAGAGTAGATCGAAAAGACAAAACAGAAACGTCTATAAATAATTTCTGAAATTATTAGACTAGGGCTGACCTAAGGGTCAGTTATGCTTTGGCTGTGTCTGGTTAATAGAGTGGTTTTGAGAAGCCCATTATGTAGTTTGTGGCTGTGAAGTAGTGAATCTGCAAAACCGGTTAATCCCTAAGACGCTTCATTTGGTCATTGACTTTTCCGGAATGATGAGGTGTGTGCCTAGGTGAGTACGTGGCGTTCTGGTTGCAGATGGTTTCTTCTTCATCCTGTTTCAGGAAAGAGAGTACCATAAAATTAAAAATAAAAAAATAAAAAAAAAAAAAGTCAGATTTGCTTTAGAAAGGTTCAGATAAGGGTGAAGCTTTGGGGTGGAGACTAGATAAGTAGTTTTCACACAGCCACCGTGCCCATTTCATAATTTTACTGCTCAGGAAACACACTGGTTATAAAGAAATAGTACTTGAAACATTTCCAAGGTGCTGCTTTTAACCCAGAGCAGAGTTTTGCATGATTCCAGGAATAGAGTTCAGGATTTATTTCTTCTTTAATGTAAATTCTGAAACTTAACTGTCAAGAGGATGAGACTTTGTTTTTTTTTTTTTTTTTTTGAGGATGAGACTTTGTATTAATTTTCTTCCCATATCTCAATCATTGAAATAAAAAATTTTTTAAAAGATTTTATTTATTCATGAGAGACACGGGGAGGGGGGGGAGAGAGAGAGAGAGAGAGAGAGAGCGCGAGGCAGAGGTACAGGCAGAGGGAGAAGCAGGCTCCATGCAGGGAGCCCGATACCGGACTTGATCCCCGGAACTCCAGGACCACGCCCTGAGCCGAAGGCAGACGCTCAGCCGCCGAGCCACCCAGGCGTCCCTGAAATAAAATTTCTAGACAGAGGAAGTGAGTGGGAATGAGATTAGATAGGAATATTTAGAGGTTTCCCTTCTTCTTCATCTAACTCCAGCATAGTTAGCATACAGTGTTACGTTAGTTTCAGGTGTATACCTCATCCAGTGATCAGTGATCGTCACGGACAAGTGCACCCCTTAATCTCCATCTGCTATTTCACCCATTCCCCACCCATGGAAGTTTACCTTCTGATTACCTGCTGCCTATTCCAAGTTTTTCTAAAAGAGCATTTTGTTTCAACACCATACAATGTTGAAGAAGAACGAAGGTGGAAAATTCTGTGATACACTTTTTCCAATCAGATATACTGATAAAACTGTCAAAATGTTTACCAGCTTGTGTTGGGAGGTTAATAGTGTTAATCAGGAAAAAAAAAATAGATTTGAGCCAAGTAAATTTGGGAAGCAGTAGATTAAAACAGTGTTGAACTTTGGCTTTTTTTTTTTTTTTTTTTTTAGGATTTCTTGGAACCTTTAGTGGGCTAATAAGTGCTGTGAATCTCCCAGAAAAGAATAGTGTGCTTGTTTTCCAAGTTAATTTTCTCTTCCTCTTATTCTTGGTTCTTTAGAATATACTCTGTCATTTTTGATTTGTACTACCTTTTGTTTTGGTAAGAGAATGGCAAGTCACTTAAGCTACCCACAGCTTTTAACAGATTGGGCTGCTGTATTATAATCAATGTAGGGTTATACTGTTCTTTTTTTTTTTTCTGATTTTTTTGTGTGTGTTACTCAAATGCATTTTTAAATTTAGCTTTCTGACTCTGTGCTTGTTCCTTCAACATGTTCAAAACAATGTTCTCCTCTGTCAGCAAAACATGCTTGATCCAGTCACTGACACAGCACACACATGGAATCACCACAGTCTCTGCTAATGTGTTTTTTCATCTTAGACAACCTCATAAGAACTGTAGGTCTCACAGCACAAACGCCTGGAGGTTGGCCTGGGCCAACATGTGGATTTTGGTGCTTTTCCAACCTCCTTGGTGTAAACGTAAAACAGTACTATGACCAGGGGTTTGGGACAGCCTAGTTTTGTTAGATGCTGTATTATAGGGCAGCCTATGATGGATGATATGTCAAACATGGGACCATTCTGGAATGGCTCTAGACATTGTCCCTGGAAGACATATCCCTTCTGATCCAATGGTGTGTATATAAATGGGATTTTTGTAAGTGAGGCCATATATATTTATTTATTTATTTTTAAAGATTTATTTATTTATTTATGATATATATATATATATATATATAGAGAGAGAGAGAGAGAGAGAGAGAGAGGGAGGGGGGCAGAGACACAGGAGGAGGGAGAAGCAGGCTCCATGCCGGGAGCCCGATGCCGGACTCGATCCCGGGACTCCAGGATCGCGCCCTGGGCCAAAGGCAGGCGCTAAACCGCTGCGCCACCCAGGGATCCCCGTGAGGCCATATTTAAAAGCAGTAAGGGAGCTTACAGTTTAAAAGTATCCTGAAATAAATCCTTAAAAAGATTTTTGTAATAACACTAATAGACTTGGAGATATTTGAGGGATGCTGTGATGGGCTGCTAGGATAAACCATAAAACCAATACATTTAACATATCCTCCTTGGAAATCATACTGGATATAAAGTAGTTGTAAAAGAAAATAATTAACTGCTTAATAAGTATTTCCTCAAATATGTTCCCTGGAAAGGGAGAAGTTAATAGGTGCTGGTTATGAGCAATGGAAGGTGGGAAAGAGTTTTACAACACAGCTGTGGGAAATTCTGCTTTTAGAGATTCGCAAGTAGCAAGAATAAAGTTTCTAGAAAGTTCTACAAATAAACTTGTTAACTTTAACCCAGTATTTCTTTTTTTTTTTTTTTTAATTTTTATTTATTTATGATAGTCACACAGAATGAGAGAGAGCGGCAAAGACACAGGCAGAGGGAGAAGCAGGCCCCATGCACCAGGAGCCCTACATGGGATTCGATCCCAGGTCTCCAGGATCGCGCCCTGGGCCAAAGGCAGGCGCCAAACCGCTGCGCCACCCAGGGATCCCCTAACCCAGTATTTCTTAAACCTTTAATTATGGAACATTTCTTTTACCTTATCCCTATTTAGCATCCTGCAAAATAGTGTTCTCTTTCTGTAGTTTAGGAATTTTTGTACGTTTCAAGTACCTAGAAAGCATTAGAAGATATTGGAAGTGAAGGCTTTATACTTGGTTTGTCCATTGGAGAGATGACTAAAGTAAGGAAATTGCCTTCAAGGAGTTGCTGTCTGGTTGGAGGAAACAGTGAATACACAGGTACAACAAGGAATGCAACAGGTGTGTTACTAGGCATTTCTTGTTCACTGTTCCTTGTCATATTTGGACTACAAGTGGATTGAATAGAAATTCAGGGACTAGTTGGGGCAGGAATGTTTCAGGTAACAGGGCAGTACTTTTTTTTTTTTAAGATTTTTTTTTTTTTAAGTAATCTTTATATCCAGTGTGGGCCTCGAACTTAACAACCCCAAGATCAAGAGGCATATGCCCTATTGACGGAGCCAGCCAGGCGTCCCAGTGGCAGTACTGTTATGTTGAGAAATAGTGCCAGCTGGTAGAGAAATAGTGCACTGTGAGAAATATCACGATGGCATTTACCCAACAGTGAATAGAGTCAGAAATAGGTTGAGAACTGTTGCCGTGGGGTTTGAAAGAAGAAATAAAAATTCCAGGAAAAGGGGCCAAAGAACAGTGGTTAGAGGCAGAAGAGTTCCATAGTAGTGTACTGACTTGGACAGACTCTGCATTCATGTTTAACATTGCAGAGGGAAATTAATTGCATTTGGCTATAAATAAATCATTAGAGGAGCTGCATATATTGAAGGCAGAGGGACTTGAGTTTGTGTCGAGGAGGGTATACGTACCAGCAGAGGAGGGAGTACCGTGGAACTGAGATCCCCCTGATGGAGTTGGAAAGTTGAGTTCTAGAGCTGTGGTTCTTTACCTGTAAGCTATGAAGTTACTATGGGTGTTCACTGATTGAGTCATACTCTAGGCATGGTCTGTAAAGTTGTATAGAAGTTGTTCTAGGGGATCCCTGGGTGGCTCAGCGGTTTGGCGCCTGCCTTTGGCCCAGGGCGCGATCCTGGAGTTCCAGGATCAAGTCCCACGTCGGGCTCCCGGCATGGAGCCTGCTTCTCCCTCTGCCTGTGTCTCTGCCTCTCTCTCTCTCTCTCTCTCTCATGAATAAATAAATCTTAAAAAAAAAAAGAAGTTGTTCTAGATCATTGCATAATAAAAATTCAACCCACTATTGTGTAGGATCCTCAAAATGTTTTGATGTAATAAAAGGTTCTGTATTTAGAAAGTTGAGGAATTGGGGGCAGCCCCGGTGGCGCAGCGGTTTAGCGCCGCCTGCAGTCTGGGGTGTGATCCTGGAGATCCAGGATCGAGTCCCACATCGAGCTCCTGCATGGAGCCTGCTTCTCCCTCTGCCTGTGTCTCTGCCTCTCTGTGTGTCTCATGAATAAATAAATAAAATCTTAAAAACAAAACAGAAAAAAAAAAAAGAAAGTTGAGGAATTGCTAATCAAGAGTTACAGGTAGGAGAGACCGGCTTCGAGGAAATAAGCTTGTGAAATACGTTTCTCTGTTTTGAGCTTGTAAGAAAGGATAAGGCACCCTGGAGCGGGTTTGCCCAGAGGGAGGGGCCTCTGCCTTGGAAAGCAGCGATGTTCCAGCGTGTCTGGTGAGCTCTTGTTGGCCCTTGAAAATCTGGAGGAGAGGGTGTGGATCTCTTGCCAGGCTGTATCTGCATCCACCCAGGTCTCCAGGGTGAACAGCCTCCGGCACGTTGGAACAACGTAGGAAGGTAGGAGGGTATATACTGTTAAGATGAAAATGAAAGCTTCAATTCTGTGAGGGTCTACCAGAAACTGAGGAAGAACCTGGGAACAGAGAAATGGAGTAGTCTGGATTCTAGCTTTAGAATAATACCTGGGGGGATCCCTGGGTGGCGCAGCGGTTTGGCGCCTGCCTTTGGCCCAGGGCCCGATCCTGGAGACCCGGGATCGAGTCCCACGTCGGGCTCCCAGGTGCATGGAGCCTGCTTCTCCCTCTGCCTGTGTCTCTGCCTCTCTCTCTCTCTCTGTGACTATCATAAATAGATAAAAAAAAAAAAAAAATTTAGAATAATACCTGGGGAAGTTTGCCAGTTGGACAAGCAGTGAATGGACAGGATTGGCCAGCAAGTAGAGGGCCCGAGATGGAGGATGGACTTGAGGTGGACGGGCTCTGCTACAGGCCTGCTCAGGGACTCAGGAGGAAGAGAGCCGTGGGCCCAGAGGGGCTGCCTGTCAGGGTGACGAAAGCCTGTGGTCTGATGGGATTGGTTGGAAGTGGGAGAGATGGAATGTTTGAAGGGTTGTGAGCAGGAAGGGCATGCTTTTTCTCAGGAAAGTTGATGCCCTAGGTAGGCTGTGAGGGAGGGAGTGTGTAGTTAGAGATGTCAGGGTTTGAACAGCGCTTTGGGTTCCAGAGTGTTAAAGGTGCAAGGGAGCTTGTTACGGAGCTTCTGGCAGTGGCGGCATGTATTTACAACAAGGTAGGGGATACCTGAACCAGCATTGTGTAAACAGGGAAAAGATTTAGACAACTAAAAAACACTAATAATTGAAATTCCTCATTGTGTCACTCCATATAATTCTTTCTTGGTGTTTTGGGATTATAGAAAAGAGTATCTCAATATTTCCTTTTTTGAGATTTTATTTATCTGACAGAGCACAAGACAACACAAGCAGGGGGAGCAGCAGCAGGAGAGGGAGAAGCAGGCTGAGCAGGGAGCCTGATGCGGGGCTCGAACCCAGGACCCCGGGATCATGACCTGAACTGAAGGCAGATGCTCAACCACTGAGCCACCATGGCGCCCTCAGTATTTCCTCTTTTAAAGGAATCTTACGTTTAGAATGTGCCTCCATGTTTGTAGTATTGAATATGTATTATGATAAGCATCAAGTCCATATGTATATGTTTAATTGCAGCATTGTTTGTAATTACAAAGACATAGAAAAACCTCAATCAGGAGTGAAATGATTAGGTAAAAGAAATTTATTAGGGAGTAGTATGTGGCCATTAAATAGAATAGGGTAGATACGTGTATATACTACCGGCATAAAAAATATCAAACATTTTTAAGTCAAAGAAACAATGTATATAGAGTCATCACATTGATGTGTTAAAGTGTCTTCTAAAACCCTGTACATCTAGCTTTATATAGTGTCGCTAAAGGACAGTATATATACATAGGCTCATAGCTGCAGGATTGGGACAGTTTGTGAGGGATTAACAGTGGATATCTCCCTTGGGGGGGTGTAGAAAAAGGAGATTTTCACAATTCTGTAGCATTTGTGTAATTTGAATCTTTAATGATGATAATGATGAAATACACTTGCATTGTAAGAAAAATTTTAAAAATGTAAAAATTTAAGTGGCATTGCAGATGGATTTTGTTTCAGAAAGTATAAAATTTAGAGAATGAATTTGAACACTTATCACTGATAAATTACAGTGTCTGAGGTCTCAAAATACTGAAGCCGTCAAGGCAAAAAATAGGTAAAAGTATTCTTATTTACAAGGGCGTATATTCAGCCAGGCGTAGGAACTTTAATAATTTAATTAGTCTGCTAAGTTGCATTCTTAGTTTTCTTAGTTTTCTTTCAGTAATGCTTTAACAGCCTTTCAACCAAATGTGTCTGTGACCCGGGTCATGTCTGAATATTTTATTAAGCAAGGTGTCCTAGGTGCTTTCATGTCACTGAATTTAAGTTGCAGTTTTCCAAGAGTGATGCCTGTAAGTGCAAACATCTCCACTTAGGCAGATACTTATTCTGAGAATATTCTATTAATGAGCAAACTTATACCGGAAGCACATGGTGATTTAGGAGTAGAAAGTCTCCTGCGCTCCATACATGACGACTGCTGTGTGCGATATTGGAGCAATTACCGGAGAGCAACGGAAAGCTGATTTTTGGGCTTTTAGTAGTTAACCCTAAAGCAAAGCTGTTTATGGGAGGTTTGAAAAGACAAGTCAAAGACCCGAAATGGGGCTCATGCTAGTGACTTCTACTGTGATAAGTACCATTTTGAGTTGTGAATGCCTCCCTTGTGAACATGCCCCGCATGTATGATTGGCTGGTTATTTGCCATTGTGTTTTCCCAGCTACCCCATGAATACACGTAACCCACTAATCCGAGCAGGTGCGCTGTGTCCGGTCAACAGTCCTGGCAAGGGGCTGAGCTGTGAAGTGGACAGGTTCAGTCTCTTCTTTATCTCTCATTTCTCTAAACAGGGATGACTTAGGTTAATCCCTTCCCCCTGTTATTTCTTCACCCAACTCTGTTACTTGATCTTTGAAAACTTCTCTATATACATTGTCCTTTCCTTCTTTTCAGTTCCTGCCTGGTTATGTAGGGAGAAATGTTGCTCCAGCTTCTTCCTCTGTTCCTCCTTTTCTTTGTTCCAAGAGTAAACCAAAAAATGACAGTGATGATTATTGATAATAGTAGTGCTTCCTCTCAAGGAAAGGGCAGGTTTTGAATTGGAACATGATATATGATATTTTATTGAATCTAAGGTGCCACTGATTGGGAAATGCACTGTTATTATATACATCACAAAGAAAGAGAATATGAATGTTTTAAAATCCCTGCTGTCAGTGTCTGAAACCCTGAAAAGTATTCAGAAGATGCTTTCAGAATATGATGGGCTAGATGATCTAATTGTATTTACCAGTGACAGTCTTAACACTAATAAGGGACCTATGGATGATATAAAATACATACATACATTGTGTATAATTCTTACTTCCAATTTTTTTTTTGGTGATTTTATTTATTCATGAGACACACACACACACACACACAGAGGCAGAGACACAGGCAGAGGGAGAAGCAGGCTCCACGCAGGGAGCCTGATGCAGGACTTGATCCCAGGACCCTGGGGTCACGCCCTGAGCCAGAGGCAGATGCTCAACCCCTGAGCCCCCGCCAGGTATCCTGCCTCCAATATTAACCTAACTCAATCAAGTCTTTATTTTTTTTTATTTTTATTTTTTATTTATGATAGTCATACAGAGAGAGAGAGAGGCAGAGACACAGGCAGAGGGAGAAGCAGGCTCCATGCACCGGGAGCCTGATGTGGGATTCGATCCCGGGTCTCCAGGATCGCGCCCTGGGCCAAAGGCAAGCGCCAAACCGCTGCGCCACCCAGGGATCCCCAATCAAGTCTTTGGATCTATCTTCCAGTCTCCAGGAAATAGAAGGAATAGAGGAATCAGTACACTATACTGTGTGGAAACAGACACAGCCAGAGGGTGAGACATTCAACAAGAAAATTGGCCACAGCTTGTCAATAAGTAGGTGTCTTGGGAAAAACGGGGCAGCAGGGGAGAGATCATTCTGGATTCGAAGAGACTTTTGTGATATAATGATCAAATGGGAAGTATGATCCTTTATTACATCCTAGAATGAACAATCAGCTGTAAAAGATTTTTTTTATAATAGGGAAATTTTATCTTATTATTTTAGAAGGTTTTATTTATTATTTGAGAGAGAGACCGCAAGAGAGAGCAAGCATGGGGGTGGTGGAGGGGCAGAGGCAGAGGGAGAAGGAGGCCAAGCCCCCCACCCAGCAGGGAGCCCAATGGGGACTCGATCCTAGGACCCTGGGATCATGACCTGGTTAAGTGTACGCTGAAGGCATAAACTTAACTGACAGAGCCACCAGGTGCCCCAGGGAAATTTTAAATATGAACATTGTATTAGGTGGGTGGTGGTAGCATTGTCTTCTTAGGTATAATAATCAGTTTTGCAGAAAAATGTCCTCAAATTTTGTTACTTTGCTTTTATTCTTAATGATACAATTGACTATTAAACAACATGGGGTTGGGAGTGCCTGCCCTCACCCCTCTTCAATGGAAAGTCCGAGTATAACTTTGTACTCCCCGAAAACTTAACTCCTAATAGCCAGCTGTTTACTGGAAAGCTCACCAATGACATAAACCTCACGTTTTGTATGTTACATGCTTTGTATCACATACAGTATTCTTAGAATAAAGTAAACTAGAGAAAAGAAAATGTTATTAGGAAAATCATAGAGAAGAGAAAATATGTTTACAGCACTGTACTGTATTTATTGGAGAAAATCCACACATGAGTGGACCTGTGCGGTTCAAACCTGCATTCAGGGGGCAACTGTACCCTGAAAATAGCAAGGTTTTTCACCAGGTTTCCAATTTTAATTTGGTAGATAGAATGTACACAGGAGACAATCATGAAAATGTTATAACAAAGAAATGAGGCCCAGGAGAGAGGTGCAGTCTGTAGAGCTATTAAGAAAACGTCAGATCCATCTGGAATAGCTTTAAAGCAATCAGAAGAAACTTCGGAAATTAGAGAACATCTAGCTGGTGAGGGCTGTAGATGTCCTCACGTGTCAGGTAGGACATACGTAGCCTTTGTGCTGTCATTGCCCACTTCCTGGTAACACGTGCTGCTGGGCAGCCATGGCTCGCCTTCCCGTTTAGGAAATGGGGCCACTGTACGGTTCTTCTCCGAGTTCCCTGCAGCCGCTGCCCGTTAACCGGGTACTCTGAAACCTATCCTGCCGCCTCTCCGTGAAACCCGTTCATTTTGCAGAGCTGGAAGCTGAGGCAGGGTGGTGTGGTGGAAAGCTTTGGGGGCGTACCTGAGTGACAAGATGCACAGGATTTCTTCAGTGATTGTGAGTTAACAAGATGTTTAGTGTGAATTTTTATTCATTTCTCAAATAGTTACCATTTTAGAAGTTTGTTTGAAGTGGGGCATTAGCTTAGAAGATACTCTTTCACCATGAAATGATACCCCGAAATGATCTCAAGATCCGCATGCTGAGCCAGTGTAAACCAAAGACATTGAAGTTAGAACAGTATTGAGTTCCATGTATTGAAAATCGTGAATTGAAAATTGCATCATCTTTTTAAAAATGTGTTGAATCTATAATTTGTATTAAGGGCAGTTGGTTTTATATCTGCATTTAAATTGATTTTTTTTTAAATTGGCATTTAATCTTTAATTTTCTATGTGTATTACTTTTACCATTAGAGTTACTTTTTTTTTTTTTTTTTTTTTTTTTTTAAGAGAGGGATGACTCAGTGAATTTTCTGATTGGGATTTGGCAACTATGGATTTCCTCTTTAAGATTTCCTAGAGATGGCAAATGGCTCCCAACAGTGTAATGTGTTTCACTGGTTAATAACTTTCAGATGAGCTAGACCGTATCCTCTTTTAGTGGATTATTTAGCTGATGCTCATCACAATGGTAGAAAGTAGGCTAGTTGAGAATCAGTGTTCTTTAGCTCATTTTTATTACTGTATTATTTTGGGAGAAGATTCATATTCTGTGTATTGTCTTTTAATGGTATAATAAAAATACTTACGTGGAACTGGTAGTTTTCTTAGTGCATTTAATCTTAACCAAATGCCAGTGACCTGTGATGAGGGAAAGTGTAGAAGAACTCACTAGTTGGGTTGTTAGTTCACTTCATCTTACAGATACTTTATAAAGGAACAGCAGTAACAGCCATCGTGCCTGTATAACACATGAGAACTTAAAAAATCTTTACAAATGTAAGTTTTTTTTTGTTTTTGTTTTTTTTTTTTTAATTATGAATGTGGGTGTCTGGGTGGCTCAGTTGGTTGGGCAACCAGCTTGGTTTTGGCTCAGGTTGTTATCTCATGGGTCATGGCATCAAGCCCTGCGTGGGGCTCCACTCTCAGTGGGGAGTCTGCTTGAAGATCGTCTCCCACTGTACCTCCCTCCACTCACTCACTCTCTCCTTCAAATAAATAAAATCTTTAAAAAAGTAAAAATATGAATGAAATACAGGATTTCTATAACGTTTGGTCTCATACTGCCTTTTTGGGGAAAGTTGTTAATTTTGTTTTGGATTGTAGTGTAGTGGGGCGGAAGAGCATGATAGTTCATTTGAAAAATTGCTCTGTATCGATCCTGATGGTCATACACATGATAGCTTTTTGTTGGATAGTAACATTGTGGTATTTCTTAAAAGATGTTACTTATTTATGGGAGAAAGACAGGGAGAGAGAGTGAGTGGGTGTTAGGGGGAGAGGGAGAGGGAGAAGCATGCTATCCACTGAGCGGGGAGCCTGTGACCTGAGCCGAAGGCAGACACTTAACTGAGCCACCCAGGTGCCCCACCGTCGTATTTTTGTATGCTGAAATGCTTTAATAGGACGAGCTCTTTACAGAAATAAAGGTATTGCTTCAAATGGAAAGGGACACTAGTTCTTATACCCCACAGAATTAATATCTGTATGAATCAGTGGCATCATAGTGTCACACAGTTGGGAAGAGGAAAGTTCTTTCATAAAAAAGTGACTTGAGGGCAGCCCGGGTGGCTCAGTAGTTTAGCGCTGCCTTTGGCCCGGGGCGTGATCCTGGAGACCCGGGATCGAGTTCCCCCCTCGGGCTCCCTGCATGGAGCCTGCTTCTGCCTCTGCCTGTGTCTCTGCCTCTCTCTATGTCTCTCATGAATAAATAAATACAATCCTAAAAAAATAAAAGTGACTTGAGCTTTCATTTCCTTATATTTTGATCTTCAGTATTTATACATTTAAGCTATATCCACCCTAGCCAAGCATGGTTATGGAAGACTTCAGGTCACTTTCATGCTGCTGTTTTTAAAATGTGGATTTCCTTACTTTTGTTCTACTGCCTATTTGCTTTTCCGGCTCAGTTCACGTTGTACGAGTCATTTTATTCTAGTTTTGCTCTTCCAAGAAAGGGCTTCTTTTTTATGAATTCTCAGTAGGTGTTAACATGTATCATGATAGTTGTTTATCTTTTGGTCGTGTCTGGTGAGCAAATGATTCATTCAACAAATGCTGTTTTCCCTTGAGATGATTATATAAATATTTTAGTCCATTTTCCCCTATTATTAAGTTATTTACGTTGTATTTTTCACATCATTGATACTTATTTATGTTTATTCTTACATGTTATTGATACCATAATCATTGGAAATAAGAAAGATTATTCCATTTGTCTCATTTTTTAGGGCCCATGTGTTGCTTAAAATACTTATTTTGGAAAATGTTTTCCTTTAAACAGTGCTCAATACCTAGGACATAAGTCACAAATTTGTTAATTAATTTTTTTAAATTAGAGTTTACTTGACAGAGTGGCAGCGATGGAAGATATGTGACCAGCCTTATAAGTTTCTTTGCAAAAGCTAAACATTTATTTTGACCTGTTTTCTTCAGTCTTTTATACTAAGGAGAGACACCTCTTTGTAAAAGTTTCACCACCTTTAAGTAATTTGAAGTGAGAATTTTTTTCTTTTTTAAAGATGACTCTAGTTTCATATTTCTTCACATCTTAGACATAACTATGCAAAGGAGGATTTTGTCATAATTATGTAATTTTGCTGTTAGTCATATTTTTTATTAAATATTTGTTCATTTGCAGGTATATTTGCATACTTAAACTACCATGTTCCTCGTACAAGACGAGAAATCTTGGAGACCCTAATCAAAGGCCTTCAGAGACTGGAGTACAGAGGATATGATTCTGCTGGTATTTCCTTTTCTATTAAAAAAATATAGTTTTTGCATGATTCTTGAGTCTAAATAAAGAGGCTTTTTTGTTTTAGTTAACTAGATTCTTTATTAATGTCTATTCTGTTTTGAGTAAACCTAAAAACAAGAATTTTTGTCTCTTACCATGTTTAAAGGGCTTATTCGTATAATTTCAACAGTATTACCATTTATATTATTTCTTATGGATATCTGCCTTTGTTAAGAATGTTACTGTAAAAAAAGAAATCACCTGGGGCGTTTTCGTGGTGGAACACAGTTCTTAGAGGACTTACTTTATAAATTATCTTTTTTCTTTCCTGTAATTTTTTTTTCTCTAAGGATTCCCTGCAGTTGGCATATATACTTAGCCGAGGTCGTTTACCTTCAATAAATGACGAAGCGACTAAGAATCACTTTTTGCCAATTGCGCTCCGGGCAGCTTCTTCCCCGCTGCGTGGGGGCCTCGCCGGGGCCCCGCATGGGGAGTCCCCCCGGCACAGGAGTCCCCGCGGGCTCCGCAGAGGGAGCAGGAGCTCGGGCCGCGTGGGGTTTGGCAGGCCGGCTGGGCAGGGCAGGGAGCCGCCCTGAACCCCAAGTCCCCGGGCGGTGGCAGGCCCGTGTCCGTGTCCGCAGGTCACAGCGTCTGTTCTCCGTGACTCTCCTCGATTAACAGAAAGTGAACTCCTCAACTCCGTGGTTCTTAAAATTCCCTCCTCCCTTCGCTTCTCTGACAACACGTGTTGTCCTCGTAACATGCTGGTTCCTTTTCTGTCTGCGTTGAGGGCTCCTTTTCTGCCGCCTCTTCCTTAAATATTAACGTCTTTCAAGATTGTTTCCTAGGCCCGTTTTTCTCTCTTTGTATCTTCATGGGTGAGCTCTGACGTCATTCCCCTCCTCCGTGTCGGTGATCAGGACCCACGCGGATTTCTCAGGCCGCAGGCCTGGGTTTCCAACTGCCCCTTAGAAGTTTCTCTCTGGAGAAACCAAGACACCGTAAACTTTGCGTGTCCAGAATTGAACTGAGTACACTCGCCACTCTCTTCTTTCTGCGTTCCTTTATCCAGCCACCATTTCAGCAAGTCCTGCGAGCCTCGGAGGTACCCCGGGCTCAGGCTGCTTTCTCACCTCGCATCCGACACTTCTACCCTCAGTAGCGCTGATCTCTGTCCTCATCACCCCCGTTTGGTTCGGGGCGTCCCCATTTTTGGTTTGCTGTAGCTAGAGCTGCTGACAGCTGCTCCCCTCTTCCGTTTCTCCCCTTCCGTCCGTACTCTGTTTCTTAAAGAGAGTTTCCTAAACATTTTTACCCTGTGCTTTCTTGATTTGAAACTACTCAGTGCTTTTCTAGTACCTTCAGGTAAATTTTTCAAACTCTTGAGGCACTAAAGTAGAGTTTTGAGAAATGTGTTCCCTCATGTTCCTTCCTCCCTCCCCTTCTGAGGTGGGCACCCATCTGCTGCCTCTCTCCATTGTGCTCCAATGGCCACCCAACCTGTGGTACTCTTTTTTTTTTTTTTTTTTAATCTGTAGCCCTTTTATTATAACCCAAACCCACACTGTATTTTCATTATTTTGTCCCTATCTTCTGAATAGACTATTAGAAATTTGAGGGCAGAAAATTGAATAGTTTGCATTTTTGTTTCCAGCAGCTGTTGTGGTTCTTGACATATAATAATTTTCAGCGACTGTGAATTGATGAACATATGAATTAATTAGACGAAAGAATAGTTTTTAATTAAAAATCTGCCTCACGATGATAATCTAAGTGTTTGAATCTTGCTTTTCTGCCCCTCGATGATTCAGGTGTGGGAGTTGATGGAGGCAATGACAAGGACTGGGAAGCCAATGCCTGCAAGATCCAGCTCATTAAGAAGAAAGGGAAAGTTAAGGCACTGGATGAAGAAGTTCACAGTAATGTACTTAATTTGGGTTTTGTCCCCTTCCCTTCCCTTCGCTTCCTTCTCCCTTCCCTACCAAATCCCCTTTCTTCCCATGGTTTGACGTCCGTTTTAATATAGTGACATTTAAAGTTCAAAGGAAGGAATAAAGGTAGTTTTGTTAATTGTCTCTATTAGTGTACAATGTACCTTAGCTTCAGAAATGACCCTATTAACTAGGGGAGGAAATTGGTTAGGTACATAATGTTCACAGCAAGCTCAGTGTCCTAGGATGAAGTAGCCACCATTTCTGAGGAAGGACCTTTCATAGGACGTGAAGGTATTTTTAGTGGTGCCCTCCTTCTGGTGTCTTCACTTGGTTGTCTTCACTTTGGAGCAAACGCCTCCCTTGGATGTATGGTCAGTCTAGATGTTGCCCTTTTCAGTAGATCTGATATAATCAGGTAATTGTCATGTTTTTCCTTCAAGATTTTCTTACTTTGCTCACATACAGTAGTTGTCCAGAGATACGTGCTTCATTAAAGAGGGTACTTGTCAGTATTTAGTTTCATCACACTCTGCTTATACATTTTAATTTGTCACAGGAAACTTAAAAACAAAACAAAAACTTCAAAGTAAATTGACTGAAAAAACATTTGAAAAAAAATTTCCCACAGAGCTCCTGCCTGGGTGGCTCAGTTGGTTAAATGTCCGACTCTTCCTGTCAGCTCAGGTCATGAGATCGAGCCCCCACATCAGGCTCCGTGCTGCACGTGGAGCCTGGTTAAGATCCCCCCCCCCCAAAAAAAAAAGATTCTCTCTCTCCCTCTGCCCTTCCACCACTGTCTCTCTCTTAAAAAAAAAAAAAAAAAAAAAAAAAAAAACCTTCCACCAACCCCAGGAAACAGTAGATTTTTTATGTATCTGTTTGAATGGATGCCATAGTAATCATGGTAAAGGAGTTCAGGTAACAGAGGAAAATGATGGACTTAATCACTTTTTTTTCACATAAGCCAAGCATTTAGCTTTGTAGTCCTTGCTGAACATACTAGATGAATACTTATATTGCACGTATTGTGGGTAAGATTAGCTTCGGGATGAGGCAGGTCCCCACAGAACTACTTCAACAACTGTAGTGTACACGCTCGGTCTGCTGTGTGTACCACGTCCTGTATACCAGGCTGGTTATAGTAGGTTCCATAGGAGAGAACAGACAAATTGCTTGAGGACTCAGGGGAGAGCTTGGGGTTGGACACCACGGGGAGATTCAGTATAAATAAGGAATGGCTGCTAATTCTGTTTGGGCAGTGAAGGTGAGAAGGGAGGACCTTCTGAGTAGGACAGCGTGGGCAAAGATAAGAATAAGGAAGTCAAATTTGGTGGAATGGTGGGTAGTCCTTTTACTGTGCATTATTGGTAGATGAGTGTGGGAGGCTAGAAGGCAAACTATAACCGGAATCAAGGTCATTGTGTATCAACATATTGAAACATGCCGCCTCCTGAAGGAAAGTCGGGAAGGGAGTGGAGACATGGGAATTTGTAGACGTCGCTGGCAAATTAGTAACTGCTCCATCACTTTGAAGAGGAAGCTGGCGGTGTCTAAATGGGAGGTGCCTATACCCTGTGACCAAGCGCTTCCATAGTTGGGCACATACTTGGAAGAAACTCTGTGGACAAGGAGACCTGACAACAAGATTCATTGCAACAAAATGTAGAAATGACCAGTAAGAGAATGGGAGACTAAGTTGTGTGTGACGTAGTGCGTGATTGTGTGTAGCTTTCGAAAGGACTGTACTGGATCTGGTACTGCATATGGGAACCTGGTTGAGTTGTGAGAACCTAGTGTTGAGTGAAGAAAGGAACCTGCAGAGGGACGGGTAAAGTGTACTACCACTTAAAAAACACAAAAGAGTGCTGTCATTTGTGGATACACGTTAGTGTATTAGATGTTTAAAGACCTAGGTAGGAAAGCTCCCCATCAAGTTGAGAATCCCTGGGGTGGAATGGGTTGAGCCCAGGTCATAAAAGAGGTATTAACTGCATTTCTTACATTTTAGTTTTATTTTTTTAAAGACTTTATTCATTTGTGAGGGAGAGAGCGAGCTAGTGAGCAGGGGGAGGGCAAAGAGAGAGGGAGAAGCAGACTCTCCACTGAGCAAAGCAGGGAGCCTGATGTGGGGCTTGATCCCAGGACCCTGAGATCATGACCTGAGCCGAAGGCAGATGCTTAACCGACTGAGCCACCAGGTGCTCCTACATTTTACATCTTAAAAAAAAATCTGAAGCACAAGTGGTGAGATGTTCACATTTGTTTGCTCCTGGTGTAGGGATTTGGATGTTTGTGGTGTTCGCTTTATTACTCCTAGCAAGTTTCAGCGTTTGACCTGTTGAGACAGAAAGAAGTCATCTCAGAAAAGGCCATTAGTGGGGCAGCCCGAGTGGCTCAGTGGTTTAGTGCTGCCTTCAGCCCAGGGCCTGATCCTGGAGACCCAGGATCGAGTCCCATGTCGGCCTCCCTGCATGGAGCCTGCTTCTCCCTCTGCCTGTGTCTCTGCCTCTCTCTCTCTGTCTCTCATGAATGAATAAATAAATAAAATCTTAAAAAAAAAAAAGAAAAGAAAAGGCCATTAGATTGGTTCTTGGTAACTTCTGACTTTGATAGCAATAGCTGACATGTACTGTTGCTTCCTGTGCCCCAGGCACTCTACTAAGTGCCTCACTAGTTCTTAGTACAACCCACGAAGTAGGTAAAATGATCATCCTCAATTTGCAGATGAGATTGAAACATGGGAGTACTGTCACCGAGGAGTAGGTGCTGTCATTAGATGGTGTCGGCAGTAGGGGCAGTAAAGTTTGGAAGCAAAGGAAGGCTGCTATTTCTTTTCCTTTTTTTTTTTTTTTTTTTAAGATTTTTATTTATTTATTCATGAGAGACACAGAGAAAGAGAGGGGCAGAGACCCAGGCAGAGGCAGAAGCAGGCTCCATGCACCAGGAGCCCGACGTGGGATTCGATCCCGGGTCTCCAGGATCGCGCCCTGGGCCAAAGGCAGGCACCAAACCGCTGCGCCACCCAGGGATCCCCCTTATTAGACTTTAGATAATGTTCTTTTGGCAGCAGTGAAATAAGTATGATAATTACTGTGAGTTTGAATTGGATTCAATTTGTAGACTCTTGTTACTTTCCTCAGTTTTGCTTCCAGCGTGGCCGGGGTGGGGGTGCGGCTGCCTTAATTATAATTAGCCTAACAGAGTAGTCAGGTGTTTTCATTGCTTGCATCAACCTGTTCAGTAGTGATAACCAGTAATCCTTTACTTTTCCGGAGGTTATTTATCAAGTCACCTTAATTATTCAGGACAAGGTTAATCCAGGAAAGAATACATTGATGACTTTATCTGTTGGTTGATTGAGCCACCCAATAAAAATTTGAATAACTGTCCTACTTAGCTTAGTGCTTGGGATTCTACGGTAGTAAGGCAAGCTGCTGCTTTTGTAGAACTTAAATACGGGTAGGAGTCAGGTTGCACATGTCATTAAAGTTATAATAGTACAGCAGAGTATGCCCTGTGGTTTTAATCTCCGGCTCTGGAGTCAGCCAGCCTTAGGTTCACATCCTATCTCTGCTTCCTATTTGTTATGACCTAGGGTAGGTTCTCTGACCTCTTAGAGCCTCAGTTTCCTTATCTATAAAATGGGGACAATAGTACCTACCAGAGCATTATTAAAGATTCAATAACAAAATGAATATTTCTTGAATACTTATTTTATTCCAGCCACTGTGCCAGGCCCTGGTGACACAACAGAGAACAAGACAGGCAAACTCCTTGGCCTGATGGAGCTTACAGTCTACTGAGAGGGCCAGACAGCAAACAAATAGATAACGTTAGGGCGTGTGATCAGTGCTATGACACAAAGGTATATAGAGGTGACATGTAAGCAGAGAACGCGTTATTGTCCGAAGGGGAAATTCTAGGCAGAGGGAACTCCCAAGTGCAAAGACTCTACGTGTGCTTGGCCGGCTTATAGCTGGAAGTCAGTGGGGCTAGAGCAGAGTGAGGGGGAAAGTGGCGGCAGATGAGCTGGAGACCTGACTCAGGACTGGGACATGTAGGGTCTTAAATAAGATGGATTTTACTTCATGTGCCATGTGAAGCCGTTGGAAGATTTTGCATTAGGGGATTGATCTGATTTAATGGAATCTCGTTGGTTGGTGTGCAAAGACTGGAATGTACAGGAGGACAATTGGACATGGGGAGACCAGTTAGGATTCTGCTGAAGTGGTTTAGTGGTTGGTTGCTTGGCTCATTACTGATAGGGATAGAGCCATGAGGAGTCTTAAGTCCCTAGCACCAGGTAAGTTCTCAGTGAATGGTGGCTGCTGTTATTTGCAAAAGCTGTGTTGAGGGCTTTGAGGGGAAATGGGAGAGGTGGGGAGAATGAGAACGTCAAGGCAGTGGAGCCAGATGGTGGAGGGCCTTGTACCCTTAGAAAGGCACTGTGAGAAATGGCTTTATCTTGTGAGAAATTGGCTCTCTGGCTCTATGAGAATTTGAGGATCTTTTTATAAATCCCCCGTGACCAGGTTTAAGATGATTCATATGGGGAGTTAGGGATGCAAACCACTTTTTAAGCAATGGAAATCTGTTCAAGGATTTTAAGTGGTGTTTCTTGATCAGATTTGGGTGTTAGAATGACGTCTGATTAGCCAGTATAAAACCACGAAGACTGTGCTAAAATAAAATGCATGGACTTTCCTCTTTGAGACTTCTGAGCAGTTTGCTCTTCTTAATTTAGACCTAATTCTCATAGGCTTGGTTATCTGTTTCTTTGCCAAATGAATGTTATATTTAGGAAATCAGAAGGGGGGCATTACTAGTAAATACTAGAACTGCCTTTTTTAAATTTATTTTTTATTTTTTTTATTATTCCTTTGGAAAAAGAAGAGATAGCTTATAGGGAAAAGGAATTGTAATAACTGCTTTTCAGGATAAAGGAACATCTGTCTATAACCCCGTACTTTCCTGGTCTATTCTCAAGGACTGTTGTTTATTTTAGAACCTCTCTGTAATTGCAGTTTATATTGTGAGATATGTTTACATTCAGTAGAGACCAAAGAAATTGCAGTCATAAGGCTGTGGCGTTGAGAAAATGAATCTATTTTTACATGGGTAAAGTGGTGCTGATTTTTTTCAAGGCAAAGATTAAATATAGATTAAAAAAAAAAATCAAGTTAACTTTTTTTGTCCACAACCCTTCAGTCTGAAAATCTTCAAGCCTTCCGAAGAAAGAATAGTGCATTAACCACCCATATACTTCATCTGTTTTACCAGTTGTTAGTATTTTGTCACATTTGCTTTATTTCCCTGATTGTTATTGGATTCATTTGCCCTAAATATTTGAGCTGCATTAACTCCTGAATCTTTTAATTACTATTTTGAATATGGCTGATACTCAGTTTCAATAATTGTGTATTCCAGGTGAGTAGCACTGTAATAATTATATTTAAATATAGCTTCTAGCATTATCTCTACAGCATGGTTTAACATTGGAATTTTTCTTATTACGTTCTTCAGAGCAACAAGATATGGATTTGGATATAGAATTTGACGTACACCTTGGAATAGCTCATACCCGTTGGGCGACACATGGAGAACCCAATCCTGTCAATAGCCATCCCCAGCGCTCTGATAAAAATAACGGTATGGACACATTCTACATGCTTTGGAATGATTGAAGATCATTAATGGGAGAAGAATGAAGGCCCTTATGTTACTGTTATTTAAAATTTTTTTTTTAATCTGGAAAGTTTTAAACATATTCACAACTAGAGAGGCTGTAGAACTAGATGTGTCTGTCACCCAGCTTTAACACTGGTTAGTACACAGCTCTATTTCTTTATACCCCTCCACCCAGATTATTTTGGAAGCTTTCCCTTTCTCTCCTTTTCTTTCCCAGATTATTGTGGTGTTTGTCCTGTAGAGTTTCCTACAGTCTAGATCCTGCTAATTGTATACATCCCATGGTGTTATTTAACATGTTTCTCGGGCAGCCTGGGTGGCTCAGTAGTTTAGCACTGCCTTCGGCCCAGGGCATGACCCTGGGGACCCAGGATCGAGTCCTGTGTCGGGCTCCCCGCATGGAGCCTGCTTCTCCCTCTGCCTGGGTCTCTGCCTCTCTCTCTGTGTGTCTCATGAATAAAGAAAATCTTTAAAAAAAAAAAAAATAACATGTTTCTCTGTCCCTTCTATTTGCTATAAATTGTTGTGGTATTGATTTACATCTGGAGATATATGATGTTTGGGCATTTTTCTTTTTGTATTATTAGTGGCCATAGATGATCATTGCCAGCATTATTTCCTTAGGGTTTTGTAAAGTGGTGATAGTCAAATGTTCTCATTCCTTTTTTACTTATCTGACATACTTCTATAAAGAGAAACATCTCCGTATCTAACTACTTAGTTACTTAGACTTATAGATTATATATAGAAAAGATGGGATAAATGTGTTTTTTTTTCCAGTTTATTTACCGTTTTTCAAAACTGAA
This sequence comes from Canis lupus baileyi, assembly GCF_048164855.1. Taxonomy (NCBI): domain Eukaryota; kingdom Metazoa; phylum Chordata; class Mammalia; order Carnivora; family Canidae; genus Canis; species Canis lupus. Next base: position 70,968,653 of record NC_132848.1, on the reverse strand, counting down.
GTGGTTCTAATGTTCTAAGATGAATGAGTTTCTTTTATTATTATTATAAACTCATGGATCTAAAATACTGTATTTATATTTTTCAAAGTTATTTAATCAAAAAAGATGAAAATTATCCACTACACATATATTTGATCTTGTAATACTGTTTTAACATTAATTTATCTGACTTTTTTTTTTTTTGGTAAAGATTTTATTTATTTATTCATGAGAGACAGAGAGAGAGAGAGAGAGAGAGAGAGAGAGAGGCAGAGACACAGGCGGGGTGGGGGTGGGGGGGGCAGAGACACAGGCAGAGGGAGAAGCAGGCTCCATGCAAGGAGCCCGACGTGGGACTCAATCCTAGGTCTCCAAGATCAGGCCCTGGGCTGAAGGCAGCGCTTAACCGCTGAGCCACCCGGGCTGCCCAATTTATCTGACATTTAAAGAATTGTCTGGACCTCACCTAAGTAAATTTCACTGTAGATCTGAATAACTGATTTTTCTTATTCTTTTAACTTCAGTTCTTAAACTCAGTGTAAATCAGATCATTGTTTTAGTTTGAAAGTCTTTCACTTTAAACTTAGGAAGAAATTTTTCATGCATAAAAATGAATGAATGAAGAAGTGAGAACAGTAGTTCTATAATTCAGCCTTCTTGTTTTGCAAATGAAGAAACAGGCTCAGGAAATTTGTCCCTTTCATATGATGACGTTGAGTTAGTAGTTCAGCCACAAATGAAATTGTTAACCTCTAGATCCCAGTTTATTATATTTCCCCTCTATCCACTTCCCCAGTGCTGTGTGCTTCCACTAACCCACATAAATGAGTCTATTGATCTACCTGAGGATAATCCAATAATGAAAAGTAAAAGATACTTGATTACTCTTAGAATTACAGCATGTGACAAATTTTTTGACTTGAGAAAAATCTGACCGTTCTTATTGGCTATTTTATAGTGTTTACCAGACCTATAATTTTTGTCATCAATACTTTTTATTTCTTTCAGAGTTTATTGTTATTCACAATGGAATTATCACCAACTACAAAGACTTGAAAAAGTTTTTGGTAAGTGATCCACAAAGACACCAGGCTTTGAGAAATTTCTAATGAAAGCAGTTAGGCGGCTTGTACAGCACCATCTATGTATGATCAAGTAATTCTTGAGATGATTACAAGGGTAATATGTAATATAATATATTATAAAATTTGAAGTTTTATTTCATTTTAATCAGTTTAAATTTTATTTTTTAAATTAAAAACTTTTTTAAAGATTTTATTTTTAAGTAATCTCTGTAGCCAAGGTGAGGCTCAGACTAAGAACCCTGAGAACAAGAGCTGCATGCTCTACTGACTGAGCCAGCCCCATGCCCCCTAATCAGTGTAAATTTAAATAGCCACATACAGCTAATGACTGTTGTAATGGATGGTGCAATTTCATTATCCAATAAAGAATCCTATTTATTATGGAATTCTTATTTGGTGACTGTTGCTTATTATACTTTATTTATTTGAAATGTCCTTAATTTGTATGTGACATGTATATAGACTTATATAATTAAAAGTGTATATTTAGTTACACAAAATAACCTCACTATTTTGGGCTCACTTATTTAGATGGTGACTTTAATTTTGAACAATTGGTAAGGGGTATGGTATTGAAAAAATATTAGAAATTGGTTAGTGAAATTTTTGAGGAAAAAAAATTCTATAGGAAAGACTTGGATGACTATTTCATTAAATGAGTCAGTTTGTTTCCCTTTCTAATTTCAGGAAAGCAAAGGCTATGACTTTGAATCTGAAACAGACACAGAGACAATTGCCAAGCTTGTTAAGTACATGTATGACAATCGGGAAAGTCAAGATATCAGTTTCACTACCTTGGTGGAGAGAGTTATCCAGCAATTGGTAATAAACCACACCTTTAAAGATAATTATTGCTGATGTTAATCAGTTTATGTTAATCATAAACTCTTAGAATTAAGATAAGCAGAAACTATGCTGATTTAAATATTTTTGGCTTTTATTTCATATATGTATATGTGTGTGTGTGTGTGTGTGTGTATATAAAAATACTCGGCTTGAATAATTTTGAGAGACTCTGACTAGTTGACCCCCTCCCTTCCCTACACTTAAAATTCTTCTTCTTTCACTCTAGCTTAGTGTCACGGGAATTAAAAATAATCTGAAATCAAAGAGTTCTCCAAAAACTATGGGCATGCACACACACAAACCCATACATACCACACACAAACGCACTCATGAGACACAGGTTCATCATCACTTTCTTGCTTCCTACTCACGTATTCTCTTCAGTTGGTCAGTTAGCATGAGGATCGCTTCGGTAAAATGCACACTCTATTCTGGGATAATGTCTGCATGTCTCTGAGCCAAAATAGCCAACTCTTTATTTTTCCTTATGGGGACTTTTCCTTGGCCTTGTTACACTGTAAAAAAGTATTTCCCAGCCCAAGAAAAAAAATGTCATTCTTTCTGATCCCATCGCAGTTGCCCTGGCTAAAGTTCAAAGATACCAAGATCCACAGAAGTCCAAATGCATGGTGATTTCTGCCCTCATCCCCATTCATAACTCTAGCTTTCTTATTTAAAAGCCCTTCACCTCTTTCTGAAGGTCTAACCCTCACCTCCTCCCTCTACCCAAATCTTAGATGTCTGCAGCAAAAGGAGGAGTCAGAAAGATGGAGAAAATAGAGGCCTCTTCCTTCCCGTTAGGGTAGAGTACTGTGCCTTTCCAGCCTTTTCCTTTTTTCTACTCCTTATGAAACCCAGTTTGTGTTCTGTGGTGGTCCCCTACCTCTCCTACCTCCTCCTGTTCCTCTTGTACTCACTCTTGATTTCCTTAGGCCCGGTCCCTAAGGAGGTTGTGTTGAGGAGATGTTAATGGTACACCTGTTAACAGTGGTGGTTGTGTATATTTTTATCTTCCGTGTCAAGGTCAACAAGCATGGAAGTTAGCAAGGTGTAAAATCACTGGACCAGAGAATGGATTTTGGATAATGAGTTTGGAATCTTTTCTAATTCTCTCCTCCTTGCATTCTAATGCACAGTATGAGAGATAGGATGTATCTATTGAGGAATGTATACAAAAGTGCTTTAAAATAGTTTATTTTGGAGCTATTGTCTAGTGAGTGTATTTCAAGAGTGGGCTTGGTTAAAAAGTGTGTCTTGGATACACCAAAGCTCAGGAATAAGTGCCTATATTTTAGGCTTATTTATAACTTGCAAAAGAGCAGCACGTGAACAAAGAATTTCTATGCTGAAGCCAATGTGTTTTAGGCATTTCACATTTAATAATTGATCATAATAAATATTGCTAATGCATTCTTTTTCCCTCTGTAGGAAGGTGCTTTTGCACTGGTATTTAAAAGTGTTCATTTTCCTGGCCAAGCAGTTGGCACAAGGTACGTACAAATTTAATAATGACTAATAATTATGTGTATTTTGAAACATTTGAATTATAAATGTGTTGTTTGTACACAGTGATTACCCTTAACTGTAAAGACTTGCCCTTTCCTGGAGACACCATGTGAATATATTTTTTTTCACATGTTCCTCCTTGTCCATTTCTCACCACTCTTCCATTTAACAGAATCCTTTAATAAAGCAAGTATATTTTGGCATTTGTAACCGGCCTTTGTACTGGGACACCATGCTTACTTTGTGAATTTGGATATTGAGTATTCTCTAGTTTTAGGCCCCAAACATTAACTTGCTCCATATTTTTGGGAAGTATATATTCTAAACAGATTCCTAGATAATTGTACCATCGCTGCTTTTGCTAAGATCATGACGTCATTTTTAGAACAGTGAGAAGCCCTAATATTTGGCAGGAGAGAGCTATTTTTAATAGGAAGGCAAGATGACTAAGGAGAAAGTGCTAAACATTCATGTATCAGAATTCTGTGTGCAGTGGAATGAAAGGTTCCATTTGACATTTTAAAAAGGAGAAACATTTCAGATACACTGTTTTTAGAATATGCATTGGCAAACTTTTCTGTGAAGGGCGAGAGAGTAAATATTTTAGCCTTTCTGGGCCATATGGCCTCCGTAGCACCACAGTTCTGCTGTTGTACTGCGAAAGCAGCCGCAGAGAATAGGTAAAAGAAAGAGCATGGCTGTGTTCCAGGTTCCAGTAAAACTCTTGTGTACAAAAGTAGACAAACCTGACCTCGGGGTCTATAGTCTGCTGCCCTCTGTCACTGAGTATTTTTTTTTTTTTAAGATTTTATTTATTTATTCATGAGAGACACAGAGAAAGAGAGAGACAGAGACACAGGCAGAGGGAGAAGCAGGCTCCATGCACTGGGAGCCCGATGTGGGACTCGATCCCGGGACTCCAGGATCACACCCTGGGCCATAGGCAGGCGCTAAACCGCTGAGCCACCCGGGGATCTCATCACTGAGTATTTTTTAAAAATTCTCTTTATGTTATTCTTCTGTTATACCTGAAGCCAAAGCTTAGAGGGAGAATTTGAACATTATTTGAAGAGTGTTGGCTCATTAAAATGCCTGTCAGTGCGTTATTTATGAAAATGGCTTAATTCTAATTTTGTGCTAACAGACGAGGCAGCCCTCTTTTGATTGGTGTACGAAGTGAACATAAACTCTCTACTGATCACATTCCGATACTCTACAGAACAGGTAAAAACTGTCCCTACGTCCTGCTATGAGGAAACTGTATAAAGTGCAGTAGATTTAAAGAATTGTGTTCATTAAATTGAAATAAATGCCTCTTTGGTCAGATCCACACATATGTGTATATATAGTTCTGTCTAGACATGAAAAGGATTTGTTGTTGTGATTCTTTGACAAGGAGAATTTTTTTCTGTTGTATATCCTTAGCTAGGACTCAGATTGGATCAAAATTCACACGGTGGGGATCACAGGGAGAAAGAGGTGGGAAATGCACTCTGCATGGATGGGGAGGAGTCTTATCCTCTTTTGTTCATTCTTTACTAATTCTTTGTTCTTGGAGTGAGTGAATGTGCTGGGCCTCTAAAAATGCTTTTTTATGGGGAAACATATTTTGACATTTTTCTAATTTGCAGAGTATATTTTGTCTGTCTGCTTTTGGCATTTAGAAAACCGCTTTTAATTTGTTTCTTTGAAATTTCTGAGATTTGAAATCATGAAGTTTTTTTGTCTTAAATAAGAATAATGTAAGATATATTATAAATAAGATGCTTAGACTGGGAACAGAACACTGCGTGCTAGGCTATTGTAGATTGAATTCACTGATAGTTATTTAATTTATCCTAACTTTTTACTAGATTATGTTTAAATGGTCTTTATTTTATGCATGACATTTTACTTTTAGATTTACATTCAACATTCTGATTGCCTTGTTTCAAATTGGAGTCTTTTTTTTTATTGTTTGAAGCTTATTTTTCTTTATAGGACTTTCAGTCATACAAATTCTGGATCATTTTATTGATATAATTAGACAGAAAACAAATGGCATGCCCTTCTCATTTACTTATTATTAAAAGCTTCCCAAGTGAAAGATAGGGAGTGGTAAATTCAGGAACTTGAAACCCATATTATTAATGTACAATTCTTGGTTTCTTGAAAAAAAAAATTAGCGAAAGACTAAACCTGTTCATTTTTAGATAGTGGCTGCTTTAGCTCCTTTATCTAAAGCAGAGTTCCTTAAGTAGCCTTCAGTCATGAAGTGTTAGCTTTTCTTCTTACTTCCTCCTGCCTATCCTTCCCTTTTCAGAAGAGAAATTCGTTTACCAGTGAGAGTACAGAATTTTGGAGCCAGAGTCCCAGATTTCTGTTTATAATCCTGCTCATGTATACATTACCTTTATGGTACCTTGTACAGTTTCTTAGACTGCTTTTAGGAAAAAAAAAAAAAAGGAAGAACATTGGCCTAAGGTCTTAAGAAGTTTGAAGAAAACCTTTAACGTGAGACATCTTTTTAAGATCGTGAATTATGGGATCCCTGGGTGGCGCAGCGGTTTGGCGCCTGCCTTTGGCCCAGGGCGCGATCCTGGAGACCCGAGATCGAATCCCACGTCGGGCTCCCGGTGCATGGAGCCCGCTTCTCCCTCTGCCTGTGTCTCTGCCTCTCTCTCTCTCTCTCTCTCTGTATGACTATCATAAATAAAATTAAAAAAAAAAAAAAAAAGATCGTGAATTATGTTTTAGTAACCTTTATTTCTCTAGCTCCTAATAGGTAGATAATGTGTGACTCTGCAAAGTTTAGTTGGAAAAGTTGAGCCTCTTATTGACGAGGCTGTGTAAAGGGGAGAATATGGGACTGGCTTTTGGATTTTGCTATTTTCTCCAGGTCTAACTGCTTACAGAATAAAAGGGGGTGGTAATAATTGTGTTCCACTCAAATCAGATGAGATAATCAACGTATGGCAGAACTTTTTATAGAGTCTAAGAGTCATGGTATAGGTATCAGGTGGTAATGTTCTTTTCATTTAAATAGGCAGTGGTAGCTTAAATCCTTTTAAATGTTATAATTAAATATACCTTGTTACTTGAAGAATAAACATTTGGAGGAGGAATTTAGTGAAACTTGACAATGTGAGGACATTTTATAACCTAAGGCTGGTTGTATTTGTTTTGAAAATATAGATGCTAGGCTATCCTTCTACATATTTTTTAATTCACTTTTTTTACATCAGTAAAATTCACTGTTTCTGATGTGCAGTTTCATGAGTTTTGTCAAATGCACACCGTTGTATAACCACCACAATCAGAGTACAGGACAATTCCATCCCCCTAAAAGTTCCCTGCAGGGATAGCTTTGTAGCCAGCCCTTGTTCCCAGTCCCAGGCCTTGGCAAACACTGATCAACACGTTTAATCTTTCTGTAGTGTTACTTTTTCTGGGATGTCATCTTATACATGTTTTTTAAAGTGTGGTATCTTTTTTTGCTGTTGAACTTGGATGGAAAGAACTGTTCTATTTTCATGTCTAAAACACATCAGATTAGCACGGATTATGGAGAACTTTGGATGTACTTTACAGACATGCATTTTAGAGGCTAGATACAATATGAGTTTTTACAAGTGTATTTATAGTATCCTCTGGCCTTGTGTCCATAGTTATAAGGTCTACTCTGTCCTAATCTCAGAAAAAGGTGCTGCTTTTGTCTCTGACATTTAAATAATCTTCAATTAATGGTTTTCCCCCCTCTATTTGTCTAATTTGCCAAACTTCATTTTGCTTTTCAGTTTTGACTTTTGTTGTGAATGAGCAAAAAGGAAAAAAAATACTTCATTCGTGACTTGACAAATTAAGTAGAGATGTCAGAATTCTCAAGTTCTAAAGGATTAAAAGGGATTAAAGGATATTATTATTGCAGAAGGACTTTTATCCTGACTTAAAAGAAATATAAGAAAACTCAATTTTAAGAAAGAAGAGGTCCTAGGTGTATATTTCCAGTCCTTAGTAGCAATTGCCACATATGGTATACCATGGTCAGGGAGTTTTAAGTATCTTTGTTTTGTTTTGTAATCAGAATTAGTGTAGGCTACACCTTGATTTGTTGTACTGACTTACTGTTAAAATCTAGGGCAAAGTTTTGTTATGAGATAATAAAAGTTAATATGCCAGTATTATTAATTAATAATTATGCCAGTATTATTCATTTTAATAATTAAAATGGCATAAAATATGCCATTTTATTCATTGTACAGTTTTGAATTTTTAATGTAATTTTTATAAGTTTAGTTACACAGATGTATGTATTCTATCATGTTTTGTATGAAGTTAAGTGAAGATTAGGTTTACATACTTTTGATTTAAAAAAAGTTAGTGCAATTAGTGAATTATTTACCTTTTACCAGGAAAATAAATAATCATATTTTAAAAATGTGTAATGCAGCACTATTACTGCCACGCTCTCTTTGATAGTTGCTGTTTCACTCTACACCTTTGTCTCTTGTTCTTGTTGGCTTATTGCATGGAAATAAGGTGATCTACCTAGCTTTTTAAAGTTGCTGGAATTATTTTGCGTTGCTATGATTTTTTGTTGATTTTGTAGAAAATTATGTATATTTATATATTGGCTATGGTTTTCTACATGTTTGTTGATTTGTGTTAACTCTGTGCTCTAGGCAAGGACAAGAAAGGAAGCTGCAATCTCTCTCGTGTGGACAGCACAACTTGCCTTTTCCCTGTTGAAGAAAAGGCAGTGGAGTATTACTTTGCTTCTGATGCAAGGTGAGCTTCCTTCACTGATTCAGAGAAAACCAAAAGGCAGTTTGTAGTAGCTAGGCATGCTATGTGTGAGAATATATCAGTTAGGGAAAATGTGTCTTTTTGGAGATGGGGTTCTAAAAATACTTTTTCTCCCAATTCAAAGCATTAGATCAATTTACCAAGAAGAGAACAGTCCTTGAGACTTGTGCCTGCATATTTACTCTGAGCTCTTGTATTATTTTTCCTCTTCTTTCTGGAGCATTACCCAGGTTTTATAGGGAGGAGAGATTTTTAGATTGGAGAATAGAATGGCTTAGCGTCCCACCAATTCCAGTATGGTTGCTAAACCATTGTAGTTTTTGTCTAATAAGGACACTTGCCTTTTTAATTCAGAAGTAATTTACAGCATAATCGCTTTTATAAAAGAAATAGTACTAGACCAGGACATTTTGAGTGAAAAATACCCTGAGATGCTTAGATGCATTTATAAATGGAATACTAACAGTGATGATGATAAAGTGGATCACTCAGGTTGCCAACAGGTATTTGAGTCATTCGTTGTGCCTGAAAGCGAGGGGATCTGAAGATGAGAAAGTGTCGTAGTTTAGGACTTCCGGGAATGCATCATCTCAGTGAGAGAATAAGCTTCACTGTTTCCTAATTTTTGCAGGAGTGTAGTCAGTGCTAGGATGCATCATTGTTGTCATTAAGTAGGTTTGTTACAGAATTTATAGTCATGATTTTAATAAACTGGAAATTGCAGAAGCTTTCCATCCTTTTGTCATTCATTCATTCATACATATTGCACATTCTGAGCAAAGCTATGTGCTAGGCTTAAGAGACAATGATCAGTAAAAATAAAAATATACTTGTCCGAGGGGGGGCCTGGCTGGCTCAGTCTGGGGAGCCTGTGACTCTTGATCTTAGGGTTGTGAGTTTGACCCCCATGTTGGGGGTGGAGATTACGCCAAAAAAAATTTAATATGTATATAATAATAAAATATACTTCTGTGTGTATACACACACACACACACACACACTTGTCCCTGAGGAGCTTTTTCTTAATAAAGAAGACACAAGTCTAGAATTCCAGTTGCAACGAGAGCTACAGAATGTCTGTGGCAGGGTGACTTACCCTCCTATGGGTAAATTTCTTTAAGGGAGTGACACTTATCTCTCCCTTGGTAAGTTGTTAGGAGTTAATTAGGTGAAGAGTTAGAGGGGAGAACGTTCATTTTCTTGGTATGAGTGTGGCTGGAATGAAGAGAGGAAGTTTGGTGGGAGATGAAGCTAGAGAAGGAGGTGGGGTCATGGTAAGATGTTTTGTTGTTTTCTGAAAAGCCAAAGGGAAGCCATCAAGCTTGGGTGGGTGAAAGAGAAATCTTGGTTTGAATTGCCTTTTGATACTCATTTTGGCGGAAATGGAAAATGCATGGATGGAGGGAGGGAAAGTGGTTGGATAAGTTAACAGGTTGCTGCAGTAGTTCAGCCAAGAGCTAATGGTAGCTAGAACTGGTCTGTGGTGGCAGACCTAGAGAGAAGCTTTGAGAAATATTTAGGAGTTAAAATTGAAGGGTTTGGCGATAGAATGAGGAGGAAATAGCCATGCTTTCTGATTTGATCTAGTCTAATTTGGTTTAGGGTGCTGCACAGAGCACAGTTATTCATTGTCCAAAGTAACCGCCCACTGCCCTGTAGGAAGGGGCTTTGGTAACCAGAAAGTTATCAGAGATACTATATATTTTATTTTATTTTTAAAAGACTTATCTATTTATTTTAGAGGAGGGGGGCAGAGGGAGAGAGAGCGAATCTCAAGCAGACTCCCTGCTGAACATGGAGCTCATCGTGGGGCTTGATTCCACGACCCTGAGATCATGACCTGAGCCAGATGCTCAACTGACTGAGTCACCCAGGCGCCCTAAGTTTGTATTTGAATTTGGTCTGTGTGTCCTGATGACAGTTTTATTTTTAAATGCAGTTTCTTTTTTTTTTTAATTTTTATTTATTTATGATAGTCACAGAGAGAGAGAGAGAGAGAGAGAGAGAGGCAGAGACACAGGCAGAGGGAGAAGCGGGCTCCATGCACCGGGAGCCTGACGTGGGATTCGATCCCGGGTCTCCAGGATCGCGCCCTGGGCCAAAGGCAGGCACCAAACCGCTGCGCCACCCAGGGATCCCCGACAGTTTTATTTTTAATGATCATTCTTGGTTACTGATCATAGTATCTCCTTGAACATTTTATAGTGCTGTCATAGAACATACCAATCGTGTCATCTTTCTTGAAGACGATGATGTCGCAGCGGTGGTGGATGGCCGTCTTTCTATCCATCGAATTAAACGAACCGCAGGAGATCACCCTGGACGAGCTGTGCAAACCCTCCAGATGGAACTCCAGCAGATCATGAAGGGTGAAAGCTTTTGTCATGTTATCACTTGGTGTTCTTGATAGAAAGGAGACCTTCTCCTTCCTGTCGTGTAGGGATCTGATGACACAGTGCTGCCTGAAATCTTGCACACGATTGGTGAGCAGGTGACCCCAAAAAAGGGATGACTCTTTGGAAAAATTACCTGCTGATCTTCAAGTAGTTGTTCTTTAGACTAATTCATGGTTCTGTTTCTAACATTAAAAGGGGACCCCTGGGTGGCTCAGCAGTTTAGCGCCTGCCTTCAGCCCAGGGCATGCTGCTGGAGTCCCAGGATTGAGTCCCACGTTGAGCTTCCTGCATGGAGCCTGCTTCTCCCTCTGCCTGTCTCTGCCTCTCTCTCTCTATGTCTATCATGAATAAATAAATAAAATCTTTAAAAAAAAAGAGAGAGATTAAGTAGCACTTGATATTTTTAAGATACTTTATAAGGCTTATTCCTCTCTTACTTTCTGTGCTTCAATTTTCTCATATGTAAAATGGGGATAATAGGACCTGCCTCATTAAGGTTGAAGAGAGCTGATTTATGTAGAGCCTTCAGAACAGAACACCCTTAGTGAGCCCTACATTATGTTTGCTGTTGTTAAGATTATTATGGTCTTAATTTTTATTCTCCTTTCTCACGGGGCCGAGGTGGGCTGGAAGCCACCATTTATTACATAGCTGCTATATGTCGGGTGTGCCCTATATCCACACTACAGCGCCGTGAAGTAGTCACTGTGCTTACAGATAAAGGAATTTCTCCAGAGCCATTTAGGTGCTGGAGGATAGAACTATGGTTTGAACCTAGATCTGACTCTAAATCTTAAGTTTGTCCCCTTCCTCTGTTTTGCTCTAACTGCATATTTTAGGTATAAAGTTATTAATAAAGCGGATTTTCCTCCTTACTTGATTATTTTTCTTCACATTGGGTAAAATGTCCCACGTGAATATTGTGCTCCATCGCATGAGCCCTTGTTTCATTTACTAAGGTTCTGTTCCAGGAGGTAGACTTTTTGGTTGTGTACAAATTTCTTAACGATATAATTTCTGTTACTTTAGGCAACTTCAGTTCATTTATGCAGAAGGAAATTTTTGAGCAGCCTGAGTCCGTTGTGAACACGATGAGAGGAAGAGTCAACTTTGATGACTACACTGGTAATCAAACACGAATGATGACTTCAGGGGGTCCTGTGGGGGTGGCAGTGGCAGCCTTGAAGGGTCATTGTCCCTCCCAGCCGTGGAGGAGGCTGTGGCTGCAGCCTCCAGGGGTGCCAGTGTAGCTAAGACAATGAGGGGGATGGTGATTGGGGCTCGGGGGTGGGGAGAGGGCTTCTGTTTGGGAAGATGAGGAAGTTCTGGGGATGGATGGTGGTGATGGCTGCACAAGTGTGAATGCGTAATGCCACTGAACTGCACGCTTAAGGATTGTTCAACGTTAAATTTACGCTACGGATACTTTACCTCAATAAAAGGGGGGAGGTAAGAAGGAATGGTTGCCAGAGGCTGCAGGGCCGGGGGTGGGGAGGGATTCTAATGGGTATGGGATTTGGGATGGGTGCTGAAATGCCCTAAAATTGGATAGTGGTGACAGTTGCACCGCTCCGAATATCCTAAGGACCACTGATTGTGTACACTTTAAGAGGGTGAATTTATGGTATGTGACGTATCTCAATAAGGTCATGCAAAATGTAAAGAATGACTAGAAAGTCGCATTTGAAAACTGTCACAGGAGTGTTAGCAGGATTTTCCAGGGGTGGGGGAGGTCCTCTGGTGTGCCGTGAAGAACTCTTAACTTCCTTTCCCTTCGGAACGCCGCTGCTGGGCCCTTGCTCCGTGGTAGGGGCGGCTGTGGCACCGCCAGTTCCGGGAGGAGCGAGGCCTGGGCCTCCCGGGGGAAGCTCCCGTGTGCAAGCTCCCGTGTGCCTGCTCAGCCTAGATTCTCTCAGCTTCTAAGTGAGGGAAGGTGTGAACTTGCCCACAGGCTCTCCGGGCGTGTGCTTCACCTTCCTGTTGAAGATGGGCTGAGTGCCGCTCTGGTCTTGTTTCCGGAAACTGCCTGGACCGGGTGTCACGGGAGTTCACGTACCTTGCAGAGATGAGTTTGAGAATGACTTTCTGAGGTCCTCAGATGTCTGTGAACTGTTTATTGGGAGATCACATTTTTGGAACACCGCGTATTCATCGTGACCGGCTAAATAAACAGTTTAACAAACTTTGGGTGAAGCTTCTCAGCATTAATTAGTTTTTGAGAAATAGTTGCTGGTGTGCAAAAATCTCTCCCTGAGTCTGCGTGCCGTCCGTACAGTATTAAGTCCTGTTAATAATGATTTCTCTGAGTAAATGCTGTCTGTCTATCTTCCTCTTTTCTGAGCAGCATCAGACTTTCTCAGCGGGAGAGATTTATTGAAGCTGAAGTCCAGGTTGAGCATCTGTTCAGAACCGCATGCTGCCCGTAGTTGTTCTGATACGGCCTCTCTGAGGTTCTTATAAATCTGCAAGAGGGGTGAATGTAGACTTATTTAAAGAAAGGTAAAATACGATAAATGACACCAGAAACAGTTTCATGTTGAAATATTTAAAGTTCAGTGTTGAATTTGGAGGAGAGAAGAAATCTGTGGGCAGGGCCTTCGGAGGCGGGCGTGAGCCGCGAGGATGGAGGGTGAGTAGGATGTGGGAGCCGGGGGGGAGGGAGGACCGGCAGCAAGCTGTCGGGGCGGTGTGCCCGCTGTCGGGGTGGTGGCGGTGTGCCCGCTGTCGGGGCGGTGTGCCCGCTGTCGGGGTGGTGGTGGTGTGCCCGCTGTCGGGGCGGTGTGCCCGCTGTCGGGGCGGTGTGCCCACTGTCGGGGTGGTGGCGGTGTGCCCGCTGTTGGGGCGGTGTGCCCGCTGTCGGGGTGGTGGTGGTGTGCCCGCTGTCGGGGTGGTGTGCCCGCTGTTGGGGTAGTGGCAGTGTGCCCACTGTCGGGGTGGTGGCGGTGTGCCCGCTGTTGGGGCGGTGTGCCCGCTGTCAGGGCGGTGGTGGTGTGCCCGCTGTCGGGGCAGTGTGCCCGCTGTCGGGGTGGTGTGCCCGCTGTCGGGGCGGTGTGCCCACTGTCGGGGTGGTGGCGGTGTGCCCGCTGTCGGGGCGGTGTGCCTGCTGTCGGGGTGGTGTGCCCGCTGTCGGGGTGGTGGCGGTGTGCCCGCTGTCGGGGTGGTGTGCACACTGTCGGGGTAGTGGCGGTGTGCCCACTGTCGGGGCGGTGGCGGTGTGCCCGCTGTCGGGGCGGTGTGCCTGCTGTCGGGGCGGTGTGCCCGCTGTCGGGGTGGTGTGCACACTGTCGGGGCGGTGTGCCCGCTGTCGGGGCGGTGTGCCCGCTGTCGGGGCGGTGTGCCGTCTAGTTCGCCACGCTGCATGCGGAGAGGAGTGAGGGGCGGGGTCTGAGGGGAGACGGGGCGCTGCCGGGCGTCCGTGGACGTTGGCATGCTGTGCGGGGCCCTGTGTAGGCCATGCGGAGCCGTTAGCAGGCCCGAGCGCACCCCGAGAGCCCCCGTGGGAGGCCGGGCCTGGGGCGACCGCGGGAGGGGGGCGGCGGGGAGACGGCAGCGGCACCTGCTGCTGCGGGGAGCGGAGGACCCAGGCCACCAGCAGCAGGGCCTCCTCCGGTGTTTATGGAAGAAAGAGCAGGAAAAGAGGAGTTCCGCAAGGGAAGACCGGGAGATAAATGCCCAGAAAGCCCTTTTGTCAGCGTTATGCGCCTTGTAAAGTTGTCCTACAAGCAGGAGAGCTGTTCGCTCTTTCGTTGTAAAGGTAAGGACATCCCGCCCCGTCGGCGTGAGCGTCTTGCGGAGCCCACGTCCCTGCGCTTCACGAGCCGAGCTCGGGCCCTGCTGCTTGGAGCCCGGCCCGCCCCGTCCACTGGAGCCCGGCCCCCGAGAGCATCGCCTCCCGGCCTCGGGGGCCTGCCAGTTTCCAGGGAGGTAGCGTCGCCCAGCTCGTCTCACCCGCTTCCTTCGTGTCATTCTTGGTCACCGCCCGAAGTACCAGCGTCTCTGACGGTCTCACGGCTTTCACACCGAGTCCGTCCACACCGCTCCACGTTGCGTGGCGGGAGGCCCCGCGAGTACTGCTCGCCGTCCGCCCCGAGCTCTCAGCGCCGGGCCGCGGGGGGACCTGGGCCGCGGGGGGGACCTGAGCCGTGGGGGGAGCTGGGCGCCTGGCTCTCACCCAGGCCGTCTGTGACTCTGCTGGGGCTCGTGGTGCATGTCCTCTTAGTATTGAAACATAAAAAGGACGACACAAGATTACTCAGAAAAATAAAAAGCAAAACCTATGTCTTGGTTTATATCATAACCTGTGAAGGTAGAACAAAGTGTGGGGAGATAGAGAGCAGGGGCACAATAGACAGCCCACGGGGTGTGGACAGATCACAGGGTGTGGACAGCCCACGGGGTGTGGACAGACCACGGGTGTGGACAGCTCATGGGGTGTGGACAGACCACGGGTGTGGACAGCCCATGTGGTGTGGACAGACCACGGGGTGTGGGTGGATCACAGGGTGTGGACAGCCCCATGGTGAGGAGACAGCCCATGGGGTGTCAGACACAAGAGGTGCCACCCGGGGGTGTGCATGTGCGGCCAAGAAGACGGACTTGGGGACGAGGTGTGGGAGGGTGAGGGGAGTGAGGGGAGCAAGGAGAGCGAGGCGCCCAGGTGGCCTGCCCCGGGTATGCGGGAAATAGGGGTTGAAAAATTGAGTGGATGTTGAGTGAGAATTTGTCACGAGCAGAGACCCGGGCTCGTGTTGGGGTGTTTCTCCAGCAGGTGGCCTTCGAAGCACACGGAGAAATCTCTGGAGGCTGAAAGGTGTGGGCGGGCTGTGGCTGTGGGGCCGGCGGGGAGGTGGGAGGCAGGCGGTGGGCGCTGCCCTCAGCTGCGGGGTGCAAGGTGGCGCCCCCGGGGAGGGCGGGAAGGGGCCGGGCAGCACTGCTCAGAGCGCTTCGGCCGCCTGGGGAGACTCCTGGGAGCTTCGGTCTCGGCAGGCGGGAGGAAACACGCCGGTGCTGGTGCCTCCTTCCCGGAGTTGACAAACCTGCCCGCGTCCTGTACCCCCACCCCCGGCGGGCAGTCCCGCCCCGGCCCCTGCTGAGCTCGTGGGTGCCCCCGTGTGTGGGCCCGCGGGCTGGGCGGGTGCCGCAGGGCTGGGGCTTGGTTTTCAAACCTGCTTGGTTTTCAAAACCAGAGACAACTGTGTTTCCTGAGAGGAATATAAATTTAAACGGTGGTGGTGTTTCCCCCGTTGGCGGTGGACACTCACAAGAAGTGGTTGCCTGTTTCATGTGGTTCTTTCCTAAATAATTATATTCAAAATTTCATTTCAGTGAATTTGGGCGGCTTGAAGGATCACATTAAGGAGATCCAGAGGTGTCGGCGTCTCATTCTTATTGCTTGTGGGACAAGTTATCACGCTGGTGTAGCAGTAAGTGGCTGCTTAAGATTTTAACTGATGTTGGATATTAGAAGGCGTCTGTAACATACCACGTGAAGTTCTGCTTTGTTAAAACACCGTGTTACCTTTTCATGTTATTAAGACAAAAATCAGGGCAGTTGGGGGCAGAAATGTTAAGAGCTGCTTGGAATTATTTATCAATGGAAGACTTGGATATACAGGTAGATGACCTGCAGTGACTTCATGGAAGGCAAAGTGTTTCTTTTTCTTTTTCTTTTTCTTTTTCTTTTTCTTTTTCTTTTTCTTTTTCTTTTTCTTTTTCTTTTTCTTTTTCAAGATTTATTTATTTATTCATGAGAGACCCAGAGAGAGGGGCAGAGGGAGAAGCAGGCTCCCTGTGGGGAGCCCGATGCGGGACTCAATCCCAGGGCCCCAGGGTCACGGCCTGAGCGGAAGGCAGACGCTCCACCCTTCAGCCACCCAGGCGTCCCAGGCAAAGTGTTCCTTACAGAGAGACTTCCATAGGAGCAGTCCTTAGGTTTTGCTTATCATTTCCTCGGCTCAGACAGATGGCTGGTAACATGTGTGAACCTCAACAGGATTTTACTGGGTAGGCACATTTCTGCAAACGAAGGAAGTCTGCTTCTCGTCAGACTTTGTTCTTTATTCTCTTGAAAGCTAATTCAAAAAAATTATTTAAATTTTTTACAATTTTATTGAGAAATAATAGACATACATCATTGTGTAACTTGAAGACGTATAGCTTGGTGGTTCGACTTAGATCTATCGTGAAGTGATGGCCACGGTAGGTTCGGTTAGCATCCATCTTCTCATAGAGGTACAATAAAAACAAGAGTAAAGGAAAGACATTTTTCTCTGTGATGAGAATTCTTAGGATTTACTGTCTGGACTCTCCTGTGTATCCTACACCAGTGTTTGCAGTCGTCATCCTGTCGTACGTTACAGCCTCGTGTTTGTTTATCTTATAACTGAAAGTTTGTACCTTTTACCTCCTTCCTCCAATCCCTTCCTCCAATCCTCCCTCCCCCAGCCCCAAATTCTAGTAACCACCAGTCTGATCCCTTTTTCTATTAGTTTTTGTTTTACATAAAAGATTCCACATATAGGTGAATCATACAGTATTTGTTTTTGTCTGTGATACTTGTTTCACTTAGCGTAGTGCCCTCAAGATCCATCCATGTTGTCCCAAATGGTTGGATTTCCTCATTTTTCACAGCTGAATAATATTCCTCAGAGTGTGTGTGTGTGTGTGTGTGTGTGCGCGCGTGTGCGCACATGTACATACACACCACAACTTTATCCATTCAGCAATTGATGGACCCTAGGTTGTTTCTTTGTCTTGGCTTTTGAGAATAATGTTGCTGAGAACCTGAGGGTGCAGATGGCTTTTCAAGTTAGTGTCTTCTTTACCTCTGATATCCACATAATCAGAATTGCTGGATCATATGGTAGCTCTATTTTTGATCTTTTCAGGATCTTCCATAGTGTTCTCCATGGTGGCTGCACCAATTCTCATTCCCACCCACAGTGTTCAGGGTTCCCTTTTCTTCACATCAACACAGTGTTTGTTATTTCTTATCTTTTTGATGATGGCTATGCCTACAGACATGAGGAGCTGTCTCCTTGTGGTTTTATTTATTTATTTATTTATTTATTTATTTATTTATTTTTAAAAGATTATTTTTTTATTCATGAGAGACACACAGAGAGAGAGGCAGAAACACAGGCAGAGGGAGAAGCAGGCTCCACGTGGGAGCCCGACACAGGACTCCATCCTGGGTCTCCAGGATCAGGCCCTGGGCTGAAGGTGGCGCCAAACTGCTGAGCCACCCGGGCTGCCCTCATTGTGGTTTTAAAGTGCATTACCCTAAGGACTAGTGATTTTGAGCATCTTTTCATGTACCTTTTGGCCATTTGTATATCTTCTTTGTATATAAGAAGATATACAAATGGCCAATTTTTACCTGTATATTCAGGTCTTTTGCCCATTTTTAAACTGGATTAGTTGTTTTTTTTTTTTTTTTCAGTTGTATATTTTGGATATTAGTCCCTTATCAGATAACATGGTTTGCAGATATTTTTTTTCCCATTCTATAGTGTGACTTTTCACTTTGCTGATGGTTTCTTTTGCTGTAGTTTGATGTACTCCCACTTTTTTATTTTTTACTTTGTTGCTTGTACTTTAGGTGTCATAGATAAGAAGTCAATACCAAGACCCATGTCAGGGAACTTAGTTCCTGTGTTTTTTTCTAGGAAGTCTGTGGTCTTAGGCCTTACTTTTAAATCTTTAATCTAAAATAAAATTAAATAAATAAATCTTTAATCCATTTCGAGTTAATTTTTGGGAAGCTGAAATTCTGTATCAAAGATGTGTGTTGGTTGTCAGTGCAGAAGTGCAGGAATATAATGTTCTTTTAGGCCAATAAATCAGATCCACATGAGGTTTTCTTATAAAGACGACATTTATAGTGCTGTTGGTGTCAATTCCCACAAGTACAGGAGACCCTTACACATTGGGTTTCTACTTCTAGAATTGATTCCAAAGTTTATGACATAGTAATTTTTTATTTGCTGGGTCAAAAATATCTATGATCTGTACTTATGGGAGCCAGTCATGTAACTAGTGGTGGAAACTGGCTGGTTGTCCAGCCCCTGCATCTCAGTTCTCTAACCCACCCACTCCCCAAATCACCTGGTTTAAAGAAAGTCTGTGGTGCCTGGTGGCTCAGTGGGCTGAGTGTCTGCCTTCGGCTCAGGTCATGATCCTAAGGTCACAGGATTGAGCCCCAAGTCCTTGCCTTGGGCTCCTTGCTCAGCAGGGTCTGCTTCTCCCTCTGCCCTTCACCCTGCTCATGCTCTCTCTCTCTCTCTCTCTCAAATAAATAAAATCTTTAAAATGAAAAGTAAAGTCTAGGTAGTATTGAAGGGGAGAGCTCTAAGAAAGAGCTTGTTTTGAACATAGGAAAAGAAAGGATGAATTAAAAAAATATAAATGAAGGGATTGGCCAGTTCCCTGCGGCTTAGTCTGTTGTTAATGAATGAGCCCTCTATTCAGAAGTAAAAGATTTGATTAAATGTTTCTTCTGATGCTAAACCTGAATTTTAGGGCAGAAATTATATGCTATGTTAGAATTCTCTAATTATGAAATTTGAGAAAATGTAAGGTTTGTTTTGTTTTGTTTTTTGGTAGCTGCTGAGATTACTATAATTAACAAACATTCAAAGTCCCTTTGTGGTTTATCATGCAAAATAGTGTCGTTAATTCTGTTCTATCTAGTTTTGTGGGTTTTTTGGGTGGGGCTCAAAATGAATGACACATACGCATAAATGTTTTGTTATTTAATATGTATCCTGAACAATAACCATCAAAATCATCCTAAGTGTAGTTTTCTTTTCAAAACGTTAATTGTGTCTGGGTTTTTACAGTGACCTACAATAGAATTTATAACAATATATTAGTCTTTTATGATGCAAATATGTCGTTCTGTGTATTCATAAAGAGTTGCTTCCACTGAAAGAAAAAGACATTTATTAGCACAGATAAACCTTGAGTTTACTTTTTTGGGGTATATTTAAAAATATCTGGTAAGTTGCTATTTGTATCTTTCTCTTTGAAGAATTTAATTCTAGTGTAACATTATAAACGAGAGGGTAAAATTTGATTTCTATTTGAAGGGAAATGTTCAGCATGTTAGGATCAGTAACCTATTTATGTATAATTAGTAAAATACATTAGTGGAAAAGATTAAGGTGTCAAACCAAAGTTACAGAACAAAACAGTTTAGTTTACTTTTGTGGACAAGAAAGTTAAAGGGATGTGAAGTAAGGAAACCTGTTCAGTTCCTCACTGCTGGAAGGAAGAATGCAGTGACAGGGCAAGAGATGGCTGGGGCCCTTTTCCTGCAGAAGCAGGTGGTCTCCTCCACCATAACTAAATATATGCACCTGTAGGGCCTAAAATTTTTGCTACCTAAAAGTTGTTTTTTCTATTATTTTAAATTTTCTGATGTTTAGAGTAGAAGAAATTGAATTAAAATGGAAATTAGTGAAAGAAGTGCTAAGGTGCTGTTTGCATAGAAGCATATTGCCCTCTACTTGGTCTTCATACTACACAGTTTGGAAATAGTGAGCTTAAGTAGGATTTCTAAAGTGTATTGATTTTTTTGGAAACAGTACCATTTATGAATACATAGTATTTCTGAAGTGTTTAATTTATGAGGTGTTTATGTATCTGTGTTTTATCTCATTTGAAATCTCTCAGTGACTTGGTATTATATGAATTGTCATTTCAAGATTAGGAATTGGGAAATTAGAGATAATATACAAGCTAACTCAGAACAGTGCTTTTTTCTGCTTCTCAAAACATTTTATATGTGCGGGTATATTTGCTTTTAAGAATACATGCATTGATAACTGCCAAAGAGACTTGTAGTAAAATGTTAACAGCACTTGTGTCCTGACTGGTGGGATTTTGATGATTTTTTTATGCTTTAATCAATACTGTTTGTATTTTCTAACAATGCATATGTATCATTTTCATAATCATAAAAAAATGAAAAGTGTACATTGAATTGAATCCAAGGAAGTCCAGCGAGAAAGTATTTGAAGCTTATATGACGAAGTTAACTTTTTCTCTGCAGACACGTCAAGTTCTCGAAGAGCTGACTGAGTTGCCTGTTATGGTGGAGCTTGCCAGTGATTTCCTGGATAGAAACACACCAGTTTTTCGAGATGATGTTTGCTTTTTCATTAGTCAGTCAGGTATGCTAATTTTAAAGACTTGACTATCATTCTAATAATTACAGCATGTCTTTTTTTTTTTAAAAGACTTTTAAAAAAAATTTTATTCATTTATTCATGATAGAGAGAGGGGGCGGGGGGCAGAGACACAGGCAGAGGGAGAAGCAGGCTCCATACAGGGAGCCCGACGCAGGACTCAATCCGGGGACTTTAGGATCATGTCCTGGGCCAAAGGCAGGCGCCAAACTGCTGAGCCACCCAGGGATCCCTAATTACAGCATGTCTTGGCAAAAATTGACATTTAAAGATATACAAGTATTACAGATGATTTGACAAACACAGATTTATTTTGATATTACATAATTCCTTATGAATTAGAAAATTAACACATTTTACACTTAAAGGGGTGAATTTTCAAAGACAAGGAAAGGAGAGCCTAAAAAATAGGAACTTACTATTAAAAGTTTTACAAATTTATTATTTTGAAATGCATACTTTTGGTTGTTTTTTTTTAAGATTTATTTTAGAGAGCATTGTGTGAGCTGGGTGTGGGGGAATGTGGAGTAAGAGAGAGAGAGAGAATCTGAAGCCGACTCCGCACTGAATGTGGAACCCGATGTGGGGCTTGATCTCATGACCCTGAGATCATGACCTGAGCCAAAATCAAGCGTCGGATGCTCAACCCACTGAGCCACAGGTGCCCCAAGGGCATGTTTTAAATTTTACTTAAGCAAATGATACTGACGAAAGTGTAGTCAGTTTTTTTGTTTTTGCATCTAAGAAACCGTGTCTGCTGACTGCTCTGTGACTTTTATCTTCCTGCTTTCATAGGTGAGACCGCAGACACCCTGATGGGTCTTCGGTACTGCAAGGAGAGAGGAGCCTTAACTGTGGGGATCACAAACACGGTGGGCAGCTCCATATCCAGGGAGACAGACTGTGGGGTTCACATTAACGCCGGGCCCGAGATCGGCGTGGCCAGCACGAAGGTAAGTTACTGACTTAGTTCTCTCACCTGTCTGATTGTAGTGCAGCTAGGACACCCTCATCCATACCTTATGGTTCATTTGGTAGCACTTACAGAGCCCTTACAGTTTACTAATCATTGTAATTGTTGTAAGGCTGGGTGGCCTGTAGTAGATAAAACACTGTTCCCTCCCTCAGTCCCATTAAAAGGGACAGAGGATCTAACATACATGCTGTCTGTTTCCATTCATCACTTACGTTCCTCTTGCGGGTACAGTGGGGTACATGGTAAGTGCAGGTCCTCTTCTTCTATTAAGTAGAGTAGGAAATTAGAGAAATAACAGAAACACCCAGCTTAATCCATTTAATTTTTAATTATTTTTAATTCTAATAATAATAAATTTTTATTTACATACTCATAGCTTCTAATACACATGCCTAAATATACACACTACCCATGAAAGTTTGTAAGAGGGTGCGCACTTTTTGGCATACAATCTGCCTATTTAAAAAAATTAAAATGAGTGTTATATGACAATATCTGCTTCTCTTTGGATACTGTATCTGTGGAGACTTAAAGCATCTTTTTTTTAAGACTTTTTTAAAAAAACATTTTATTTATTTATTCCTGAGAGACACAGAGAGAGAGGCAGAGACACAGGCAAAGGGAGAAGCAGGCTCCACGCAGGGAGCCCGACACGGGACTCGATCCCGGGACTCCAGGATCACGCCCTGGGCTGAAGGCGGCGCTAAACCCCTGAGCCCCCCGGGTGTCCCTTAAGACCTGTTGAAACTACTTTGCTCTTTGAAATTGGAATATGCATAGATTTAGTATTAGTCATAAAAATAGGAATCTTAGATCTATAAATGCAAAAGATGTTCTCTGTCCACAGTTGTAGTACTCTTTATGATTTCAACATTTCTGTTTTTTCTGCTTAAATGTAGTATTTCCTGCTGATTGTCTAATAAGATGCTTAGGTATCGGTGGATTTGATTCTAATTAAGGTGTGTGGAAGATGATGTACAAAACCACATTTGAATTTTTTTTTCCTTTTAAAGAACCTCAGAATTTTTTTTTTTGGAAAATCTGTGATTCTTATGTAAAAACTCTGAGTGAGGTTTTTTGTTTCTTGGTTACTTTGATGTTGCTAACACTGTAATTTACAGAAAGCTGAAACCTGAATTTTCTCCATGTGGTAATTAAAACATGTAAGATGTTTGTGCTTGGGTTTCCATTCTGTGCCTGAATAAATAACCAGCCTCCCTCAGCAGCAGCTTATGGATTTTTGGAACAGTATCCAGACAGACAGCTTTGATCAGGGATTGGAATTCCAGGGCTCCTTTATTCACAACACATGGTAGAACAGGGCTTCACCACGGGGTATGTGGGATATGGGATCACCAGTGCATGGATGCCATTGACTTACCTTTTTACTAAAATCTTTCTTGAACTGTGAGCTGTCACAGGAAGGACACTTTTTTTTATTTCTAATTCTGTTGTTCACAAAAACTTTAATTTTCTAAACATTTAATTATGATTTTCAAACAGTAAAGTGAAAGGAATTTTATATTCACACCCATATACTCCTCACCTAGATTGTACCATTAACATTTTTTCCCGCGGCTCTATGGAGGTATAAATTTCACCATCATAACACTCACCGATTTTAGGTATGTAGTTTTAGTAAGTTTGGCTGTGTAACTGTGGCCACGGTCCTGTTTTATTTTTTATTTTTTAATTTTTTTATTTTATTTTTTTTGTTTTGTTTTTGCACGGTCCTGTTTTAGACTAACTCACTTGAACAAGTTCCTCTGTGCCGCCTTACGGTCAACCCCCACTCCTGCTCGAGGCAGCTACAGTTGCTTTCTCCTGCTATCCTGTGTCATCTTCCAGAGGTTTTTTGTAAACGAGATTGTATAATACATGTCCTTTGTGTCTGGTTCCTTCTGTTTAACACGTGGTGAAACAAGGGTTTCACCGATGATGTTTTTGAGATTTTTTTCATGTTGTTATTTCTAGCAGTAGTTTTCTTTTTTGCAGGTCCTTTTTTATACGGTCTTTTTATTTTGAAATAACTGAAGGTTCATAGGAAGTTGCAAAGATAGTACAGACAAGGCCGTGTACTTCTCCCTCAGTCTCCCCCAGTGGTTACATCTTGTATAAGAAAATAAGCATCTTCTCATAGTACATATATTTTAATTAACTGCTTAAAAAAAATAGCTCCCTTGAAAATTTTAGGAAGTATGGCAGTTTAGTGTTACTTTAATTTTTCTTGAACTCTAAAGTAATTTTGTTTTCTTCAACTGCCTTAGACTTCCTGGGCTTGGAGTTATAAAAGTTTTGCAGTGCTTAGTCATAGACTGTTTCCGAATGGCAAATACAAGTTTATATGCTAATAGATGATCAAAGAAGTTCATCATTGGTCCTAATCCCTGACCCTGTGATGGAGCCAGCCCAAGAATTCTATAATCTTGATCATGAATCCCCAACTTTGCCTGAAAAACTATTAGGATTAGAGAGAGAGAGATGACTAAGTTTCTCCTAATATCAGACCATAGACAATTTGATATTTCTGTAGGAATTGATGGACATAAATGTGCAGATTTAGCAGTTTTTATATGTTATTGCAGGTGTTTAAAATTTAACCACAGTACTGACTTTTGTTGATTTTTAAAAATAAACCAATATAACTTTTTGGCAGAATATAAAGTAAAGCAAGTTTAAAAGTTCAGAATCAACATTTTCCTGGTGAATTCTTTCAAACCTCAGTAAATTCTAAGTGTGAGGTGTACCTTACTTTTCTTATAATTGGTTTTCTGGTGTATATTGATGAAATGAAAAACATGAAATTGGAAATTAAGCTGTAATGGGAATGCAATAGAAAAATGTGTGCATTAAATCTATTTTATTTTAATATTCATACTTAAAAACCAAGGTTGAGATGTCTTAAGTCCAAATAAGGAAACATTATTCTGTAGAGTAACATTTTTAGTCATGGGCTGGAGGAACTAGAACCCATTGGATTAGTGTGAATTGGAAAGAAGGGGCACCTGGGGCCCTTCAAGATGTTGGTTGAGCATCTACCATCGGCTCGGTCATGATCCCGGGGTCCTGGGCGAGCCCTGCATCTGGGCTCCCTGCTCAGCAGGGAACCTGCTTCTCCCTCTCTCTTTCTCTCTCTCTGCCTGCCCTCCTCCTGCCCCCCGCTTGTGTTCTCTCTTGCTCTCTCTCACTTTCTGTCAAATAAATGAATAAAATCTTAAACAAACAAAAAGAAACACAAAGAATTGGAAACAGTGTAGGTATCCCAGGGGTCCTAGATATTGGGTCTCTTCCCTTTTCCTGATCAAATGTTTTGTGATGAATTGGTTTATTGAAGAGTAAATGTCAGTAGGAAAAGGTAGATTAGAAGGGACTGGAATTTAGAATACAGGTGTGCTTGTTAGCCTGAAGGCAAGGGACTGCAAGTCCGTGTCAGTGCTTTGGGGGAGAAAACCCCAGCCTGCTAGTGGAACATGTCGTAACACAGAGATAGGTCACACAGGTAGCTGTGGGGGACATGTAAGCAGCTCCTAGTTGGGAGGTTCAGCAAGAGGAAGTAGGGAGTCTCGTTTAACTATTGGGACAGTAAGGAGCATTAGCAGATTGTGATTTCATTATACAGGAGGCTCATTATCCACGTTATGACAGGAAAATATTCACTAATGAAGTGATTTCCTTATCCAGAGAAGGCTGATAGAAATTCAGCCTATAATCTACAAAAAAACCAAGAATAAACTTTTTTTTTTTTTTTAAAGATTTATTTATTCATGAGAGACACAGAGAGGCAGAGACACAGGCAGAGGGAGAAGCAGGCTCCATGCAGGGAGCCCGATGCGGGACTCGATCCCGGGACCCCGGGGTCACGCCCTGGGCCCAAGGCCCAACTGCTGAGCCACTCAGGTGTCCCAGGAATAAACTTCTTACTGTTAAAATTGCACATAACTCTGTAGCTGGCCACACTACAGTAGTCCTAGTGATTTAATAATAAAAATATAAATAAGAAACTCAAATGTGGGATCCCTGGGTGGTGCAGCAGTTTAGCGCCTGCCTTTGGCCCAGGGCGCGATCTTGGAGACCCGGGATCGAGTCCCACGTCGGGCTCCCGGTGCATGGGGCCTGCTTCTCCCTCTGCCTGTGTCTCTGCCTCTCTCTCTCTCTCTCTCTGTGACTATCATAAGTAAATAAAAATAAAAATAAATATATTTAAAAAAAAGAAACTCAAATGTTTAAAACATAAAATTTAGTTTCTTTAGATGGCTGATGAATTAAAAAGATAACAGAACTACTATTAAAAAGACTTAGTACAGGGGCAGTTAAGAGGCTCAGTCAGTTAAGCATCTGACTCTTGATCTCAGCTCAGGTCTTGATCTCAGTCAGGGTCATGAGTTCAAGCCCTGCATTGGGCTCCATGCTGGCTGTGGAGCCTACTTAAAAAGGCTTAGTACAGAAATGTTATTAATACCATGTTATTAAAATGTAATTATTCTTAAGAATTATTCTTAAGAATGTAATTATTCTTAAGAATGATGATGATTCTTATTTCTACTCACTTTGCTACAATTGAGATTAAAATTTTTTTCAAGCCAAACTGGAAAAGAAACCAAAGATGGAAATGAGGAAAAACAATAAGCAATAGTTTAAAAAAAAAAAAAAAAAGATCAGTTAAAAAAAAAAAAAAACCAACAAATTCAGTGCAGGTACCTCAGGGAAAATCCTTCCAGTGCTTTGGCTTATATAAAAAACCTAATTTGGTTATGTATGTGCAGATTTACACTCTGCTCACCTTCCTCTGGCGTGTTTCTGCTCCTTTCTTGAAGACATTGGGGATTTGGTAAGCATCCAGTGCATTATAAGGAATTTTTGTATTTGGAAATAAAGATTAAGTCATTTTTTCAAATTCAGAAATGGAGCATAGTGATAGATTTCCCAACTACTGATTCAGTTTGCTTTTACTAATGCTGCTTTTTTTTTAAAAAAAAAAAAAGGGGGGGGCAATATATATTTATAAAACCAGTGGGAGGGAATTCTTTGTTTTCCTCTTTTTATAAATTAAAAATTCCAAGTTCTTCAAATGGACTTGCAGCTAATTCTGCCTTTCTGTGGTGTTGCAGGCTTATACCAGCCAGTTTGTTTCCCTTGTCATGTTTGCCCTCATGATGTGTGATGACAGGATCTCCATGCAAGAGAGACGCAAAGAGATCATGCTTGGACTGAAGCGGCTGCCTGGTAGGAAGAGCTCACACCGTCGACTTTTGTTGTCTGAGGGGTGGCTAATGAGTGAGGTCTCTTATCCCTGAAGCTGTGGCTTGTAGCTGTTTAGTCCCAAAGATCTTTCTTCTTTTGAACCCGTGTATTTAGAAATCCCTTGCTCGTGTCACAGAATAGAATAGAAACCCTGGTCTTTTTGTTGGTTGCTGCCAGTGTATTATTGTTACGATATTGGGTCAGTTAGTTGTCCTTTTTTCATAGACTTTGTTAATATTACTTCTTAACAGATTTGATTAAGGAAGTACTGAGCATGGATGATGAAATTCAGAAACTGGCAACAGAACTGTACCATCAGAAGTCAGTGTTGATCATGGGGCGTGGCTATCATTATGCTACTTGCCTTGAAGGGGCCCTAGTAAGTCGTCTCGCTTATAATTTCATCTTGGACTTGAGGACCTGCACGTAGTCCTACTTTTAGACTGAATGAAATAGGTGGGACTTTTGAAAATGCCTTTGTAAAAAACGCACTCTGATTACTTACCTGGAAAAAGGGTAACAATACGTAATTGAAAAGTGAGTATCAAGAAAAGTACATTTTACCACTGTGATTTGGATTTAGGTTTAGCAAGTTACTTGAGTTAATTTGTTGTCCAAATAGGAGTAAATAAAAGATTAAGTTCTCTAGGTGTGAGATTTAATTGAGGTAAACGTGAGGCAAGTAATAGAACAGTTACAAAGTAATGTGAATATATTCATGATCATCTAAAATTTTCAAAAAGTTTTTGCGGTTGTAAAACTTGTAGTTATTTATTATATAGACACTCAAACTTCCATTACTTGTTGGTAGTTTATAAATAACTATTAGCCTATATTTACATACCAGTGTAGGTCCTTTTATACTGTGGATAAGTAGTGACTTCAGACAGCAGATGTTTTGTGTAATATTTACTTAAGAATGGGTTTTTGAAAAACAAACTGAAGACTAATGTAGCTCTTTCCTGTTAGAAAATCAAAGAAATCACTTACATGCACTCTGAAGGCATCCTTGCTGGTGAATTGAAACATGGCCCTCTGGCTTTGGTGGATAAGTTGATGCCTGTCATCATGATCATTATGAGAGATCACACGTATGCCAAGTGTCAGAATGCTCTTCAGCAGGTGGTGGCCAGGCAGGTACGTTAGAGGCTGTGCTGGGACGGCCCCTGGGGTTGTCGAAGAGTTGGGTTACTATAGCTTATTTGAATTTTATGACATTTAAACTGATAGGCCAGGGCCCAGTAGGAGGCTTACAGAACATGTGGAGTTTAGGTGTGAAGAGTTTTGACAGGACCCAGCTCAAAGATCTCGTAATAAGCAGAACCAAGACCCAAACTGAGGTCCTAGTCTCCAGGTCCTGTCCTCTCTATTAGTGTATGCTGCTCCCTTTTAAGTTAATATACTTAAAAGTGTATTTCAGGAGAAACTAGGGTTTACATTAATATTACTCAGGTGCTGTGCTTACCTGAGTTTTCTTCAGATCATCTGGCTCTTACATAAAGCCCCGAAGGTATTACTGTGTGGGCACAATGTAGTGGTTACGAAGCTGAGCTTTGAAGGCAGGCGGACTTGGATTCAAGTACTGAGCTTGGTATTTCTCAGTTGTGTGAGTTTAAAAAAATGACTGGATCCTGCAAAGTTTCTGCCTCTTTGCTACAAGTGAAATCAGTCTGAGTTACACATGGGATTGAGCCTGTGAGGCCGCGTGCAGATGTGCAGTGTGGGCTTTGCACATTCGTGTGCAACCGCTCTACCTTTGCTTGCCGCTGAATGTGTGTGTGTCTTTCCCAGGGACGCCCAGTGGTGATTTGTGATAAGGAAGATACCGAGACCATTAAGAACACAAACAGAACAATCAAGGTGCCCCACTCAGTGGACTGCTTGCAGGGCATTCTCAGTGTGATCCCCTTACAGTTGCTGGCTTTCCACCTTGCTGTGCTGAGGGGCTATGACGTAAGTGATGGGCTCCTGTAGAAATCTTGGGCCGGCTTTTTACCTGCTTTGATACTCTTAGTTTTCCTTCTAAATTTTTAGCAGTAGCATTTGAGAAATCCTTCAGATACGTATCTGTCACCTGTTAACGTTTGCATGGCCCAATTCGTAGATTACGTCCTCACTTTTTCCTACCCGCAGGACCCGCAGGCACCGTGGGGCCTGCCTCTGTGATTGGAGGTTACCTGCAGGGCGGGGAGTCTCCACGTGTTTCCGTTTCCTTCTGGGCGGCTGTTGGCAGTTCTTTGGGACACTCCCACGCCTTGCAGGATCTAGGGTTCCCAGTCTCCTGGTCGTTAGGACAGCCAGACCTCCTGGTCTTACCCGCTTCTAGTGTCTTCTGAGTAAGCTGCCCTGTCACGGAGGACCACAGAAGCACTTCCTGCGCTGAACCGGCTCCTGGGGAATTCTTTTCCTCGTGTCAGGATTTTTGAGATACATTGTTCAGCAACATTTTCTAATTTTAGTTCTTTGTAGTCTGTAATTAAGATGGTTGATGAACGTGTTGTTTTCTGGTTTTATACACAAAAATAATTTGCTTAGAGAACCCGCTCCTCTCCCTGCAATGTATATAATCTTTCAAATGTTGCTTCTTTTGCAGGTTGATTTTCCCCGGAATCTTGCCAAATCTGTAACTGTAGAATAAGGAGCATCTGCAACTCTGGGCGATTGAGCAACACAAGACACCTTTTGTATTTAACACCTTGATTTAAAATATCACCCCTTGAAGCCTTTTTTAGTAAATCCTTATTTATATATCGGTTATAATTATTCCACTCAATT
This sequence comes from Canis lupus baileyi, assembly GCF_048164855.1. Taxonomy (NCBI): domain Eukaryota; kingdom Metazoa; phylum Chordata; class Mammalia; order Carnivora; family Canidae; genus Canis; species Canis lupus. The sequence continues at coordinate 70,938,874 of NC_132848.1, read as the reverse complement.
TGTGATTTTTGTGAAATTACCTCATATTTTTTCAGTAATTTGTGGGGGAGTTTAAATAATGGAATTTATATTGGAATCATTATCACCAAGAGATTTAGCTCTCATTTTCTTTAAAGGATGCTGGGTGTTGGATTTCCAGGCCCTCCACTTCAATCTGGGAGGATTATATGTTTTTAGAATAATTGGCCTTTGTTTTACTATGTTTCTATTCATTCAGCCCAAAGAAAATCTAGTACATTTAATTGGAATATCTAAAGCCAGTGGCAATGTATGCTAATGCTTGGACATTTAATTAAGGTTTTGTTAAATTTACATATAACTAGAAGATGCTGTGATTTGTTTTGAAATTTGTTTGTGTTTGTTTTTAAAATCACACTGTAGAACTTAAAAACTGAAAGCTTTTCGTGGTGGGATTTCTATGTAAGTTAGGTTAACCCGAGTGTCTCAGACCTGTTGCTGGTTATCTGGAGGTCGAGTTAACGTAGGAAGCTAGAATATGGTAGTACATTGGTTTTCTCCATTCTTAACAGCAAGTATTTGCACAATTTCGTAGCACAAACTTTAAATTTGAGCTGCTTTGGACGACTGACAACATGATTTTCCGTGTGAAGATGGGGGACCTCCAGGTGGGGTGTCCTACTCCTAGTTTTTTCATCTTCTAAAACTGTTTATTTCCTTGCGTCGCTCGTTTTTTATTTTTCATGTTTTTTTTCTTAAAATGACTTGTTCTTCGAAATCACCGCACAAAGTTGCTATCAGACGTCGGAGAGTAAATCAGTCCTGGTATATGCCAAAATCTCTTAAAAATTTCGTGTAGTGAATTTTAACTTTTTACTGCCTTGTTGCATAAAACTAGTACCATCGTGCCAGTTGGAAGTTCTTTGTAGTTTGGAAGGTTTGCAAGTCTTTTGACTAATCATTTGACTAGAAGTGTATATGCTGGGCTAGGTTAGAGAAAGCCGTGCTTTACCCTGATGCTAGTGAAGGATTGCATCAAACATAGTATTACTTCCTAGGTGTTCTCTGTTGTCTGTGTTCTACCCTGAAATATATTTAGGAATGAAGAAGATAAAAATAAAGTGATATCAAGGTGCCTTCAGCTGGCTTACGTCAGAAATGGAAATTAACAACTTAGATTAAAATAGAGTAGAATATTAGACACCCAACGTGTTGTGAGTAATCATTTCTTTATGGGGCTTTTTGGCCAAATCTTGGGGGCTATAGGGCAGTGTGTTGTGTCTTGGTGAAGTCTTTCTAAAGTTCTCACTTTTAAATTGTGAAGGTAAGATATTTAGCATAATTATTTAAGTAAATTCAGGCTTTTTCTTTTTTCTGTGTTTGAATTTCTTGCTGAGGTTAAGATTTTCTAATAGCTGTTGCTACAAGGGGAGCCCAGATTCTGCTTGTGTATTAGGTCTAGAAAAATTCCTTGCATATTTTGAGGTAGTTTGGAAGGACTGTCCTAGATGGAGACTAGAAACTTGATTGTTTTTAAAAATAAAGTAAGGTTATTATTTACATCATATACATAGCTACTATAGCTGTATTTACCTATTTTAATTGTTTCTGAGATTATTTTGTTTAGGCCTAGTTTTAGTATATGTATAGTGTCATTTTTTATGTTTGTTAAATTGGCATTTTATGTCTGTGATTTGTATGGGTTTGTAGGGTTTCTTAACGGTCTGAAGTTTGGGTCAGCATTCTAAGTGAACAAATATTTGAGATCAATCATTAGTTTTTAATTTCTCTATTTTTCCTCTTCCTCTGTGTCCGCCTTTCTCTCACACACAGACGCACATTTCAAGCTAGGATACGTTCTGAACTGGATTTCAAAAGCTGATACTAAAGAACCAAGAAGTGATATTTTCCAAATAAACAGTTTCTCCTTCTTGTCCCTTCTTGCTTCTTACTTTATTTAATGTAGTGATTTTTAAATGCTTTTATGTATTAATTATGAATGCAGAAAAGGTACTGTAATGAGGCATATCACTAATAAGTGTGCCTGCCCGGTTAAAACCAATGTGAAACAGGATAAGAAAATCTGATTTTTCAAGAAGGATATGCTACAAAAGGAATCCTTTATATGAAAAGTTCTTTCTTGTAGTACATTTAAAGTTTAGATTCACTCATATGTGACTTAGCGTTCCTGACCTCCGCCACGAGCCCTTTCAGGCTGGGGTCATGTGTAGCAGCTCACACATGGCCCCGTAGATGATGATTACTTTGCAGTCAGTCCGCTTTTCTATCTTTTTTTTTTAATTACCTGTGCTGTAGGAGCGAAGGAGAAGAGATAAATTAACATGAGCCGTTTTTAGTGTGCTGTCATTGTGTCAGCATCCTCTTATGGGCAAGTCCCTGTGCCAGGAACCGGAAAGGACATCTTGTTGAAAGCAACGTCTGCTTGTCCCGAGGCCGACCTCTCACTGGTGAAGACAAGGACCTGGCAAGGCCCAGGGTGAGGGCGTAGAATGGAGGCGAGCTGGGTGTTACGGAATGCTCCGCGTTCAGGGGCGCATCATGTTCACAGGAGCTACAAAGTGCATTTTGTAGAGTGAGCTGTTGCCGCGGGCTGCGGAGACCGTGTTTCCGGGTGTGCTAAGGAAGGGCGAAGGCGAGGTGCGCGAGTGATCAACGAGCCCTGGTCCTGCGTGGGGAGCGGACACGCGGCGTGCCGGGGGGGGGCTGGCGGTTGTTTCCAAGATGATACTGTCTTATCCTTCTGAATACAGCTCTCTTGGCCTGAGCTAATCATGAGGATGAGAAGAAGGAAAAGGAGCCCCCCCCCCCCTTTTTTTAGCTCCTTAGTAGTGTTTATTTGGCACTTAACTTATATTGTCGTCAAAGAAGGAAGACCAGCTGAAATGTCGGCTTTAACAAACATATTTTAGGAAGTCCTTTGGAGTCAGTGTTTTATCTGTTTAAAAAATTAAGATATACTACAGCAATAAAAGGGAAAGACTGATGTTAACTATCCTATGTGACAAGTTAAGTGATTTTTCTAAAAAAGCACAATGTCATTGGAAAAGTGTTTGTAGAAGAAGAAAGCGTAGCTCACACGGAATTTGTGAAGGCCAAAGAAGTGGAAGGGCTGACGGAGGAAGGTATCTGAGCCTTCTGTCCACAGATTTAGTGGGTTTTGTCTCCCAGACTACCAGATATGTCTTGACGAAACATGCTTCAGATGACTTCCCTTGTTCTTCGTGTTAGAATCCCAGGTTTAGGAGAATTAACACATCAGTTTGTTCTCACAATATTTAAGGATTATTAATATATCAGTATTTCTCCAGCTTGATGAGCTTAACCATATCTTCAGATCTATGGCATGACAACCAGTAGGACTGCTTAACATTCACTTTGAACCAGAAGCTTCCAGGGTTAAAATGAAAATCGTAGTTGACTAGCAAGATTGTAAAGTGACGCTGTATTAACCTGTAAGTCTGTGATAGCTTGATATCAATGTTACGGAATCGGCCATGATGTTGGCTAATGTGAACGTTTTAGGAAATTCTCAAATTGACTTTCTTAAGGTACTCAGAATGAATATAGAAGTGATCCTGTTAGCTTTTTAAATGTTCTGTGGTTGACTTTTTGGTTGGTTGTTTTTTTCTGTCCTTTGTTTTTTGCTTTTGCTCAAATAAAGCTTTTGGTATTTGTTTAAATTACCCTGCTTGTGAGCTCGAGATTTTAGAATCTTGCTTTGTTTGTTTCCTGTTCTTTAAGATAAATGTTTAGTTTACTGAGGCATTTGGTCATTTCTTCCTTACGTCTTGTAAGTCCAACAACTCTAACCTTGAACTGTGAATAAATTACCAAAACTTACTGAGAATTGCATTTTGAAGCAATTTGCCAATATTTGAAGTGTATACCTGTTTGTGGATGTGTTAAGGATTGTATTGCACTAGGAATGTAGCCAGTGTTTAGTTGTTAGTCAACTTTTCTGACGCTAGAAGTTAATTCATTACTGTTGCTTTTTGAAAGCAGAGATGATTGCATAAATAGAATCCAAAGCTCCATGGCCGCACTCCAACTTACCAGTTGTTTCAGAAACGATCACCAGACGAAACAAAGGCTCTACTCTTTTCTGATGTCATACTCCATAGATGTTATGCCTTCTCATGTCTTTTGCAATTCTTTTTTTGGGAAAATATGTTGTTTCTAGCAAGCTTCTAGTGTAGACAGTGATCAGCAACTTTGCGCAAGTGAATTAATAGTCGCAAAAGAAGGATATTTAAGGTGGCTAAGTGGCAAGGCAGCATGTACCCTGAATCTAAAGTTTCTGTAGTATCTGGCAATCTTTTAATTACAGAACAAAGATTCCTTTTACAGGATCCTTTCACAAACAGCAAGCAAAAGTCTCCATCCCTGGTGCTTACAGCGCGCACTGTGTTCTGCGGGGACAGAGTTATGCCCGGGTGGTTTGAATGAATAGCTGTGCTGTTTTGCCAATTCCCGTTGAACTGAGCCCAGCCTCTCATCTCTGTCTCTGTGTTGCTCTGCAGCAAAGCCTGGGGCTGCCACGCAGCACGGATCATTTTTTCCACGAGCCACATTTTGGCATAAAATCCGGCTTTACTTTTATTAAACGGTTATCTTTTAAATCTCCTTAATTGGCTGTAAGTATTTACTGAGTACTTACTAAAGGCCAAGAAATAATTTCCCTAGAAATTTAGAGGCCAGTTTTTCATTGGAGTGACATTTAAGAAAAAAATTCTTTAACTTTTTTTTTGTGTGAGGAAAACGAAGTGTAAGGGTTAAGTTTTTCTCGTTAATCTGAAAGTAAATAGTTCTCCTTCATTTTAAAAAATGATGTTGGAACTTTATTAGCTTAAACATCCTGGAGCAATACACTAATCTTGTAATAATATATGGACAGGTTGCCAGGTTACAGGTTAATTAACCAGCTGATCCCTTCCCTGGAAGTATGTGGGTAATAAGATAAACTTATTATTCTCTTTTTGGTTAGCATTTGTACAAGAGGTTATTTTCCAGATTGAAAGGCCATGTTTTTGCACTTCATATTAACATGATTCATTGGTTCAAATTCCAAGGTCTCACATACATGTTTTGTCACACACGTTTCTCCAAATGCTGTTATGTAGCCATGTTTTCCCTTTCGTATTTCAAGACATTTTTGAAAGTGAAGTATGGATGTGCAGTTGAGAATAAAATGAATAAAAAATGGAGCTTGTCACCATTAGAGAAATACTTTTTGGATGGAATTAGAGTTGTTTCCTTCCATTCACTTATCTGTCTACCTCTGTATAAGATTCAAAAGACTGTTTGTACCTATTAGGATGAAAGCTGTTGCCATGTGTTCATATGCTTTTAATTTCTGCTGTATACTGAGTGATTTAGAAGCATCCAGCAGTTTAAAAACCAGAGCCTAAGAAGGTGTATGCTGGAGCTCACAGCTGTCACGTACCCTGGAGGTCTGGAGGAGTTCATTTTTGCCTCCATCACTCAGCTTTATGTGTTCCTAAATACAGTGAGGTCTTAGAAGGAGAATTGCCAGGATCCCCAAAACCTGTAATGTGGGTGCTCATTGAGGATTCTAGATTGATTACACCTGCAGGGCAAATGACCCTGTGGTCCTTAGCTAATACATTCTTGATTTGTGAGACTCAAGGGTCGATGTCCATTAATTAATAGGTTGTCCTACAACATCCAGGCCGCAAAAACCCACGTGTCCCAGGGTCCCTACGGTTTGTTTCTGCCAACGGCCCCTTTCAGGTGACACTCTTGCCCTCACGTTGCCCTCACTGATAGCACCGTCAGTCATGGATGGACTCATAAGAAAGCCTTGTCTTCAGGCAGTGTCCCTAACGGGCCGGAGACCGGGACGGCGATGGCTTGTGGTTCCCGGGCAGGGGAGATAGCAGGAAATGCACGTTTCCGATAGATTTGAACGCAGATCGCCAATTGGATTCATGGGGGCTCCCTTCGCCCCTATTTACTTTGTACCGTAGAGTTGTTTGGAAGTATTGAGTATATTTGCTTTGACTTTTATCTCTTGCTTTCCTAATTTTGTATTTCCCCTTTGAATGAAATGTAAACCCAATACTGAATTTACGTTTGCTGCTGCTATGTAGAAACCTAGGACTGGGGAATCCTTGCAAGATTTTTATCTTACGTTCTTGGGTATTAACTTGGACCCATGTATCGTTACTAAAGTTCAAAGTATTTCTTTGTCTCAAAGAAACAAATTAATTTTAAAACATCTTACATGTAGGGTTTTGTGTTTTTCATTATTGTTGTTTTGGGTTTTTTGATGTTTTTAGTGAAAGTGGCAAAACTCTCTGGCCTCCGAATGCAGAATTGACTTTACTGACACATTAATAACTTAAGTGCTTTGAGTTGTTTTCTCAGCAGAGACTCATTTGTGTAAATTGGTTTGCAAACGCCTGGTTCCAGGAGTGCAGGGGACAGAGTCTGGAGTTGCCCAGAGCAGACCAAGGCCAGCGGCCTGTAAACACGTTGGTCTTCAAGTTGGCCTTCCTGGAGGGTGACGTCTCCACGCTAATGGTCCTCAGTTCCTCTGCGCTCAGTATGCTGAGACTAAGGAAGGGCAGCTCCGAGGCTATTGACATCCTATCAGAAGATAAGGTGGAGGGACGCCCGGGGCGGGGCTCAGCGGGGGCCTCAGCAGTGGAGCCCCTGCCTTCGGCCCAGGGCGTGACCCCGGGTCCCGGGATCGAGTCCCACGTCGGGCTCTCCGCAGGGAGCCTGCTTCTCCCTCTGCCTGGGTCTCTGCCTCTCTCTGTGTCTCTCATGAATCAATAAATAAAATCTTAAAAAAAAAAAAAAAAAAGGATAAGGCTGATTTTTAAGTTCTTCATATGATTTTATTTATTTTTAAAGATCTTACTTTTAAATAATCTCTACACCCGATGTGGAGCTCGGACTCATGACCCCAAGGTCAAGAGTCACATGCTCCCCCGACTAAGCCAGCCTGGTGCCCCTCACGTTATTTTTTAAAATAAAGAATCTGTCCTGGCTTGGCTCACACCCAGATAGGATGCCTCAGAACTTGGATCACTATTTAAATGGACAGCCCTTCACTACCTGAACAGTCAGTTCTTGCTTTCCCGTCCTTCCCTTGCGTCGCCCAGCGTCCTGGGTCCGTGAGGTCTGTATGATGAGAAGGCCCCGGGGACGATGGGCGCTGCTTAAATGATATTTCTCGTTGCCTTCGCCCAATGGCTTTGCCATAGTAGTTTTTAATAAAATACTTGCTGACCTTAAGTTACGCTCTAAATAGCATTTTTATTTATTTTTCCTTCAGTGCCTGTACCTGGTGAGTTAGAGTTTGGTCAAGAAACCGTAAATGACTGCCGACTGGCGTTTTAGTAAGGAAGGACTCAACGTGGGGAGTTGGGCCTGGGCAGCCAGCAGGCGGCCTGGGGAAGGGGGGGGAGGCCCCCGAGCCCGCGTGGGTGCTGCCGGCCGGACGCCCGAGCCGTGAGCAGCCCCACCGAGGCGCTGGACAGCACCTGCTTCTACTTCCCTTTTCCAAAACTGTGCAAGTGGCTGTCCCTGGACGAGGGCCCCGAAGGGGGGGACCTGCTGCAGCCCTTGGCCCCCCGGCGTCTCTCCGCGCCCTGGGTCCACACGAGTCTCCAGGGAGGCGCGGAGGGATGTGGCTCTGCCTGCGGGGCCGCGGCAGCCCTGCTGGAGCCCTGCTGGAGCCCGGCCTGCTCTTCCCGTTGCACAAGGGTCGCCGTGCGTGGGGCCCGCGCCTCTGCCCCCGTCACTGTCCGCCTGGTAGAGACGCCCTGGTCACCGACGCCTCGGACGGCTGGTCGAGAGTACAGTCCACGTAAATACACGCACGCACACACACGGGTCACACACTCAGGCCCGGGGGTCAGCGGTGGGGCGGCCGCCCTCGGCCCAGGCCGTGACCCGGGTCCCGGGATCGAGTCCAGCGTCGGGCCCCCGCGGGAGCCTGCTTCTCCCTCGGCCTGGGTGTCTGTCCCCCTCTGGGTCTCATGAATAAATAAAGCTCACCCCGTACGCCTTCCGTCCCCGTTTTGTGTTCCACTGGCCCTCGGCAAGCGCTGGGACGCTGGGACCCGGCGGGAACGTGGGGCTGCTGTCCAGGCAGCGGGGCCCCGTCCCCTCCCGGCTCCCGACCTCGGCGGCCCCTTGGCGGCGGCAGGTGGTCGTGCGCGGGCGACGCGGGCAGACTCCGGGCACCGAGAGGTTAAGGCCGACGGAAAAGGCCTAAGAAAACTCAGAGAAAGTCCCCGGAGCGGAAAGCAAGCGAGCACCGGCTGCTGGAGACACGCGGCCCGCAGCAGGTGCAGCCCCGGCGGGGCCTCTGCCCCCGGGGAGGCCGCACCTGCACGGGCCTCCGGGGCTGCACGCAGACGGGGAAACAGAGTCACGGCCTGGCCCAACAGGGGAGGTCAGTGGAATGGGAGAGCTCGGCCAGGTGGCAAGGAGGGGCCAGTGACAAGGGGGACCCAGGCCTCGGGTGCCTCCACGACAGCAGCCCCCCGGGAGCCCGGGCACCCGCAGAAGCACCCGCAGAAGCAAAGCCGGCCCAGGGCGCTCCCAGAGCCGGCTCTCTCCCCGCCCCAGCATGCTCTCGTAGGGGACACACGACAGG